>NW_005841878.1:1006617-1020520 GCF_000455745.1 Alligator sinensis
GGTCAGGCTAGATGATCTGTTCAGGTCCCTCCTGACCCTAGCTACTATGAAACTATATAAGAATTCTATGTCCCCTCTTCCCCCCAACCTTCACCTCCTTATTTATTGTCAACTGTTCTGCCACACACTTTAGACTAGATGCTCTTTAGGGCAGATACTGCCACATATTATACATTTCTAGCCTTGCTAGCACAACAAAAGTACCATCTGGGTGAGGAGTTTCAGTATTACCATGATATATAAATGATAAGTAATAATAACAAATCTAATGCCATTTTTTCCTGGGCTATTGTTATTGTGCATGCCAGGGATATAAATATTCTCTGCAACCAAGCAATACAGAACTTGGATTCTGTTGTTGCAACTGCATTTGTTCAAATTCATTGCTCTCTCAAAAGGCTTTAAAACTGGCTTCCTTCAGCAACTGCCTCTCTTTCACCATCATTGTCTTTTTCCAACTATATTTTATACAGTTGATTATTCTGTTTTGCCCTAGTAATAACTCAGGTGCTTTTATTGGAGAGAAGTAAAATGTTTCAGCATAATCCTTTTATTTCTAATGGATTCTCTGTTTGTTTATATTATACTGAAATAGCTATTGATCTTCACAAGATTATGGAATCCAAAAAGCATTAGAAAATTCATTAATGATCACTATAGAGGCTTTAACCCCTATTTAAAATGTTCTTTACTTTCAGGCTATTCTAAATGAATGACAACATCTATTATGAACAAAGACACTGTAACCACCCCTAATTTGCAAAGCATATTATCTGTGATCAATACTGAATGATAGAGCACAGCTGACTGAAAGGACTGATTTTGGAATTCAAGTGACATATGGTTTAAATCCCACAGTAACAACCCTGCTCTAACTTAACAATGAGGACATACAATTTCCAGGATTTCTAATGCAATGCTCCACAATTAACACAGCCCTTCCCCTGAGAATAATGCCGTTATTTACATTTTTGGTTCTCAAGGACAGAGAAAGAGCTTGCTGTTTCCTTCATCGGATGTGACAAGGTATAATGCATAATGAACAAAATGTCATAATGGCTCAATAAAGGCATTTTATTAAATCTACAGAACAAGTAACTTAAAAGAAAATCCTTAAATGAGTATGCCATTCTATAGGGGAAATGCCTTCAGGTTTTTGAGAAAAAAATAAAATATTCCCAAATTTGATTGTTTCACAGGAATCTCCCCAGTCACACTAGTCTAGCATGTATTAATAATCATTTCAAGGAAGTGTGTTTATTTTAGCTCCAGCCTACTTTGAAGGTGGATAATTAGGGAGACTACAAGTGCATGGCTTCTTGCTTCATTTACTCCTACCATCTTTTTAGGTTGTGTATTAATGATAAGGGGTTTTAAAAGGATTTTATTAAGCATTAAGTGCTTTGGCATTGAAAGTGTAACCATAAAGTACCTCAGCTACTTCAACCTACACATTGAATTACATATCCTAGTTCTCAAAGTGAAGCCTTTAAAAATTATTGCATTGTGTTATTCTGATGCCTATAAAAATTCATCCCATTACTACTTCCTGGCCTCAATACATTATAACAGTGACCCACAGAGTTTACTGTTATGCATTCAGAGAAAAAGGTTTGCTTCTGAGGAACAAATACATTTTTCAGCAAGCCACACAACTAGAGATTGATTGGAAGAACTATCCAAATAGATTCCAAAATATATTCCAAAAAAGTGTATCAAAATACTGGATTTTGCTTAAGGCTGCTCTTTACTTACAATAATAAATAGCACATTCCCAGTAAACTTTTTCTCTACAGTTACTGTGTTTGAACAGCTTCTGTCTCCTGGCTTAAGCTTCTAGGTGTTACTACAATATGAATGTTAATAGTTGCATTCTTTGTACCAAATTGCAAGCAGAATACCATGCACAGAGAGTCAACAGGCCCGTGTCCTAGTCCGAATCCTTACAATGCCCTGCCCGTGACCTTGGGTAAGTCAGTTAACTGCTCTGTGCTACATATTCACATGTAGAATGCAAATAAAATGCTGCCCCTTTCACGAAGCACTTGGAAATCCACATAAAAAACCTTTATAAATGGATAGTGTTATGTTCTCAGATACAGTAATGATGAGATCTGAATAAATGCATAAAGAGAAAGATTATCACAATAAACAGTATATAATTTCTAATTTAAGAGCAAACCTGTGCATTATGTACAAACACACACACACACCGGCAATGAAACACCAAACACAAGTACATGATAAACCTCCATGTGTTCTATATTTATTAACACATTTATTCTATTTTAATGTCTTTATATAGAACTGAGCATCACCTATCTGGGTGCTGCACAGAAGATAAATGCAACCACAATTAAATTATATTAAATAGGGTTCAATAGCTGAAAAAGAAGCTCCCAAGCAGCCATTTTGCCATGGAGCTGACTGAATTGTCATCATCCTCAATGAAGCCAGGATTTCACTCGATACCTGCAAACCAAGCAACCTGAATAGCAAATTATAAACATTGAAAACCTGAAGCAATACTAATAGAAAATGGTTCATAAGCAATCCAAGGCCTAAAATATATTCACATTGAATATTCATCTATTAATTCAAAGCAATTTATAAAAACTCCAGTCTGTTTGGGGATAATTCTCTTACAGAAAAAGGCAAAATACATTGAATAAATTATTCATTACAAATGATTTGCCCAACTCCACTCTGTCAAAAGAAGAGCAAAGAAAAACAAACGCTAGAAAGGAAAAGCTAGTCAAAAGAGATGACAAAAATATAATAAAAAAACTGAACTGATCTGAACTGAAAGACCTTTCATGAAAGTATAATGGCAGCTACTACAGGACTCTGGAAGACAACCCAAGGGAAGGATTCTCTAGATGAGATCCCCAACCTCAAGAACCCTATCTCCTAGTCCAATCCAGATGTCACGGGGCTGCGAAGACCAACCTTACAGGAAGGCAAGATTCTCAAGAAACGTAATCCTACTGTAATGCTGACCATTCCTTTAACTGTACCCTTCAACTGCCTGATGTTCATGTTAAGTCAGTAAGAAGAAAAATTCCTACACTGTACCTGTAATGAAAGGTTAATCTTTCTGTGAGCTCTCATGGAAATTATTACAGTCCATTATCAGCACTTTACTAAAATTTTCCTCAGTGTAAAAATTAATCTTTCCCTCTTCTTGGATAGAACATAAAGGCTGAGATTTATACACCCTTTTAAGGTGCCTTTAAAATTAATGGGAAATGGATGTCCTAATTACCTACATGGCTTTGAAAAATCTCAGCCAAGATGTATAAAAATGCATATACGGTGGCTATCATTAAACTTTTTACAATTTTGCCTGTGCAAGTAGATAAGGATATGATCATATTCCAAATCTATCCTATAAAGTACTTAATAAATGGAATATCTAGGGAACACAGCAGTGTTCATTGTAAATCACTTCCAAAGGCACATATAAAGAGTTCGGTGACGACTGCCTAAGCAACTGAATTAAGTAACAAGAAAGAGCAAAGTGTTTAGGATCTGGTTACTGGCACAACAAGCCATAGCAAAATTGGAGCTATCATATGAGGGGGGTTTTGCTCTGGCCACTTGTGGTCTGAAGTAGGGCAGGGAAGCTTTATACCTGATAGTAATCAGCAGATGAGATGTCTACACTGCAGTCCAGAGGAATGATTACTGCCATGCTAACATAACTAGCTAGATCAGGTACCCATAGATGTGCAGTTGTACCAGCAAAGGCTTAAATGAAATCTGCCCAAGACCCCCCAGGACCCTGGAGAAAGCCATGCACCACTATAGCAATACCACAATCAATGCCCAGGTTAAAACTAGCTCAGTTACATTTACATGTACTAGAATCACACCTCCCTGCGTTGGAGTGCAAGCATACCCCTAAAGTAAACTAAAGAGGAAGAAATCCAGTCATATGGAACTTTTCTGACTAAAATATGCATTCGGGTTTAAATATGATAGTGGGCCCTTCCTCACAGATCCCACCAGTGAGAGTTCAAGTTTACAAAGCAAGCAAGATGCAGCCTGACGGTCACAAACATAATGTTCCCAGCATTAAAGTAACAAATTTACTGTTCCTGTCGATAGAGAGAGACAACAGTTCATATTCCAGATACAGAAGTTATGAATTTCACTAAGGCTGTAATTTTAAACCTATTTAGTTAAGCAAGTACCATCCCTTCTCTGGATACTTATATCAGTTTACAAGTGGTTTATTTTAGCTTATCTTAAATTAATTAGGAATAATTTTAAGATACACCAAAATAAGACTTTGACATAGTTTAGCTATTAGAAACTATTAGAAAAATGATCAGAAAAAAGATGGAGAAGATGGGGATTAGTATAAGCATTGCAAAGTGAATAAGGAATTGGCTGAAGAGGTTGTGTTGAAAAGGTAAGTACTGGGCTGAAAGAAGGTGAGAATTACAGCATTACAGTTTGGAAGGATCCTCGTGATCATTGAGTCCAACTCTTCCACAGAAGCAGGGTACACTGTTCCTAAATCATCACAGAAATGCCTATCCAGCCTCTTCTTGAAAACTTCTGATGACAGAGATTTCACAGCTTCTCTGGGCAGCTTGTTCCCTGGTTTTATTGTTCTGACAACAAGGAAGTTTTTCTCTGATATTTGAACCCATTGCTCCATGACCTGCTGTCTGTGGCAAAGGAGAACAGATGTTCTCCCTCATCTCTATGGAAGCTTTCAAATATTTGAAAAGTTTACTACTGGATAGACAAAACTAGGAGGCATCCTCAGTGCTTAGGTGGATCAAAATGTCATCTCAGATGTGCTGGATTACCTCAAGTTCTGGAGAAAGAGAAACAGGGTAAAATGTAATAGCAAAAACTGCCTCATTTACTTAAGGACTAATAACAAGAATGAATACATGCTCTAGCTGGGAGTTCATAGGTTGGAAATAGGAAAAGGAGAAAGACCTAGGTTTATTGATTGATCATAGAATGACCATGAACCACAAACTTGATGTGGCTGTAAAAAAGGGCAAATGCAGATGTATTCAAGAAAATATGTCCAGTAGAGACAGGGAAGTATTGATGCTATTGTACTCGACCATGGTGAGACACTATCTGGAAGACTGTACGATTCTGGTCTGTTCAAGAAAAAATCATTTAAACTGAAACATTAGGATAAGTATTAGGATGAACAGGGGAATGGGGAACCTAAGATCCTGATCTGTTTAGCAAAGGAAAAGCCTGGAAGGGGGGCACAATTTTTGTCAATAAATACATTGGAGAGGTAAACGTCAGTGACGGGAAAGAATGGTTTAAGCTAAATGACAGTGTCGGCACAAGTGCAAATGGGTATAACCTGGCCGTGACAAAAAGGAGAGTGGACGTGACCAGGAGGCTACTAACCATTGGAAGACAGAGATTCTAGCATAGTCTTCCAGGAAGTCATGCTCCACCAGCTTTACTGGGAGCCAAAAAAAAAAAAAAAAAGGAAACCACTTTTAAAATGGAGCTTCATCAGTTTATGAAAGGGTTTATAAAAAAGGTAACCACTTTTAAACTGGAGCTTCATCAGTTTATGAAAGGGTTTATGTGGCATGGTTGCCTGTGGTAGCAGGAGACTGGACTCAATGACCCCAGATGACCCTTCCAGTCCTATATTCCTATTCCACTTGTACACATAAAAATGCCTGAAGAAGGATTTGCATTGGTTTAACTTAATTTTAAACTAAGTGAAGCTAGTGTACTTCATGAATACAGACCCCATTCAGAAAGTAACTTCAGTGAGCTCATTTGAGTCACCTTGGCTTTTTGCCTGTGGAACTGATCACCAAGTAGTTTTAAGAGAAATATGAACTGGCCCATTCAGAGTGAAACTGGAAGCTGCCTGACATTTTAAATTTCAGCATCATTACCTGTATCAAAGCTGAACATTTTAATACAAACGCTGCAATGCTGCGGGACTGTGAGTGATGAATAAAAAAAGTCCCACTGTTTTTACCCTCTTCTGTTTAATTTTGATCCCTGCTCTTTAATAGTCTGCTTGCCTTCTCCTGGCAGAGTGGCTGGCCACATACTCTTCAGAAGTTACAAGAACCACAACTTGCCCTTGTGGAGATTGCCCAGATCCCTGGGCTGATCACTCTGGAGTTAGTGGGTGTGGCAACTTCCATTTGCTTTCAGAGCAGGGGGTATAGGAAACAAATAGGGAGAGAATGGAAAGTCTTAGCTTAGCCCTCAAACAACATGATCAGCACAGTAGAGCTACAGCAAAGCAGACTGTAATTTGTTGCTGCAGTAGGTTAACAATAAATGACTGTCCCTTGGAGCAAAGATGAACCAGGGAATCATATAAGAGGCCCAATGTCTCCCAGAGCTGCTCCTTAGGTGATACAGCTGCACATTCTCCACCTTGCGCAGAACGGAGCCTTAAGCCACATACACTAGCCCACAGTAATGAACATGGCTCTGGTAACAAAGTGATTGTGGCAGTAAAATGCAGCAGTCATTATGCATTTGGCAGTGGATCCAGCCTTTATATAATTTGCTTTTTAATTGAGGCTGAGAATGTTTTAGCACTTTCTCAAATTGCCTATTATTTATGAGTATGATGCATGATACAAGTAGGATGCATATTAATAAAAATTACATCTCTTGGCAAAAGTCATCTGAAAGAACCCTACTCAACATGCATCTATTTTTCTTGGGAGGTATTCATCTACTTCAAGTGTCTCTGCTCTATTTCACAATGAAATCCAGAGATGTAACAGAATACTGGAAGTCTTTTTGTTAGCAAGGAGGGTTGCAAACAGGCACAGAGATCCTTTCTCCATATAGTTCTTAAATATGCCCATTGGTGTCCACGCTGTCGTAGTGAAACAAACGTCACCTCCTAGCACTACGTGTTCATTCATTTATTGATCACTTCCAATCTGGACCCAAGCATCAATTCCAGCTGAAGAAATGAAAACAAGTGCGGCACTCCAGCTCTGAAGTGTTTGGCCATGGCACAGCTTGTTTCCCATTCCTGTATAAAGGGAGCGATGAAAATTGCTCCCAATTTCTTTTTGCGCTCCAGTGCACCAAGCACAAGCCCAAGTGCTATGGAAAATTATGGGGGAAATAGATGTGTCTACTTCATCAATTTTTAATTGCTAGAGATTGTAAACTCATTCTTTGGAAAATAAATACTTTACTGCCTTGCTCTTCTATTTTCAGCATCCCAATGTATTTGGTTATAAGCTGCTGTTTATTTATAATCTTTTTTTTTATACAGGGGCTTTTTTAAATTGCCGCTTAACGTGGTTTTTTCCCAACGTGCTGCAGTTGCATTACTCCTGGGAGAACTTGAGAAAATGAATTTTGTGTATCGTACGTGGAGAGCGAGAGTGCGAGAAAGCACTACATCGCTTAAATGATAAAACAAGCCTTTCTCAAAAACCTGGGGTTTTTTCTGGTTTTTTTCGCCCTTGTGCCACAGCTATACCAATTAGCACTTTGTGAATTTCTTTATCTAAGATCCAAAATGTAGGACAAGGGGGGTGAATTACCGCCAAACTTTTCTAAGGTATGGAATTGTTGCATTTTAAAAGGAACAAGACTTCCTCCAGCTAGCTGAGCCTGACAACTGATTTAATCTTGCTACTTGTATTTGGGCCTAGGAGCCAAACATGGATAGAATAAGGGGAGGGAAAAAAGAAAAGAAAGCTGCACCTATAATGTAAATTTCATGTTTAATTAGAAGGGCTAAAGAATTGTGGCCAGAAGAAAAAAAACATGTTTCTGTGTAAGTGCTTTTGAATAGCACCGAAGATGAATATAATAAGGCTGACAAATACACCTTGGAGGGTGGCTGCAAGAATAAAATCGATTTATTTAATAATTTAGAAATAGCTTCCAGCCATATCTCCCATTAAATCTGAAGACCATTGTATTCTATATTTCTTTGGTCTTTTTTCTTCCTTTTAGTTATGCTCCACCAGCTTTAATAAATAAGTAATACAGTGAAAAAACCCACTTATCTCAAGTGCTTTGCCACAGCCCTGTAGGGCTTTTGGATTCTTTCCTTCTCTAAATAGATCAAGTCAGGAACAATCATCTCTCCAAGGGAGAGTGATGTTGCGGGGTTAATTCTCCTAAATATAATCAAGGAAGTCCAAAAATTAAATCCAGTGCATGTATTAATGATGATAAGTGATCTGCTCAAGTAAATGACACAGGAAGGAAAACTCAGAGCAACTCCAAAGGACAAATGATTAATCATCGGAACAAACAATTCCTCAGCATGTAAACAGCAGCAAAAAGGTAAGACACTTTACTGGAATTGCTTTAGGTGAGTTATAACAACAACACTTGGTGCTAGGACTGTGTTTTTCAATCCATCATTTGTTTAAACTTAGCTTCTAATAAGTGTTCATACAACCCATCCCTTCCTGCCATTCTTTACCTAAAGATATGTAAGTAATTAAGTTTTTTTTGTTATATATTGTATATTTTAGAAAGCAAATATATTGGACAACTGAGCACTGTTAAGCAACTAAACATTAGGTACTCACCAGTTTATTCATGATTAATCTAATGCAGTCTAGTAGTTTTCAGCAACTATTTTATGCAAAATTTATACTATCAATTCTATAAACAATTCATAAAGTCCAAAATAAGTTTGATAGAGGTTCACATCAGGAGCAAAGGCCAATTTCATTTACATAAGAAAATTAAATTTAAACATGGAAAATAGCTTTTTGTCCACAGAAGTTGGATAATAAAGCCAGTAGTACAGTCAGAGCATTTATTTTGCAAAAATGAATACAGTGATGCAATGCTAGAGCCTTATAACATTATAAAGCATGTTTGAAGATACAGTAGCATTTTGCCTAGAAATAATTCTGCTTTGAATACCTCTTATATGAGGGGTGTCAGACACATTACAGTTCCTGGTCCCTGATCCTTAATACTAGTGGAGACTGGTGCCTTGTTCCTGTTGAAGGTGGCAGCCAGAATCTGATTCTAGTGCTTATTAGGGCTGTGCGAAGCTTCAGCCCCTGATTCGATTCGGCAGAGATTTGGCCCGATTTGGTTGCCGAATCTCCGAATCGAATCAGGAGACCCTTTAATCTCTCCGAATTGAATCAGAACTCTCTGAATCGATTCAGAGAGATTTGGAAAGATTCGGCAATTCGGACATAGACAGTTTTAAATGTTTTCTTTACATACCTCAAGGTACCAGGCGGCTCGTCAATGCTGAGATAGTGGGGTGGATGGAGCATCCCACAGAAGCACAGGGAAGCTCCCCAGCGCACTCAGCAGCAGACCCAGAAGTGGACCAAACGCACTTCCAGTCCACTTCTAGGTCCACAGGGGAGCACACTGGAGGGGCCCCCTGCACTCGCCTGGCTCAGTGACTGGTGCCTCCTCGGTCTGTGGGGGCACACAAAGTACTTCTGGTCCACTTCCGGGTTCACTGCTGAGCACGTTGGGGAGCCCCCCCGTAATCCTTTGGGATGCACCATCCGCCTCAGCATTGCAGTGTTCACAAGCCACACTGGTACCTCAAGGTATGTAAAAAAAAACATTTAAAGCTGTGTCTGTGTCCAAATCGCTGATTCTCCAAATCAGCATCGAATCTTCAGATTCAGATTCGGCCGAATCAAATTGGGAACAGTGATCAGAATCAACAAATCAAATCACTGTCCCCAATTTGGGCCGAATCTGAATCCAAATCGAATAGGTCCCACGTCACACACCCTTAGTACTTATACTTCACCTGAAATGTTAGAGGGGAAAGTTACTGAAGTTCATTACTCCAAAGGTTGCAGGCTGGGGACCATCACCCTCATTTCCTGACACTATGATCTTGTTCATAGTTTTTAACAACAAGATAACGACGAAGCATTAGCATCAAGAGCCCCATCCTAAAACACTGTTTCACGTAGCTTTTGCCAATATATACTGTAGGTATTCCTACTGAATGGATGAGCTGTGCTACTCATCTGAGAAACAGTTTGCATAGCAGGCCCTGGAGAGCAAAGAAGACCTTGTGGGGGGGGGATAAAATGAGTGAAGGAAAAAAAACAATTTTTATTCAGGCACAGACCTACATTATGTGGGCAAACCTGGCTACCCCTTAGATGCTTTAAAACTTTTCATTAATTGGCAGCAGCTCTTTAAAGTTAACTCCTCAGTCCAACAATGCTAAGCAGAAATAAGCTTCCCACGCGTTATTTTAGCCTTGAATCGTCTCACGCATATTTTGGCCTTGAATCTGCAACTAGAGAGTGAGAATCTGGACATAGAGCTGGGAACATGATACTATTTCCATGAGTGCTGAGAATGGCTATCAGTTTGTTTCTAATTGGCAATGCAGAGCTTAAAAAGTGGTTCACAGGGTAAGTATCACAATTAGGATCTCTCTCTCTCTCTCTCTTTAGACAGCCATTTTCCTTCTAGTCCATGCTGCACAATTACTCAGCTTTCTGTGAGGTTTGCAGAGGGCCCAAGACTCCCTGCCTCTTGTCATGAAAGGACCATGCCTAAACTTTAACCTTAGTTCAGTCTATATGGGACATCTTCTGACACTTGCCCTGGCAGTCCTTGACACAGAAAAGCTTCCAGATTCAAAATGATGGTATTTTTCACTGGAAATCTCGATGTGCTTCAAGAACATAAGAACTGCCCCTGTGTCAGGCTACAGGTCCACCTAGTGCAGTAGCCCATGTCTGACAATGGCAAGGAAAGGATACTTTAGTGGAAGAATATAGCTAAGAAAAAGTTTTAAAAAATGAGTCAGGGCTTGTCTTAGGCTTATAAGGCCCGCAGCAATCAATGTAAAAGGAGTGCTCACATCCTCCTCTCGGTTACAAAAACTGCAGCCTTTACCAGCATTTCCTCCATTAAGTGGCCCTTGAGACCATGGTGCCTAAGGCCGGCCTGTTAAAACCGTAAGTAATACTGAAACCAATTACTGTCCTTTTGTTTTAGGGCCTTGCCAGAGAATACAGAGAATCCAGGCTCGAAGAGTGAAATAAAGAGCAGAGCTAGAAAACCTCCTTCACCGCTTCTCCCTCCCAAGTGCCCTGCTTGTTTCTCTGAGCTAACACAGCAGAGTGCCCTTGTGCTGGTGAGAGGCACAGGCAGCACAACATATTTCAGTAACCCTGATTACCCTTTAGAGCCGAAGAAAAGAGGAGGTGAGCTTTGTGTCCGGTGCCTGCGCAGGGGTGTTTCTTCTCCCTTGTTTCTTTAGGGGCTGGCTCACTGCTCTTGTGTGTGACCTGTAGGAGCTCAAAGAGAGGGAGGAGGAGGAGGAGGAAGCACTGCTGAAGAAAGCAAAGAAGACAAAAGTGCCTCCACTGCTCCTGCCTCTGCTGTGGCTGCTATGGGAGCTGCTTAGGAGGAAGAGGCATAAAGCCCCACGGACATTACCATTGAAAAGTCATTAGGAATCTGTCCCCAGCACAGATTGCAGCCCCCCTCATTTCCAACACGCACAAGTGCATGGGTGCGGGGTTCCCCCCCATACTGATAGAAATGAACTGGAAAGGGGGTGGGTGGAGCACAAGGCAGAAGGGGGAGAGGGGGGGTTGGTTACAAAGTTTGCCCCTCCCTTTATTTAAAAAGTTTTATTCATGAGTTGTTAAGCATTTTGTTTAGCAAATCGGTTTATCCCAATGACCTTTCCTTGCTTTAATTTTCGAGATGGCAGATGGCACTAAAGAAATCCCCTTAGATGCAGACCCAGACCCAGCCTGTTTGTTCACACAGTGGACAAGCATCAACATGCCAAGCACAGCTCTGGAGACAAGACAAAGTAGTCAAGAAAGAAAAGGAGAGAAAAAAAAAAGACTACACGAACTCCAGGTTTGCTGTTTCTTATTTTTAATGACTGTGAACTTTTTTTTCTGCTGCAGTTTGCAAACACCCAGTCATTGCTGTTTGCACACTGCTAGCTCTCCAGGAAGGAAGCCCTTTCAACTTCATACCCTGGGGTCTCCCCTACAATATTTGAGGATATGAACACTTGAGGGTTGTAAAACAGTGCCAAGGGACAGGGAGTGAATGTGGTAACTGCAGAAAAAATGTGAAGGGAAACTGCAGCCTGCAATAGCCAAGCTGGTTACTTGCACCTGTATGAAAATACAAATGGGAACAGTGTACCAGGAGAAAGAGCTATATAGCTTTTAACTCCTTGTTCAGTCAATAGACCCACAGTATCATCCAACACCATCTGGTCCATATACTGTACAGCAATTGAGAGATGCTGTCTTACCAGAGCTCTTCTACACTGGGAACCCGAAAACAGAATTATAAATGTGAGAACAGAATATAAAATATTACTCAGGATATTATTCCCACCTGTTTTTTGGTTTTTAGTTGTTGAGGGGGTTCACAGTAAATGATTGAGACCTCTTCCAGGAAGCTCAGGGAACGGTCTCTTTGGCTGAATAAATTCAAATTTAATAAACATTACCTCACCCTTCTATTTACTGGAAGTCACTTCGTTATTTGGTAAATTCATGAGAACATATTAATCTAAATGAACCATCTACTTTTTTTCTATCTTTCACAATGTAAGCAAAATGCTTTTTAGACCTATCCTTATCCCAAGAGCAGCACACCAAAGAAGCGGTACAAGGACACCCTAAAGGTGTCCTTAAAGAGTTTTGGCATCGACCTGGAGTCATGGGAGCAAATCACTCGTGACCGTCCATCCTGGAGGTCATCAGACCAGAGTGGAGCACTGGCCTTCAAGCAGCAGTGCAAGGCAGAAGCAGTGAGGAAGCGCGTGGCCAGGAAAACAGGGACCTCTTGAGTCCAGTCCTCATCGCTCTCCTGCCACTGCTGCAGCAGATACGTACCCACGTGACCTAACCTCCACCCCCCTCCTCACTCTTTCTTTTCTCGTCTTTCTCCTTTTTCCTCTCTTTCTCCCTTTCTTTTTTCTCCCTCCCTTTTTCTTTCCCGCTTCCTTTCTCTCTTCTCCCCCTCCCTCCACTGCTGGATGCGGTCATCTTGACTTGCGAAGGACAAACAATGGGATGTTGTTTGTCCTTCGCAAGAGGCAAAGTATTTACTGTAATCCAGGTAATTTGATTTCATTGTAATTTGCTTTGTGTTGAAAAAGCAGAGAAAGAAAAAATGTTTGAGAAGATTTGAAGTGAAAAAATGCACCAAACTTACAAGCCACCGAATTTCACATTCAAAGAGTTGGCTTGTACTCATTGGCAACGCGTAGGGGGGTGCATGCAGATGCGGGCAGTCGCCGCTCACCACCCCACCCCACCCCACCACCAACACTGCCAGTGGTGTCTGTGGGTGGTCGCCCCCACCCCCACCCCACCACTGAGAGCGCTATAGCCGCCTGCGGGAGCTCCCTGCTTACCACCGCCACGCTCCCACTGCCAACAGGTCCTATTGCAAATATGTGGCCCAAATGCAGAAAAGCATGTAAGCGGATACTTAAGTAGATGAGTTATCCCATTGACTTCAGTGGGGTGTGCATGCTTAATTGCTCTGCTGAAACGACTAACATTTTACCCTTTTTGGCCCATAGCCAGATTTTAACCAATGATTATTAATTATCAAATTTAACCTAAATGATTATTGATTTTAGCTCAACTGTTATTATCCAATGATATTCTGTGGCACTAGTTTCCTAGAATAGATTGAGCTGAGCAGACTCATGCCCTTGTAAAGCCAATAGGTGTGTCTGCAATGGAGAATTGCAGGAGAATAACTAGAGTGGTGCACACGCAACCATGGTGTATGGTCGATACAGCCTTTGGCAGCAGCACTCACAGTGAGGATCGTCACTTATACATTTATGCCCCCTTGCCAGCATGCCCAGCACAGAGCCCTGGAACAGATCCATGGTGTCTAGTAAATATTGTATCTATTTGCAACTCTACCCTTGTGG
>NW_005841878.1:1020551-1037002 GCF_000455745.1 Alligator sinensis
GGGGGGTGTTGGGTGAGGATGGAAGCAGTGGGGGGGATCATTTATTGATCACCAGCTTCATATGGCTTTGTCTTATCCTATGGATGCCTTGTGGGGGCCATGTTCTAATACTCCCCATACAGATGCTACGGCAGAAAGTTATCAGCTACCTACACCCCTATCAGCTAACGTAGCATTCAATCCCCAACCAGCTGTGGTGTTGATACTGGCAAAATAAAGGGAATGAGATTTGTAAACTGCTTAAAATATACTGACTAGACTATTGCTTCCTCCAGTCCAGTCCTACTCCAAGACCTACACCCTGGGGTTTAGCTGCCACTGCTAACCCACTGCTTCTGATTTCCTTCTTTAAATCAAGCTCCTACTGAAAGATTATTTGGCATGAAAGCATTGCCTAGTGCAAGGCCAGACTTTAAAGAGAGATTAGCATCCCTACAAGCACCGGTGCAAAAGAAGAGCTCAACCCAAAACAGTTTCTTTTGAAACTCCAGTCCCAGTTGTTGATGCTGAGCAGGTATGAAACCACTCCTCCTCATGCTTATTAACAGGGATCCTGGTTTTCAATGATAACAAAAAATCCCCAATTTTCAGATTAAAAAAAGTAACCCAAAATCCACATTTTCCCTTGATTAAAATTAAGCTAATGTGGTTCAGGCACATGTTTCTTAGCTAAAACTTCACAAAGAAACAGTAGGACTAGCATCCCAGCCAGCTACCTTCCTTTACAGCTGGATTAACTGAGGGAGGCACTACAATGAGCCTAGAAGAAGGCGTCAATGCATGCCTCTGGAGCTGCAGCAAGGTGCCTTAGGTGCTCTACCACGGCACCTCTCACAAGCAGGGCCTATAATTTATTTTGTACATCTACAGTGTCTAGAACAATAAAGCCAAGCTTTGTCATTGCCTTTAGGAGCTAATACAATTATTAATTAACAGTAATATTCTCAGCACTACGTGTGTGATTATGTTTCATGAGTAGAGGGAATAAAAGCATACAAAATACTATTGTAGTAGGTCTTTTTCACTACACATTTGCCAAAAAATTACTCCCCATTTTCGATATCTAACCAATCACCTGAGCACCACAAAACTGAATACCTTCCCCCTAAATTTGTTGGATGGCAGCACGAACTTCTAAACCTTGAAGAACAGCATGAAGCCAAATGTTACAACAGTCGCACATAAGGGTGTCATGGAATCTGATTGTTCACCATTCACAAAATCAGAAATGAGACCAAGTCTTGCATCCAAATTCAAACTTTCCCAAAGTACAGACCAGGGAAACTTATGTTCAGGTCCCTTTTTCTGCAAGAAACATTTGTCTAACACACGCATGCATGCACGCGCGTGCGCACGCACACACACGCACAGACTCTAATTTTCAACAGACAGTTTACGCATAGAATGTAATCTATTTTTTCCCCTCAACATAAATCATGATTTCCTCATATGTGTCCATTATTCCACAGTACTCAACCTATTTTTCCCAAAGTTTAATTTTTGGACCGTGTTGGTTAGCTCGACCAAGTCACCTTGATTGTAGGCAGTTGCTCCTGTTCCCTGACTGAGCGGACATAAAACTTACACTCATAAGGTAGCCTGAGCAAGCCATTCTGGCTTCCAGTCTCTCAGTGAGAGGTAGCAGTTAAGCAGCGTTTGGAAATTGTATAAAATATTAAACTTCTTTCTTACTTTCTAGGCCACACAGTCCTTGCCTGAGGCACCGTTCCTATAAAAGTTGAGCTACTACAAGATTTATTGCCTGGATGCAAAAGAGCACACAAAATTTGAGTCTAAATTTCAGATAAGCTGGAACCCAGAAGGACTTCTTCGTGATAGCTCCAGGAAGCTCTTGGAGATAGGCACTGGGACAAATAATAAAGGCCTAGCAACCCAGACTCTGCCACATAAAAAGCCAGAGCCACCTGTAAACATCCATGCATCCAAATAAAAAAGGATATAGTAATCTGTGGTACATAAATATAGTGCTGCTCCATCAATACAAAGATTTATGATTGGCACACTTAATGAGTCAGTCACCAAAGTAAGGATTGCAGAATAAAGTAAACCAGTAGCCTAAGGAGAGATGCTTTTATTCTCAAGTAGTTCCTTCAGCAGTCATAAGTTTAACAATACAGTCACAGACTGTGCTCCAGATGGGGATGGGACGTGTACTACTCATGATGGGAAAGTGTCATTTTCTGTGACTCCCACACCAGCTGCACTCAGTTAAGGTATACGGACCACTGTTCCCATGTGGGTCCTCCACAAGATGTGCATTTCCAGGAGATAAATCTAGTCACTTTTCTTCTGCATTACTCAATGTCTTCAAGCTGACAGACAACTTTATGTTCCAGCATTCTCATGTGAGATGCATAGATATATGGAAACCTGGAATCCAGGAGGCCATTTTCGAGTAATTTTATGAGACATATGGAAGCCAGATTGCATGCCCTTCCATAGACCTGCTGGGACTTCCTCTGTCATAGCTGTTATGCACTAGCTAGTCTTCTTCCAAAGTGGGATATCTTTGGTGTTTGACAAGGTCTTCATTCAGGCAGGTATGAGATGGCAATATTCTGAACTTGAACCCAGTTGGAACTGTATACTTTTGAACCAGAATATAGGTCTTTTAAGGAACCAAAAAAATCCTTTTCAACTGAACCCCAGCCTCATTGCAGAGGCTTGGTGCCCAGCACAGATTGATTATGTGCTTTAAATCAAATCTTGATCCCACTGAACACTGGGCCCAAATTTCCACTGAATAAAGTGGGAACATGGTTCCTCTTGTCTCCCACCTTCACACAAGGTGGAGTACTTTTCAAAGCAAAGGAGCATTTGGAGGCTGACCACCTCTGCTTGGAGAGAAATCACCATTTATGCCATAGATCTCAGATTCCTTCTGCTGTTCGAAAGAGGCTTTTTCCCCCATATTGTGACATGGGGCATGCACTTCTTTGCTACGTGATTGTACTATCAGCCCCGCAGTGGGGAACCAAGATTTCAAAAGTGCTACAGCCAACCCACAGCAATGGCTCTAAAAGCTATAGAAGCACTATATGTAGGCTTAAGTCATATGGTGTGGAGCTGGAGCATTACTGTAGACCAGGGCTGCCCAGCTGGCAGCCCAGGAGCCAGTGTGGCTCCCCAAGGAGGGTGAACCCATTGCTCTCCTGTTGCTGGGGTCTCTGGGGCTCCTTCTCCCTCCTCCTGCATGAGGTAGGATGGGGCAGGATATCCCGCAGCACCGAGCAAGCCCACAGCTGGGAACCTGGGGGCACCAGCACAGCACAACACAGGCTGCCTGGCATGCAGTGCAGTAGTGGGGAGCTACATAAGATGGCAGGGGGGTGCCAGAGCAGCGCAGCAGGAGTTGGGGAATCCACAAAATGTAGGATGTCACCCAGGGTACATGCAGCCCCCAGCCACTCAGAAGCTGTCTGCCTTAGACTATGGTAGTATATTTTTCTGAGGAAAAATAAGAGTAATGACATAGACAAACAGTGTTAAAATGAGGCAGAAATGAAAGTAAGTGGAACGCTTTTAATATTCAGCTCCCTTGGACACCAAAAAAAGTGGCAAAATGCAAAATGTATTTTCATACATTAAGATGCATCCCAAAACTGCAAACCTCAACGAGAACATTCTGGTAAACAAGGCCAACTACTGTGACTGGCAGTGACAGAAAGCCTGGCCCTGCCAATTTGAATTCACAGCAGCAGTTCTTATCCACATTAGTTCTCCCACTATCTTCACTGGGACTATTTGTGTAACTCAGAGTTTGCAGGATTGGGGCCCAAATAAATAATAATAAGAGCGCATAGTTAGAGCTTTACATCTGTATAAACACTGACTAATGAATTACTGACCGAGCTCAGCTGTTGACTGAGAAAGTCACGTGAGGGCCTCAGCAGTGAATGCAGCAGCAGATACATTTAGGGCAAAAGAAATTGTAGACAGCATTCTAATATTATAAAAGCCTTAGTCTGTCTGTCTGTCTGTCTTTAATGCTTTATTCGCACTCTGATTGGTTGTCTTAAATAACCAATCAGATTGCTCCAAGAGCATTCCAGACAGCAGGCAGCAGTGCAGTGAAGCACTGCCATGATGACAGCAACAGAGCAGACAGAGCAGGGCCAGAGCAGTGCTGGCCTCGCCCCTCCGCCCCAGCCCACTCCCTGGAGGTGGCAGTGGCACAGGGTGCTGACTGAGGGGGACAGAGGGGATGGCAGGGCAAGATTCCTCCACCCTCCCCCTCCCCTGCTCCTGGGAGGCAGCAGTGCTGGCTGCTGATGGTGCAGCCCTGGCCTCACCCCCGCCAACTCTGGCCATGCTGCCACTGGGCCCCGAGAAAAGCCGGCAGGGAGGAGGAGATGGCAGGGAGGAGGGAGGGAAGCAGAAAGAGGAGCGGGGCACAGTGATAGTGCCCCACCCCTACCGCCAGGCCCTGACAACAGCAGGGAGGGAGAGAAGGGAGCAGGGGGAAGGGGGTTGCACGCAGAGGGATGTGCAATGGCGCAGTGCAGGGTGCTGGGTGGTGGTCATGGTTGCCACATGCAAGCTTCCTCCCCTCCGCAGCGCCTGGGAGGCGGCAGCACTGTGGGGTACAGTTGCAGGGGCACATGGGGCCAGAGACAGAGTGACAGCAGCGCTAGCCAATGGGTGGCAGTGCTCTGTCCCCGCCCACCCTAACCCCAGTCATTCTTGATGGGCAATTGGCTAGTACTATATATCATCAAGGGCTCAGTTCATTCCTGTTCCAGTTCATACTTAGAATTATACAAAATTTGGGTTGGAAGGAATCTAAGGAGGTCATCTAGTTCAACCTCCCGTTCAAAGCAGGACCATCCCCAACTAGATTATCCCAGACAAGGCTTTGTCTACCCAGGTCTTAAAAACCTCCAAGGATCAAGATTCCACAACCTCTCTGGGTAGCTCATTCCAGTGCTTTACTACCCTCCTCATGAGAAAGTTTTTCCTCGTTACCTAACCTAAATTTGGGATTCATTGGGCCCCTGTTTATACACTAGAAATCTTTTTTTCTGGTGAAACCTGTTGCCCCCTGAACTGAAGAGCCTTCAGTCTTTGATATTGTATCATTGTTAACCAGTAAGACAATAATTGTTGGGGAGGGAATTTGGTACCAACCTCAGCTCTATTCAGTGTAAAGTCTCTGGAACAGAGACTGTCTTTTTCTTCTGTGTTTGTACAGAATCTAGCACAGCAGCATCCAGGAGTAGATGTGCGGTAACCATATAACCATATATCAATAGATACATAATGGACAAATTAAACCATGGTGTAATTGAACTGACTTTGAGACAGATGCGTGCACTTCGACTGGGTGAATTTCTTGAAATGAGTCACTGTGGCATGTTTTGGCATTTTAGTTATGCTTCATTGCTCATCAAGCCTTACTGGACTCCACTGAAGTTGAAACAGCTGTATGTTTGACAGCCTCCACAGTCAATACTACCAGGCCACAACCTGGTTATCTTCTTCAAGCTGTTTGCACAAGGATGGAGAGATAGCAGCTAGAAACCAGCATCGTTTTCAACACAAGCAATGACCCTCAGAAGGAAAAGAAGGCCTCTAAAATAAGATATAAAACCAAAGTCCTCACAACTCATGGTTTCTTAGCAATCCTCCGCTCCTTCAAGCAAGGCTATGAGTGTTAAGGTATGTCCACACCAGTGGTTTTCAACCTTTTTTCACTTGCAGACCTCTAAAAAATTTTGAATGGAGGTGTGGACCCCTTTGGAAATTTTGCAGGGAGGTACAGACTCCTTTGAATTGTAAGTATAGGTATTTACATACTTTTGATTGACCATAGCCATCTTTCATGGACCCCTTAGATATAGCCTGTAGACCCCCAGGGCTCCATGGACCACAGATTGAAAACCACTGATTTACACGGTGGGGCAGAAGTAGCCACGTGGAGAGCTAGCTCAGGTATCTCTAAGCAGCCCTGCGGGGTACAGGACAGACATTCTCTTAGAGTGCATCTATGCTGCTTCTGGGCCATTTTCAGAAGTGCTGCCGTGAATATGTGCTGCCCACTCCCACTGCGTGCACTTCACATCCTCAAAATGAGGCAATGTAGCTGCCTAAATACATGCTGAAGCATTCCCCACATGTAGAGTGCTGCTTTTAGGATCTCTGAAATGGGAGTGCTGAATTAAACAGATTCAGAGCCACTCTTAGGGTTCAGGGATACATGTAACAATTGTCAGCTTGGCAACTGATTCACAATCACATCTGAAGTCCTGTGGCTCTGACACCAGAAGCTGGGAGTAAGCACCCAGCCCAACATGCTTCATAATCAAGGATCCTGGTTTTCTTCAATTTAAAAAATCCCCATTTTTTGGATTTAAAAATGTAACCCAAAATCCACATTTTTCTGTGATTCAGATGGAACACCACTATCTCTCTCTCTCTAATATATATATTAGTGGCGTTTAATTTTGATCATGGAAAAATGTGGATTTTGGGTTACTTTTTTAATCCAAAACTTGGGATTTTTTTTTTTAAATCAGAGAAGACCAGGATCCCTTTTCACAATGGGTGAGTGAGGGGAATGCTTGCACCTACGCTTTGTGACCTGTATCTGGAGGCATTTTCACTTTTCTGCTTTCCATTCTCTCCTAAACATGAGTTCAATAAAGTTCAGCAGCCTGCTCTTGACCAAAGTCTGCAACATTTTGGGGTTCACAGAGACTAGGGGGGGCATGATGAGGGGGCTCAGTTAAGTAGGGAATGAGGACTTAGTTGGTTGTTAGAAAGACGGCTTTTATTGAAGAAATAGTGCAAAGGAGCTCACTGATAGAAAGAAGAAAAAAGGGACAGTAGAATTCTGGACACCAGAACACTTAGTTAAGGAGCACTTGGAAGGGCTGGATGGGTACAAGTCAGCCGGCCTGGATGACCTCCATCCACAGGTGCTGAAGGAATTGTCCAGTGTCTTTGCTGAGCCGCTGGCACGGCTGTTTGAGCACTTGTGGTGCTCCGGCCAGGTCCCTGAGGACTGGAAAAAGGCCAACGTGGTGCCCATTTTTAAAAAGGGAAGAAGGGATGAGCCAGGTAACTGTAGGCCAGTCAGTCTTACCTCTATCCCTGGGAAAATACTAGAAAAAATCATCAAAGATCACATTTGTGAAGGTCCAGTAGGGGAAACGATGCTGAAAGGAAACCAACACAGGTTCATCACAGGTAGATCCTGCCTGACAAACCTTATAGCCTTTTATGACCAGGTCATACACTGCCTTGACACAGGAGCTGAGGCCAGTGTCATCTACCTGGATTTTAGAAAGGCCTTCAACACAGTTTCGCATCCTATTTTCATAGGGAAGCTAACAGGCTGCGGAGTGGACGCCTACACAGTCAGGTGGGTGGCAAACTGGCTTAGGGACTGCACCCAGAGAGCGGTGGTGGACAGGTCATTCTCAGACTGGAAGGAGGTGAGCAGTGGGGTCCCTCAGGGTTCGGTTCTTGGACCGGTGTTATTTAATATCTTCATCAGCAATTTGGACGAGGGTGTGGAGAGCACCCTCTCCAAGTTCACAAATGATACCAAGTTGTGGGGCAAAGTTAATACACCGGAGGGCAGGGAGCAGATACAGGCCAACCTGGACAGGTTAGATCAGTGGGCACAATGAAACAGGATGCAATTCAACAAAGATAAATGTAAGGTATTCCACCTAAGAAGGAGGAATCCCCAGCACACCTACAGGTGGGGGGATGAACTCCTCAGCAGCTCAGAGGCTGAGAGAGATTTTGGAGTCATAGTTGACTCCAAGATGAACATGAGCTGGCAGTGTAATGAGGCCATCAACAAAGCCAGTCACACCTTGTCGTGTATTAGCAGATGCACGACCAACAGATCAAGGGAGGTGATGCTCCTCCTCTATGCGGCCGCAGTTGGAGTACTGTGTCCAGTTTTAGGCGCCACACTTCAAGAGGGACACAGAGAATCTGGAGAGGCTTCAGAGGAGGGCCACTCACATGATTAGTGGTCTCTGTGAAAGACCCTATGAGGAGAAGTAAGACCCTATGAGGAGAAGTTGAGGGATCTGGAGCTCTTCAGCCTTTACAAAAGACGGCTGAGGGGTGACCTTGTAGCCGCCTACAAGTTTATCAGGGTAGGACAGCAGGGAATTGGGGATGCGCTGTTTACCAGAGTGTCCCAGGGAGTAACTAGGAATAATGGGTGCAAACTAGTGGAGAGTAGATTTAGGTTAGACATTAGAAAGAAATGTTTTACAGTAAGGGTGGCCAAAGTCTGGAATGGGCTTCCAAGAGAGGTGGTGCTGTCACCTAACTTGGAGGTCTTCAAGAGGAGCCTTGACAATCACCTGGCTGGGGTCATCTGACCTCAGACCTCTTTCCTGCCAGGGGTTAGGGGTCAGACAACGATCCATTGGGTCCCTTCCGACTCTATAATCTATGGATCTATGAATCTATGAATACCAGAGTGGCTCTTGCAGCAGTGGGAGCAGGAGGGTGAGGAGTGATACAGTGTGGGATGCCTGGAGAACTGACCAGGCCCATGTCAGAAAACATTTGATGTCCACATGTAATATTGAACAAGTTGACAACAAACTAGTTCAAAAGAGTACTTGATTTTCCAGGTTTTTAACCATTACAGGTACGTTTAAACCAGTTTAACAGGTTTGTATGTCTATCCACTTCTGGTTTAAACTGCATATAAACCAGCCTAAGTGTTACATGCATCCCTTATATGCTTATAAGTCAGCTTCATTACCTTGTCTCCAGGATTCAGAGCATGTGGAGCAGGCAACGGTGGATCTAGTAGGGTGTGCTGTGGTGCAGTCACACGGTCCCCACCTCCCCCTTCGATTCCTGGTCCACTCAAACTTTAAAACCAACTGCCTGACATTGGCAGCAGCATTTCTATTCAGGCAGCAGTGAAGGAGTCAATTGACTTCATGGATCATTATCTACCTGATTCCTTTCCAAACTTTTCATTCTGCAGGTGTTAACAACCCTTTCTCTTTTTTCATGGCCTTTGATGTTCCACTAATCAAGCTATCCTTTCTTCTGATAGTCTACAGTCTATTAGCTGGTAATGTAGCTTCTATTTCACAGCCCTGCAGACTGTTTTTAACTCTAGCTAAAAACATTAACTCAGGCACGAAATCTTAATTCAGGTGAACATTAGCTCAGGTGTGGATATAACTTTCAGTAAAGCATTGACTCCATTGTCAAGATGCTCAAGAAGTCTAGCTTTTGTTTTATGAATCTGGAAAAGAGATGTACATTCCATTCTAATGACTACAAAACTAATGAAACAACACCTTTTGATTGTTTTTCCTAATTTGTTGGGTTTTATACATAATATATGATATAGCAAATTAGTGCAAATTCCAATAAAGTTATGTTTGTTTTTGCTTTGATCTTAAACTGAATAATATAGTGCTGGGCTCCTAGTGTATTAGTGAAGCTTCTAGTTTCTTTTCAACTGGAGAAAAGTATGTGTTGTGTTATATGTGATGATGGACCACACTACAAGCACCCTCCTTTTCAAAATCCTAGATCCACCCCCAGGAGCATGGAAAAGTAGGCTCAAGGGCAGTGCTCCTCGATGTGGTACAGCGCCAAGGTAGACATGGCAGCTTACCCACAGTGGCCTAGATAATTTCCAACTTGGATAGTTACATTCTGCCCACAGAAAGAAAGATTGCCTGGCTGACTACTGACTACAGCTTCTGATCCTGAACTGCTGTTCTAGCCAATGTCATCTTGGTGATCACAGGGGACCAAACCTCTAGAATGAAAAGCAAAGGCTTTTACATTCTGAACTAAGCACCCTAGAGGAAGCTTCTGCATAACCCTACCCCTGTGAGTCAAGCACAGGGGGCACCAATAATTCATGCTGAACTATAGCCCATTGAGGGTTTCTGTACTTCTTAAATAGCAGCCACTTTTCATCATAATGGTGGCTGCATTTTAGCGACAAGAAAACCAATTCCTCAGCATAAACGGTGGCAAGAATAAAACCCCAGGATCCTTTTAGACTGAAGGGTGCTCTATCAGAGAGAATTATTACTCTGTGGTATATAGATGTGTTCTGACAAGGCGTCTCTAAAGAAGTGAAGGTACATCCTGTACTGGCAAACTCGAATTGGATGATACACTGAGCTTATTTTCCCTGCACCTGTTCTTTCTGTGAACCCTTTCTGCTGTGTCTCACTGCCCCTCTGGCTATGTCTCTCAACTTTTCAAGCCATGTCTGAGACTCCTCCAGTCTGTGCTGTCCAGTTCCCTAACATGCCCTCCTGACTTGTGTCTCAAAGATCCACCTGGACACTCTCTCAAACCTCAGGCATCTGAGCTTGTTGAAACATGACAGGTTTGAATAATCTGCAGCAGTCTTCTTTTTAGTTAGGGAAGATAAGCATGCTCCACTCTTCTGAAAATGTGGTGTGTCCTGTGATATAAGGGATATAAGAGCCAAGTGCCTTATCACTGATTCTGTGCACCAGAGCCTCCCCTACTCCTTTCTCAAGCACAGCTCTTTAGTCGATTACAGCGCCCTTCCACTTAGTGAAAGAGAATTCATAAGGTGGGCCTGAGAACAGAGTCATAGCATTGTTCAGGGGTAAGCATCTGGATCTTGTGTTTAGAAGAGGTTTGCCTGTTCCAGACCAAGGGAGGGCCAGAATCAGATACCCCTGCTCATATTAAGAAGTTTTCTACTCCACCAAAAGTCCCATTGGCTTCAGGATTGTATGCAAACTCAGTGGCCACATCTACACGAGACACTGACTGTGCAGTGTCACTACGTAGTCATTTAGGACTTGCATAACCAAGTACTAAATGACTGCGCAGTACCCAGCATTACTATGCAGTAGCATCCCAGAATGGTTGTCTAGTGATACTTACTGTGCAGTAGTTCATTACTACTGTGCAGTAGCATCACATCATGATTTGTGCCTGGCAACGCTACTGCACAGTAGTAACAAGCTATTGCACAGTCAGCATCTCATGTAGACATGACCAGTGTGAAGTAGAAAGCAGGGCAGGATGGCTCCTGAGAGACTAACTGGTTCAGAGGTGTGAGCTTCTGTAGGTAGCAGTCTACTTGGTCAGATGCTAATTCATCAGTACTTCATCAGTGGGTTGTCGCTCATGAAAGCTTATGCATCTCTGACCCAGTTAGTCCTTACGGCCTGTCTCCTGCCTGACTTCAGACTAACACTGTTAGCCAGCCACCTCTTTCTACTCCATGTGATTGTGTCCTAATCTCACCATTATTTAACAGTGTCTGAATTTATCCTTCCCAACTTATCCTATAGTATGTCTACAGTTGGCAGGGAGAGGTGTTTTAATCACTGTATTGATTTACTAATGTGGACTTTCATTAAAGTCCATGAGGCTGCAGAATGGGAAGTAAACTGGGTTTTCAGGATGATAGTGAATTCACAATGATGCATCCAGGACTGTTAAATGCAGAGATTAGTCAAGAAACCCCAAAAGGTAAAAGTAAAGAAGCTATTGCACCCAAGAGTAGAAAAATCCTGTATCCACAGATGCATCATGAGCAGGTCCAAGGAGGTGATGCTCCCCCTCTACGCAGCATTGGTCAGGCCACAGCTGGAGTACTGCGTCCAGTTCTGGGCGCCGCACTTCAGGAGAGATGAGGCCAGTATCGAGAGGGTCCAGAGGAGGGCCACCCGCATGATCAGGGGGCAGCAAGGCAGGCCCTACGAGCAGAGGCTACAGGACCTGAACCTGTTCAGCCTCCACAAGAGAAGGCTGAGAGGGGATTTCATGGCTGTCTATAAACTTACCGGGGGGACCAGAGGGGAATAGGTGAGACCCTGTTCCCCCAAACTCCTCCCAGAGTAACAAGAAATAACGGCCACATGTTGATTGAGAGTAGGTTCCGGCTAGACATCAGGAGGCACTACTTCACAGTCTGGGCGGCCAGGCTCTGGAACCAGCTTCTAAGGGAAGTGGTGCTGGCTCCTACCTTAGGGGTCTTTAAAAGGAGGCTTGATAACTACCTACCTGGGGTCATATGAGCTTAAACTTACTAGGTGTCATATAAGCCCAGTATTCATTCCTGCCCAGGGCAGGGGATCGGACTTGATGATCTTCTCAGGTCCCCTCTGACCCTACATCTATGAATCTATGAATAAAATAAGTTAAATCTTTAGAGGCGGTATGGATGCTATTCAAGAAAACAGAAAGGTGACAGAAGACACAGTTCCTGGTAGGCAAAAAGGACACCATGAAAGCAAAAAGTCAATCCAGGCAGCTAAGCAGCAAAGTGCAGGGCTATTTGAAAAATGCAAATCCTTCAAAATGTGGCTATCTTAACCTAGTTCAACCAAAGCACAAGAGGACAGGGTTAAACAGACAATACATGAAAGGGGAGGGAAGAGAAGGGGCTCAAATGGATCTCAATGAACACAGAATTAAAGGTGTAAAAGCAAACAAGAATTTTCCCGTGCATCAAAAAGTCTGTAAAAGCATTATCACGTCCACTGGGTCACCAGGGATTAACGGAAGTAATTAAGCAGCAAGGAAGCAAAGGGGTGGGGAGGGTGGGGGGTTGGAGCAGTCCTGAGCCTGCCCTAAATTATATCAGTGACTAGCTTACCTAACTGTCTTGCTAAGATATTTAAGAAATATTTTTAGTGCACTGTAACTAGGTTTATGATTGTGAACACAGCTCAAAGTGCTTGGGTAGACTGCATAACAGCCAATTATTAATTATTGTTATTACATGCATGTATAATTTCCAAACCTCTAAATACATATTCCGCTGCTTCTATACAGAACATTTCTAAACAATCTGAAAACATAATAGCACTGATCCTATTGAACAGAGAAACATATTCTGATTGTGTCTAGGTAGAATTGCATTTACTGGCTTATACAAATTCAGTATTTAAAATACTAATGTAAAAATAGCAAACCTTTATTGAGCATTATCATCTCTCATAATGGAAGTAAAGGTCTTACAACTTTTCACTTTCCTCAGTGCTGATGCTGCTAGAAACCATGCTAATAGCATCATTGTTACTGCAATATGCTGCAAGGTTAAAACATCTAAAATGTAGGTATTAACCCCTGTTTATAACATTTGTTCACCAGCATACGGCTATGAGCCTTCCCCTTTAATCACTCGAGATAAGCTGTCTAGCCCAAAATAAAAGAGGTTTGCCAGTTTCTTGGTGAGACAGAAATAAAGGAGCTCTTTATTGAAAGCATATTAGCATATTTTGCCTCATTAATAACTTCACTGCAGCATTAATTTGCCTAATTATCACATTTAGAATTCAACATGGTGGCTAATTAATTCAAAGGCTGAAAAACAAATCCAGAATTATAAAACATACAAACATATTCCTGCCTGAGCATTTCTTTGCATGTGTTCGCATGCTTGTTTTATAAAATCATTCTTCTTTGTTCTTTTCCCATGTAACACTACAAGCACAGGACATCTCAGAGTTATCTTTTCAATCATTCATTTTAATGCATCATCTCAGGTGCCCCTTTTAGACTTTTTTCCTGATGAATCTCTCTTAGATAAACAGGGTTAATGCATCTGAACAGTCTAGTACCACGACTTCCACCTCCATTACCCACCATTAACATCTTGTACTCTTCTCGTACCAGCTAGTATCTCTTCACTTTGCTGGTAATGGTCAATAGACAGTTTTAAGCCTTATCTTCTCCTTTGAAAATGTTTAGTGAGAGTCTCCCTGCCCCCAGCCAAAATGTATTTCTGGTCTACATTGTCTTCCCACCTCTCCCTAGCGAGAGAGAGAGAGAGAGAGAGAGGGAGAGAAAGAGAGAGATAGATGACCAAATAGAAAGCATTCTCCATTTCCTAAGGCAATTTTTAAGAGAGAGAGAAAAAACAAATCTCAGGGGTTTTTTGATTCCCAAAAATGTCAAAAACCATTTTGCAGCCAGAACTTTCCACTTCACAGCTTTTTAACCACTTATCTCAGTAAGCAAACTTAGTTTTTGATGGACCAGGTCTTTTACCTTATCTCTACTAAGTGATAGGACACAATTCAATCCCAAACACTCTTTGCACTGTTTGAAATCCTGCCCACCTACAGTAGGCAGCTCCTGCTGGCATAGCTGAGTCAGTGGTGTGATGAGGTGTGATCCCTGCCCAACATAACTATGACAGTAGCAGTCCTTAGTGTAATTGCAAATACACTACTTTTGCCAGTTTTCCTCAGGATGGGTGGGGGGGAGATGTGGAAAATGGCTACCCCACAGGTACAAAGCATTACTTTGGTGATGGTATGGCTGCCTGCACACTAGGAGCATAGGCTATCATAGCATTCTGGTATTCCTAGACCACTAACATACTCCTAGCATAGACACAGCCTTCTGCTTTAGAGCAGGGCTATCCAACTGGTGGCCCATGGGCTCTTGGGGGATAACCTGCAAGCCTGGGCTGCAGGCACCACTCCCTCTACTTCTCTCTTCTAGTGCTGCCAATGGAGTCTCATCGATCCCACTTCTTCCTCCTACTTCTACTTCCTGTCCCCAGCCCTAGGAAGCCTTCAGTCCATGAAGCCAAGGTAGTCCATGGTCAGGTGACTGACCCAAGGTACTGTGAGGATTGCGCACCATGCAGGACCAGTTGGGAGGAAACATGTGGACACATGGCACAAAGTGCAGGGCACTGGGGCACCAATGCAGTTGCTGGGGTGGGGTGCCTGTTGTGCAGGATGGCTGTGATCTGGGAGGGCGTGTGGACCCCAGCCACTCAGAAGTTGGACAATCCTACTTTAGAGTGCACCAACTAAACTTTAGAAACACAAGGGCAGATAGATTATACAGCAGTGTAAAGAACCAGATGGCATCAGCTGGGAGAATTTGTACGCATAGGTAAAATTTGTCAAGCTTCAACCTGAGGGCCTTGTCTTACATTATGCCACAAAAGCAATCAACACAGTGAATCTCTCATCTTAGTGTTAAGAGGACAAGAACGTATGTGATACAAGAGCCACTTGTTAGTAATACTCACTGACAGACTTGAAAGGTCCAAGCCAGACTTGCGTGCAGTGGTAAAACTTGTGGGTTCTTAGATGTCTGTAATAGGATTTAGATGGAAGTAAGGCACTTAAGTCCAAAACTGTGATCCAAAAAAAGTCCCACTCTGTAACTGCCTAACCTTGGAGCCACCTATACACATTAGGTGGCTCTCTGGTGACTTAAAATTTTGCTAAGTACTTAGAGTTCTGCTTCTCAGTATGCCCAGAACTGGCCTGGTCTAAGAAGCTCAATTCATCTCTCCCAGCTTAGGCCCAATCAAGATCCAGACTCACACAGAGGAAGATACAAATCCCCTGAAGGGCCCACTGCAATAGGCATTCTCAAAGCAGGCCCCACATACACAAAATGCAGTTGCTGCCATTTCTTTTTAGAAGGGAACCAACTGAGGAGGTTGTGGTGACCACTAGGGCTGTGAGAAATTTGAGCAGCCACTTCATTTTGGAGGTGTTTCAGCCTATTTTGGCACCCGAAACACCAAATCTGAAACAAAACAGAAGGCTCTGAAATATCTCTGAAACGAAACAAAACCATCCGAAACATTGCGGAAATGATTCAGATTCATAGATTCATAGATGTTAGGGTCGGAAGGGACCTCAATAGATCATCGAGTCCGGCCCCCTGCATAGGCAGGGAAGAGTGCTGGGGCTAGACAACCCCAGCTAGATGCATATCCAACCTCCAGATGCATATCCAACCTCCCATGATGTTTTGGATGTTTCAGAGCCGGGCTTGCATGGTAACAGAAACTAAGAGAGAGGGAGTAGAGGGACAGAAGGACTGCTCTGATATTGACATCTGTAGTTGGCCAGTGTCTGCATTCTGCCCGAGGTCCCTCCCAACCATAGTGCTCTGGGGGAGGAATAGCAGCCTGCTGTCATCCCATGTGCAGATCCGGGGGCCAGCACCAGCACCCGTGTCTGCTCGATGCAGCCCATGCTGAACACAGCTGGGGGAGCCACAAGAGAAGCCCCCATTGCTGCCCTCCCCGGCCCCATCCCCTGCCCGGCCCAGCCTCCCAGCACTTCAAAAAAAAAAAAAGCCCCGCACTCATCGGCTGTAGCAGGGGCTGTAGGGCCTCCTGGCAGAACCCCCCGACACAGCCCCTGCACCCCAATCACACCCCACCGCCTAGCCCCAGCAGTCCAGAAATAAAAAAAAAACCCAAAACCTCACACTCACTGGTTGTAGCAGGGGCTGTGGGGGTTCTGGGGCCACATGGCAGAGCCCTCCCACACAGTCCCCTCTCTCTGATCTCCCTCCCACCCCTGATGCCCCTCCACCCAGCCCAGCCTAGTCCTAGCACTTTAAAAAAAAAGCCCCGCACTCACCAGCTCTGGCAGCAGTGATCAGGTCCTCTGAGGACTTGTGGCAGAGCCCCCTCATGCAGCGCAGGGGAGCAG
>NW_005841878.1:1037043-1051923 GCF_000455745.1 Alligator sinensis
GTGTGTACAGCGTGGCTTGGCAGGGTGCCACATGCTGTCTGGGAGCTGGGGCCACTGGGTCTGAGCAGTGTTGGGCTCCTGCTGATACATGGAGCTGCCCCAGCTTTCAGACAGTGTACAGCACCCTACTGAGTCGTGCTGCACCTGCGCCATGGGGCAGCTGCCTCGCACTGCCCCCCACTGCATGAGGGGACTCTACCATGAGCTCTCAGAGGCCCTGATCCCTGCTGCTGCAGCCAGTGAATGCAGGGCCTTTTTTTTTTTAAGTGCCGGGAGCTTGGGGCCAGGTTGGGGATAGGATTGGGCAGGGCAGCCATGGGGGCTTCTCCTGTGGCTCCCCCCACCCAGGGAGAGGTAAGCACAGCCAGAGGAGCCGTGGGAGAACCTGCAACCACCCAGCTGTGCCTGCTTGTCCCCAGCTGATCCGAATCTCCGAAAAAGTGTCGAAACTCTAAAACAGATTCAGCCAAATCAAAACAGAGCAGTGATCCAAAACACTGAAACGAATCACTGTCCTCCAAAACGGCAGAATCCGACATCAAAACAAGACATAGCTGTTTCGCACAGCCCTAGTGACCACCTTTATGTAACAGCCTAGTGATCACACTCTCACCCAGGAAATGAAAGAACCAGGCTTATTTCCCTGTGGGAACCCATCTTTCAAACCCATCTTTCCCCTCCTAAGCAAGGGCTTTAACCACTAGGTACAGGATCAAGCTGCCTCTTGTGCTCCCTAACTCCGGCCCCATGAATCGTGCATTCTTCCCCCTGTCCAGTGGCACAGCTACTACAGGAGGGGTTGAGGATGCTCTCATCCAAAATAGCTTGTAGCTTAGTGGTTAAGGCACTCTCTGGAGAGATGTGGGTTTGAACCCCTGTAAGCTGAAGAGGAAATTTAACCTGGGTCTCACCTTTCCTGGGCAAATTTCTAACCAGTAACGTATAAAAGGTGGGCAATAGCATCACCTCCAGCTGGGTTGGGTTTTTTTAATGAGTAAGTGAATCCTGCTCCATTCTTTGAAAATGCCTGTCTTAACCAGAGGATGCCAAGCTCTGGATACCAATGGAACAAAAGCAGCCTCTGCAGAAAGGAAGAGCTTTCAGACACACCGTTGTCCTTTGTGGTTCCTATTTGCTAATGCTACAGTGTTCAACATGGGAGATTTGGAATCAGCATTTAGGTTATATTATACTTTGGATGTTTTACACCAGCCCCCAAGGTTTTCAGTTTTCAATGTCACATATGTGTCACAACCCAAAGGGTGTGATTTTTGTTTTTGTGTGCTTCGGCACTGCTAAATTGTTCCCGCTAAATTATACCTTCTTTGCACGGTGGAGTTTTCTGCTGCAAAAGAGAACCCCGGTGCAAGGGAGAATTTCCCGCCAATTTGAAGCTTTCTTTGCAGGGTGCATTTCTTTGTTGCAGCACAGAAATGCTCGTTGCAAAGAGTTCCTGCCATTTGTATGCTAATTCGAGTCCCATTATTGGCCAGCTCTAAATTATTCACACGTGGCGGCTAGTGATTGGCTTGCTAGCCATATAAAAGGCTTGAGTGGTTTCCGCCCAAGTTGGAGGACTCCACGAACACCGGGAGGAGGAGACTTCACACTGTGTGAAGATCTCTAAGCGCTGCGGATCCTTACGGACCCAGCGCATTTCAAGCAGGCAACGGAGGTCTGATCAGCCTCTAGCCTCTCCCCGTCGTCGATCGCAGCCTAGATGTATCCCTTCCTGCGCGCAAAAGAACCGGACCCACGGAGCCTAGCAAACTTCGTGTGAGTCCTTGACTGACCTCAGAGCTCTTCTACCCGGGTTCGAGTCCTGCAGGTTTATCTTCCCATCGCCAAAAACCCCTTGCGACGTACCCTTGTGCCCTGCAGGTTCGAGTTTTGTTTTGTTGTCTGTCTGTAACCACAACTCAAGCAAGTTTTCCAGCCTACACCACTGCCATCTCGGTGTAAGTAAACAATCTTTTAAACTACCGCTAAGCGTTTGTGCCTAATTCCAGCTCGATGGCCTTCCCTCTCTGACCCGGCGTGCCCGGGCTGCTGGCCACAGCCCGCGTGCAGCACGGAAAAGAGCTCAGGTCGCTCCCGGCCTGCACAATATGTACTGTTAAACACAACACACCAACAAAGTTGTGAAGGGGAAAATGAAGCTCTGGCATCCAAGTAGGATTGACAGTTATTCTGAGACTGTGATATGAATACATTAGCTAGGTGTTACCTTTTTTCACTGCCGATTATTTAACACTGTTAACATTTTAAATGGTAGCTTCAGGTTTCAGAGTTCAACCTTTATGGCTGTCTGCGACTCAGGAAGACAAAACTGCATCTATTTATAAGTGGTCCCCTTCTTTGGGTTTCCTTCACAGGGATAGATCTAGAAATGTTTTTTAAAGGAAAGCTGAGATTTTTGAAGCCCATTTTCGGCTGAGTGGTAGAATCCCCAGCTAATTTGACAGTTGTGGAATCACATAATAGGCAGTACTCTCTCTTTACTCAAAAGAGACCCAGAACAAGCAGAGAGCCAGGACTGATGGGGAATTAGCAAACGCCTATTTAAGGAAACCTGTATTGCATCTGCCTTATTGTGCATATGTGCTCTAGCCAGTGCTGCATGGGTCCTCTGTGAACACTTTATTCACATTCTATAACACACTCAAGCACTGCAGTATTTTTTTTCCTTTTTACTTTATCAGTCCAAATCCTGGTTAAGAACAGCCTTATTTTTCAAAATTGCCATGCTGGTAAAATAAAATATATAAAAGGACAGGCTCAGTTATCTAAACGCCACAGGGGCCCTGAATGTGTTCAGATAATTGAACTTTCAGGGTAATTAACAGACATCAGGGACGTGACCTTATTTCAGATAACTAAAGCTTGGATAGCAGAGACTGGAGAATAATGTATTATAAAAGAAAACACATGGCTAAATACTGTTAAAAATGACACAGTCTAACACAATGGTTCTCAGCCTTTTTAGACTCAAGGCATCCCTGGGTAGGCTTAAGGCACCTCTCAGAAAATGTCAGCTCTTTAGTTCTCACTTGTTTAAATACTAGGACAACTCTTCCATGGCAAACAACTCAAAAAAAAAAACCCACAACAGGTCAGAATGTGTTTAACTCTATAAATTCCTATTTGAAGTCTCTGAGTTTATCATGTGAATTATAACTGCACACCAATAGTGCTAATATTGTGTGGCACTCTTCAGCACCCTCAAAAAGAACCTCAAGTCACCCCAGGGTGCCATGGCATCCTTGTTGAAAATCACTGGTCTGACAAGACAGGAGATGCTGTTTTTCAGCTACACTGATCCTGGAAGCCAAAATTTGCCTCTCTTCCCTAGCTCTCTGCACAGCATCCCACCCCCCTGCTGGTCTTGTGGGGATCACACCCCGTTTGTGTGGACAAGACAGCCAGCCTCTCTCAAGAGACCAACTGGACGGGAGACAATTGCAGTCATGGCCAGTTTTCCAACCAACCCTTCAATGCAGGGCTTCCTTCCCAGAGAGTTATTTCTTTGGTAGATTGCCTAAGGGTATAAGGGAGATTCTTTAGAACAGCCTCTGAACTCCACTCAAGGATAACAGGTGTTAACCCTTCCTTGGATTGACTCTTGTTAGAGCGGTGCATGTGGCAGAAATGTACATGGCTGGGGACAGTGAAGAAAAAAAGGGGTCCAGAAGCAGGAAGAGGAACTGGAAACATCCAGTCTGATAAGAATCAGTCTTATTCACAGGCCTCATAACTACCCAAGGGGTGGGTGGAGGCCCACCCAGAAACTCAAAGCCTCCCTTACTCATAGAGAGACCACTATGTGCGCAGTTACTGATTACTGGGCACAATAAATGAAATAACAAGGATGGGAGTGAAGGTGACAGGTGGGTAACAAGGGTCCCGAGGGGGACATCAAGAAGAGAACACTGGCCCAAGCCTATACATCAAAGTCCCCTCTCCCTCAGTCTTATTCTCACCCAGTAGGATGGTATAACCTTAAAACCTCTGCAAAACCCTATCCTTGCCTGCACCACAGTTCTTACTTCTGGGGAAGACTTATTTCCCACTCCCTATGCCTGAAGGCTTCTGAGGTCAACTTCCTAAAACACTTGCTCTATCCTCCTTCCATGACACCTACTACTTCTCATACCACCCCAGTTCATTCTGGCCCTTCACTAAAAAATACCTAAGTGGGCAGCAAGGATGGTTAAAACAAATACCTGCACCTGCTGCAAAACAGCTCCACCTTCTGATAATCAGACACATCATGGCTTGATTCAGAGAGTTCAGACAATTGTCCATTGATTTCAGTGGCCCTTGCATTAACTCCACGGGTCTCTAAACGATGTTGCCAATATAATCTTTGTTAGGCAGCTCCCAAGAGTAGCATCCTCTCTAGATAGATAGACTATGCCCAAAATAGTGTGTGAGATATGTAAATAGAGCAGCTGTCCCATTGCTTCTCCCTTCTCATCTCCTGGAAAAGAGGGTTATTTTGACTCCCAGAGCACCCACTCAGTACACTGACAGCATCCAGTGGATAGCATAAGTGCTAGTAGTATATGTCCTGAAGCTTTTTTAATGTTGTGTTTTCTCTTTAAAAAAAAAACAATGAAAAACCACTCAGGATGAAATATATTAAAATCTGGATTACTTCCCCCAGAGAATAGATCTGTTTTGGGATGGGGGCGTTAAATGAAAACTACTAATATCAAAACATAGTGAACCGGATAGAATGCCTCCTTTGAAGTTGTTTCAGTCTCTCTGAGTATCTAAAGATGCTAACTCTCACACAGCCTGCTCAGTTTTATTTCTGAAAATCAAAGCTGCTTCCTGCCCATCTGACAAGGGTAGGAATTAGAAAATCAGTGGCTGAAAGGTGTGGCCTTCTTTTTACACTTTTGTAATTACGTACTGGCATCAACAGTGTTCACATTTTGTGGTGGAGAACAGAAAAAGATAGATGTGCTCTTTGAGCCATATGTTGAGTTTTATCTTGGCTCACATTTCAAGGGCTGAGATATTACAGGGATTTTTCACAGAGGTAGGGACACAATCTTAATTTAATAGTGCAGCTCTGATGTACCAAAATGATCAACTGCTCCTCATCCTCTTTAGAAGTCTCTTTGTTTATCTGCCCAGCAATGAGTTCCAGCTCCTGTAGCCAGAGAACAAGCCAAGAATAGCCAGATCCAGAGCTGTGAAAGATATTCTTCCAGCATCATCTGGCTCTTTGGCAATCTCTGCAGGCAGCTGTACTAACAGCCCTGTAGTTGCCTCTGGCTATGTCATGTGGTCACACTATAGTGGTACTGGCTGAACATCTTTGTCCTCCTGGACACAATTTTCCTTTGATTCACCTTGAATCTGAGAAAACTGTTATATGCCTGAAAATAAGTTATCTCAAATATGTTAAATAAGTTATTTTATATTGATTTTGTCCCTTAGAAAACACAATGATGTCTTCAAACGCAATGAGGCTGTCACTCTATGTAGATCAAATATTGCCTTCAAGGACCATTCATCTCAGAGTGTAGGTAACACTTGTAAAACACTTTTTTCCAACACATGAACAGAGAATATGTATAGCTGATCTGTATTAGAAGAGCTGGACCCCATTCCTGGGAAGATAACAGAGAGACTAATAAAGAAGATGAAAAGCAGTGGATCATGTTGGTACATCAGAACTGCACTGTTAAGTTATGGCTGTGTTAATAATTTAATCGTTTTATTAATAATTCCCTTTGTTTAATTCAAGAAAGGTACAAAAGCAAGCATAATATAATAAGCAAACAATTACTGACATAATGGATGCAATCATGCAAATCTATTTTCTTAAGGTTTGTTTCCTTCCTTCCTTGCACTGAAGAAACCCAGCAAAGGACCATAATAATCAGTATATATTAATTACAATGTAATCTATAAAAAAATACATAAATATAGCAATTCTTACTGCACTGCTACACAACAACTTTCTTGGGAAACAGGGCTTTAAATGCAACATAAAGTACATTACCATTTTTTTTGGCATAGATTATATAAACTAAACAAGATCTGTCTTTTCTTCTGCTAGTCTGGTCAATGTTCCCATGTTTAAGATGCTGTAGGTCATCTTCCAACATAAGTTTGTCTTTTCAGTTAATCTTTAAAGTTAAATTGGTTTAATAATTCATGGCATAACAGGCATTAAAATATAAGTATTTTTCTACCTAAGGAAGTAACACTTTGTCAGCTTCAACAGAAGATGTGACACAGCTGAATACTTGAATCAAAAAGGAGTAATTTCCATGCACTGTGACTGATGCAATTGTATACAGACATTTATTTGTCTCATCCAAGTTTCAACCCTGATCCTTTTTTCTTTCTTACTGTATTTGTCTAAATTCAACTGTAAGTTCTTCAGGGCAATGATCTGTCTCCTTATATGTTTGTTAAGCACCATGTATACCTATGGCACTCTAATAAGTAATCTCCACTATGTTTATGATTTTAAAAGAGTTTTAAGGGAAAATAGGGTAAATCAAAATGGACAGGCTAACACACTTAGCTTGGTTATCACTACATTGTACTGCATGACGTATCCACAGAGGCAAAAGGTGATATGAGCTGTCAGGGGCAGAGCTGAGACTGTAATCTATCCATCAGTTCCTGCTGTATTACCTTAACCTTTTCCAAGGCCCCATTCCATGATGGAGATCACCCTTTAAAAGGAGGCAACCACCAAATGAAGGAGTCCTAGCAATACAGCTCCTCCTGCCCCTGATTTTTGCACCCCCCACCCAGCCTCCTCCGCCTTGAGAGATAAATTCAGGAGGAAACTCTTTGAGACAAACCTTGTGGAAACTCTTCCTCCCCCTCCAACCTCTTCCCATTGTTACACTTGAGGCTTCTTGAAGCATTTCAATGGGATGAAACTGGTGGCCTGAGCATGTTGTAAAATCAACATTTTTTTAAACAGCTGTAATAAATGATGGAAGGGATGCACAGAGCACTCACCCTCAAGGTAAGGGGCTTGCACACTTTATAGACATGAATCCTCACTACCCTGGGATTTGGTTTCTCCTAGTTTTCTCCTAGTTTCACCACATTTCTCCATGGAGAGGCTAGGACAATGAGAATCATGTATTTAATCCAAGACTGCACAGGAAATCTGAGTCAGCTGCAAAAAAGCTTGGATCTTCTAGCTACCAGCCTCACACTTTGACCTTCAGACCATCCAGCAAACGGTCTCTTCCAGTTAACAGAAATGTAACCAAGGGTCACTTTGTGCTGCCTTCAGTGAGTTTCTTCAGGAGGCTTCTCTAAAGCTAATGCTCAGTTTTGCCTCAGGGCCAGTTACAGTCTTGACTGTGTGAATAGTCTAGAGATGGCTTTTTTCCTCTGAAGGAAGTTGATCTTACCTCTTTAACTGAGTTTAAGAGCAGATCAAGGAGGTTTCTGTGCTTTGGTATTTTCAAACACTGCCCTGCTGTGGCAGCAACACATGGAAACCCAGCACAGAGGTTCATTTATCATATAGGAAATGGGGGAGAATGTTCCTAGTTACGGGGAAAAGGGAGGCAAGGAGATCACTGGGCACATGGAGGCAGGTGAATGCAGAAGTCACAAAGCCCAATCTTACAGCCCAAATCTTAGTAATATAGCCCAAATCTTAGTTTGCTGCTTAAGGAACTGTTCTAAACCACAGTCTGCCATGGGCTCTGGGCAAGGTAAGCGGGTATGTAGAACACGTATTCTGAGATATATGGAGGAAAGAAACACACGTCAGGGGGAATTAAAAGAAAAGTACTTTAAAGGAGTGTTATTAAGACTGCAAAGGCAAGCACTTTAGTTGGGAAATGCCGCACTTAAGGCTACCTGTGTAACCCCACTTTGGTCCCCTACTAGGGTTGCCAACTCTGACTCAAGCTATTCTGGGAGATTTTTTTTTCCAACATGACATAATGTCATTAATTGTACTGTTCAACCCATTCACAATATCAGTCTCCCAGATTGCTTTCAATAGTCACCAGGAGATTGATGCCAATTCTGGTAGACTCCCGGCCAACCCGAGACAGTTGGCAACCCTATCCCCTACATATGTATTCTGATACAGCTTTCAATTACATTATCACATTATTTTTTCCACAAGGCCCTTGCCCTGGTCAGTGCATGAGCTGGGTGGGTGCCCCCTTAATAAGTAACTCTTCAATATTTTGTTTTCTCCCCCATCAACAGGAAGCCCCAAGCTTAGCTTCTGCCTGCTATTCAAAACCAGACTCAAAGTTCCCTAGGGCTTGTTTGTGGCACTTATCCCCATGATATCAGAGGACTTTGCAGCCATTAATTAATTTATTTTCACAAGAGACCTGTAAGAAAATGGGTATTATTACCCCATATTAGAAACAAGAAGCAGCACAGAGGCACAGAGAGATCAAGGTTATTAATATCTGTGAATATTGGGTGAACACAGACTCTTTTGACTGTTTCCTCAAAGTGTGTTTCCTGCTGCCGCATCCCTTCCAAAGTATTCCTTGCCTCTTCCCCACCCCTGACTCCTGTTTCCATCTCTGGCTTTGTTCCCCATTTCCCTGGTCTCCATACCACCCCTTGAGAACATTATTTAAATGTTTGACATGCAGTTCCAGTTGACTTGAGTTTCAATTGTGAGAGCTCAGCATTTCCAGGGTCTCAAGTCAGGCTTCCAGAAAATGAGGAACACGCTGCTAGTGGTCACCTGGGAAAACGTGGGTTTGGGCAACTTACTCTGCATCCCATGGAACTCTGAGCCAGGGGCAGGGATAAAAACACTTCTCCAGGCAGCAGCCTGTTAATTAGGAGTCTGTCTTTTCTTTTCTGGAGTCCCCTATGCACCTTCCAACCACTACAGCAAAGGAGGCAATAGTTCTACAAATAACAGCTTTCTCCTCTTCACAATCTCAAACCAAGGCCAACTCATGCACTGCATGAAGGAGTGCCATTGTAGGAAAAGTTGGTTTTGATCATGTCATAAAGATTGTCTTATTGGCAATCGCTCATAGTCAAGGATGATTGTCTTCCGTGATTGTCTTATCTGTGGGTCTGAAGATAGCTGATGAGGCTGATTTAGGATCGACAGATTCTGCAGCAGCTTGGGCACGTGTTTCTGTGTGGGGTGAGTGGCTGCAGATTCTAGATTTGGTCTGTGACACACTGTTTCTGCTGCTCCCATGTTTCCATCTCCAGTTGTCATCATGAGGTTTCAAAGTACTGAGATCCTTGCAGTAGATTCTTCCTCCATTTGCGGCAGTCCTGGGCAAAAGACTCCTATGAGTTGATGTCAATGTTGCATTTTTTCAAGTTGGCCTTGAGGATGTCCTTGTAGTGCTTTCTCTGCCCTCCCTTGACTGAGCTGGGAGAATAAAACAAATGACGTGGACAGCCCAGCACAGTTGGTGTTGAATGATCATGGTGTTTGCTTGAGAGAGACCGCTAATGTTGGTGCATCTATCTTCCCACTGGATTCGAAGGATCTTCCACAGGCAGTGTTGATGGTACTTCTCCAATGACCTGAGGTCTCCCCTATACATTGTCCACATCTCAGCTCTGTGCAGTAAAGTGAGGATCACAACTGCTTAATAAATTCTGACTTCTCCTAACCTTCAAGTGCTTGAATGTGCAACCTTATTGACAGTTTTCTAAACTAGTTTTTGGTGCATCATCTCCTAGCTTTTTAAAAACACAGAAAAACTGAAACTCCATTACATGGCACTACATTGATACCCACATGGGTATCAGGAAGCTTGAAACCTTTGGACCCACCATGCAGAGTTCTACCATTTCTGCTCTCTATAACTAAGAGCAGTAGTAGCTTGTCATCTTCTGTATGAACCAACACCAAAGGGGCACTTTACTAATGGGTTTCACAGGTATTTGCCTGACAGCTGAGGAATGGTGACATTCAGGACCACTGATTCTATTCTGCTTTCTGGAAGGGTGTGCGCTGTACCAGGACCAGATTCTTCTGACCATTTATTCCAAGCATGACCCCTGTGGCTCAGCACCATCTAATTTTTCCTTTGTTTCTTCCCCAACTCTAGTTGCTATTTCCATCCCTGACTTTGCTCCCAGTCTTCTGCCTTGGCTTCCTGTCCCAGTTTCCTTGGTCTCCATCCCACCAGCCTTTAGTCCCAATTTCCAGACACTACCCCACAGGCTCTTCTATCTTCCCACTATCCAGAATTTATCACTGTTCTTTCTCTACAAACTACCTGGACCCAGCAGGGAAACTACTTAAAGCACAGGAGGGACAATCTCCCTGTTGTCATTTCAGGTGCTTGTACCCAGGCTGCAGCTTCCAAGAACCACAAGTTACGATGAAAATCCTGTTCCGCCGGAGCAGGGGTAGGCAACCCCCAGCACACATGCCAGAGTGTGGCATGCAAAGGCATTTGGCTTGACACTCAGGGAAGGGGCCGGGGCTATGGTGCCACAACAAGGATTGGACTCCTCGTGGCTCACCTACCATCTGCCCCTGGCACACCTACAGGTTGAGGTTGCAGGTGTTTTTGGCACTCTGCCCAAAAACATTGCCAATGCCAACCCCTGGGTTGGAGCAAGCCCAGTGCAGATATAATCTTTGGGGGATTTAGCTACTAAAACCAGAGAGGCCTCTACTGAGCATGTGCAAACTAATTTTTCAAAGACTTATAACTTGGCCAAATGTAAAAGCATTTTCAAAAGGCTGGCACAAAGCACATCCCTGATACAAAGGCTACCACCTTATTAAATTTCAGGTCCCTGCTTGAAAAATTGGAAATGCTACAGCTTTTCAAACAAAAAGTGTCCAGATTTTTTTTTAAACATGGGCAAAACAACATATTCTTCCTAGCCTGGAAACAGCTGAACAATTTGGCTGATACTGTCCAAAAACAATCCAGCCTGGAAAAATTCAGCCCAAATGCTTAAAGTCTGGCAAAGCTATAAGCAAATGAAAACAGCATTGGTCAATCTTCATAATAAGCAATGTTACTAGCCCCACCTTTAATTCAGAATGAGAGGGAAAGACGTGCATACTAATGGATACCCTGTAATGATGCTGGCAAAAAAGAGCTTATAATGGAGCAGAAATCAAAGCTGATGTCTGTGTGGTTATAAGCATTTAAGATCACTGTCAGGGTAGAAGTATCTTTAACATTTCATGAGTATCTTCAAATGTTTATTTGTCCATTTTTTGGTCTGTGGTTTTCACCCATGAATCACTTTCTCTGGAGAACTGACTCTGACAGCACTATTTTCCATTTCCTACCCCACAACTCCCAACATCTTTATCATTGCACGATGCTTTCAGTTCAGCTTCCTGCAAAGACAAGAATTTAGACAGAAACAGATATTCAGTATTTAGTGAGGAAGCAAACATAAAAGTTATTTGCACCTCTCATCATCATTGTCTTGGATAATACAGACATTAGGCCAGGCTTTTGTTGAAAATCTAGTGTGCTTCTACAGTGTCCTTTGTTAGCTACATCATACCATACCTTTATCATTGCAAATAAAACACTACAGAGTTTCAAAAGGGAATTCTGTGGCTAAGTGGTCTGAGGAGCAGTACATTGACCATCATACAACTATGCTGTAGATGTAAAAGTGCTAGATTTTGATCTCCCTCTCTGTCATTTACAGAATCGTGGGCCTTACAACAGACAGAAATACCACTTCTGGGTGAAACTGGCCCCAGCTTTAGAAATGTTTAAAATAACTAACTGGCCGAGCTGAAAATGCAACAGGTGATTCTTGCCAAACATGAAACGTGGCCCTGCCACCATAGAACCTGTGGCTCTGGTGGTTTCACAGCCACAGACTATGCCACAGAATAGCCCTGTAAGATATGCCCTTGATGCAAGAGGAAACAACAGAGACAGCCAGACTATAGCAGCTGAGAAAAATGGGTTAGTGGTGGTGATCCCTTAGTTTCAGTGGCCACAAACTGCTCTTTGCAATAGGCATTCTTAGGATCAGGGGGCTTAGTACTTGAATAGAAAGAACGTCATCTCCCAGTTTGCTCAACAGCCGGCCTTGGGAAGCCCTGCTTGTAAGGCAGATGTGCTTGCCCTAAGCCAGAGGAACAGGTGCCAGACTCCTTGCAGTGTAAGTCAAAGAACTGGAGCATGGAGTGAAAGATTAGAAAGAACTGGTAACTCAGGCTTCACTGCCTGGGAAGGAATCAGGAGACCAGCAACCTTAGGGCAGCCCATGGCTTCCTACCCCTCCCTAAGGAACCAGAAGCCCCTGCCTGAATTATTTGGAAAAGCTCCAGGTGAAGCTCAGTGTGTTAAAGACAACGGGAACCTGATGCAATTAAACTGCCCCCACAAGAAATGGAAGTGCTCATAGCACTCCAGGGTCTCTGACACCAGGTAGCACCCCAACACTCACCTAGTACTGGTGCCCCCCATGTTGAGCCCCAGCTCAAGTCTGGGATCGTGCCCGGTATGCAAAAGCCAATAAAGATACCAGGGGTGAAAGTATAAAGATTTATTGCTAGCAATACAAGGTGCAAGCGGAATAATTTCACGTAACAAGCACACAGATTCTTAATTCTAAGCGTCTTTTATACAGGAGTATTGGACCTTCATAAGCATTCTTGTTTGCTAATTGGTTATAAGGGAGTGACGCAAGGAGTTCTTTACTGAGCATGTCTCTATACCCGTGTTTTAGCTATGTATCTCATTTCCATACATGTATGTTTCATTAGCATACTTTCTCCCCACCTAGGGGTGTGAATCTTAATATTTAAATCAGCTCTTTGCCCTAGTCCACTGATTCTGCTTTTGTTTTCAAGCCTCCTTTATCTAAGACTGTCTCCTCCTTATCATTGCAGATGGGCATTAGTTACATAACAGAGACTTTTGCTTGGGCTATGTGTAGTGGTTTCTAGGTCAAACCTTACATTTTCCCCCTCTGGAGCATTTTTAATTATTTTTATTATAATTGCTCCACTCAATTTGTTTCAACACAAACCTAGTATTCTCAGCTTTCTTCGTTTGTAAAATCATTTGATTCACCTTAGGTCTGAAGATAGATAAGACGACAGGTGAACATTGTATACATAGGATATTTGATTGGTCTTGTTACAAAGGATTCTTCTACCTTGGTTCAATTTGAAGCAATTATTAGTACAATTAACTATTAGGAAACATTCAGAAGCATTAGCTGTTGCCTGAACCCGTACGGAAAACATGTCTCTATTCTTCTCTTTTACAATAGTCCCCCACTTATATATATTCTGATATGTACTTTTCTTCTCTACATTCTTCAGCATAGTATAATTTTGTAAAATTTTTAAAGGGGTTGGTACTGCGATTAAGCATGAGGTAAAAACCAGGTGAGCATTGATCCCTCCCGCTAAGCAGAAGTCCGTTCTATTTAAAATTTCCCGGGCCAGATAAATCCAGACATTTTCCTGAGGGTCAAATTTTTGTTGTAAAAGGGTTTCCCCTCCTATAAGTAGGAGTGGACAGATCAGGGTGCCCCACAATAAAACCTTGAACAATTTCATAATAAGGCTTATAAAACTTAATCAAAGATTGTCAAATTATTCAAAGTTCCTTTCTTTTGAATAGGAATTTCAAGTCTCTTATTGGCTCCACCTTCCACTGTTCTCTGTCTCCGGTCCCGGAGTCTGCAGGGATTCCTTCTTGTTCTGGTCCAGCCACCGGCTTTAGGCGACTGGAATGTATCCAAGTCTTGATTCCTTCGAGCTTTGCGGCCGTCGGGGTCGTTAGAAGTACCCTATATGGGCCTTTCCATCTGGCTCGAAGTGGTTCCTCGTTCCAATCTTTCACAAGGACGTAACTCCCAGGTAATAATCGATTTCCCAGGGCAGGATACTGGTCCTGTGTCTGCAGCACGTCCCGTACCTGCTGATGGATGGAAGACAAAACAGAAACCAAGGACCATACATATTCTCTAATCATTCCCTCTCCTAAAACATGTAACTGTTGTTCAGTACCCATGGGCAGACTCAGAGGGTAAGGCTTACCATACATTATTTCAAACGGGCTTAATCCCAATTTAGAATGTGGTGCGACCCTTACTCGTAACAGGGCCAAGGGTAGGGCCTCTGGCCATTTGAGTCGAGCTTCTTGGCAAATCTTTGCAAGGTGTCTTTTTAAGGTCTGATTCATACGTTCCACCTTTCCACTGGACTGAGGTCTCCAAGGGGTGTGTAAATGCCAGCTGATTCCCAGGAACTCAGAAACCTTCTGAGTAATTTGTGCAATGAAATGTGGGCCATTGTCTGACCCTATTCCTTTTGGAAGTCCGAAGCGAGGTATGATTTCTCGTAGGAGTGTCTTGACTACCTCCCGGGCCTGGGCAGTCCGACATGGGAAGCACTCAACCCAATTAGAGAAAGTGTCCACAAAGACAAGGAGATATTTTATCTCTTGTTGCCGGGGCAACTCAGTAAAATCCACCTGCTATTCTTCTCCTGGCCCATTGCCTATTCTCTGATGTCCTGAAGTTTTTCTTCTCCCTCCTTATGGGTTATTTCTCTGGCAGACCTCACATGTCTCTGATACCTCCTTGGCAGCCTCTCTTAATCCCACTCTAGTTACATAGTAACTGATCCATCTTACCAGGGCCCTGGGTCCGTAGTGGGTACCATGATGAGTGCTCTTTACTACCACATGAACCCAGGCAGCTGGGATGATAATGCGGCCATCCCTTGCTACCAGCCACCCGTGCTCCCCCTTCTTTGCTTGAAACTCTTTTATCAATTGTTTGTCTCTCAGATTTGGCCTTGAAGAATAAACAGCTTCCAATGTTTGCAGGCAGTCATGTACAAGATCTGGTGTGTCAGCCATAGATGGCAGCAGTGTTGCTGGATTTACAGTGCGAAAAATGGCCAATTTTTTT
>NW_005841878.1:1055735-1058614 GCF_000455745.1 Alligator sinensis
GAAGAAGCAGGAAGAGCAGATGCCAGCAAGGAATCAGCTGTATCAGGAGGAGGAGGAGGAAGAGGAAGAGAATACGGTAAAGGCAGCAGAGGGGGAAGAGCCTCCGGCTCCGGACAGTCCAGGACAGGATTTATTAGCTACCAAAGTCATCTCACAGACCCCAACTCCCTCCCCCAGTCCACATTCCTCCAAAACCTTTCTATTTCTACAAAGAGACATAAACGCTTGCGCATACATCAATTCCTCCCATTTACCATTCTGCCGGCAGAACAAAATCAATTGTAAGATGGTATTATAATTAACACTTCCCTCCGGAGGCCAATGTTCTTGATCATCTAGCTGATAGCGTGGCCACGCAGTTTCACAGAAGAATTTAGCTTTCTTCCTAGTCATAGGATCTCCACCAAACTCTGCCCAATGTCCCAATGCACAAGAGAGGGGGGTACATTTCCTAACCTTACTGTTAATAGTACCCATCTCAGGGCTGCCTTCCCGGTCCTGACCGTCCGACTTACCTGGGATCCAGGGATCTGTTCTTAGTCCTCGTCCTCACAGGGGAAAAATCACTGGTCTTGGACTCGGGCCAGACAGAATACTTACAGAGATAATCCCAGGCAGGCGTGCTGATGGTAGGCCTTATGCCCTTTCTACCCTCTCACCCAGGTGCCTGTTACTGGTACTTTCACTCTATGGCTTTGCACCGTTAGGCTACTGCCGCCTCAGCAATCCAGCTCCCCCTGAAACAAAAGTATCACCAGGAAAAGAGATCCCGGGGCGCGCCTGACATTTGATAAGGAGGAGTTGTGTCTGTTCGTCAGCTAGTCCGGGCAAAGTTATCTAAGGCAGTCCCATCTGGGTCGCCAAAAACTGTTGAGCCCCAGCTCAAGTCTGGGATCGTGCCCGGTATGCAAAAGCCAATAAAGATACCAAGGGTGAAAGTATAAAGATTTATTGCTAGCAATACAAGGTGCAAGCGGAATAATTTCACGTAACAAGCACACAGATTCTTAATTCTAAGCATCTTTTATACAGGAGTATTGGACCTTCATAAGCATTCTTGTTTGCTAATTGGTTATAAGGGAGTGACGCAAGGAGTTCTTTACTGAGCATGTCTCTATACCTGTGTTTTAGCTATGTATCTCATTTCCATACATGTATGTTTCATTAGCATACTTTCTCCCCACCTAGGGGTGTGAATCTTAATATTTAAATCAGCTCTTTGCCCTAGTCCTCTGATTCTGCTTTTGTTTTCAAGCCTCCTTTATCTAAGACTGTCTCCTCCTCATCATTGCAGATGGGCATTAGTTACATAACAGAGACTTTTGCTTGGGCTATGTGTAGTGGTTTCTAGGTCAAACCTGACACCCACACAAGCGCCCCAGAATCCAGACTCTGTGGGTTGGCAGGCTCCCTCTCCATCCACAGTCAGTCAGTCAGTGAATTTTGCTTTAATCCACCCTCCTCCCTGGCAGGCCTCATCAACAAGAGTCTACAAAAGGCAGATACCAGAAGGCCTAAGTGAGTGAGGAAGCTAGTGGCTGTGATCATTTTCACACACACATGCCCCCACCCCGACTCCCAAAGCAAGACAAAAAGAAGGTGCTTGGTGTCAACAGGCACTTGGATCTCTGCCTGCATGAGGCCCCAGGAGGGCAGTACTTGCTGCTGCTCCTCCTGGAAGGTACCTTTCTGTGGGTGTCCCGAAGGAAACCTGCTATCAGGATGGAAGCCTGTCACTGCCTGGAAGCAAGAAGGCAATATACCATGGAGGAAGCCTCCACCAAGGACCCCAGGCTCTGAGACGCTTCGAACTTGCATATGCCCATCAGAAATAAGACCCTCTGCCTGTAAGCTATGTTATAGTTTCTTAAACACTCAAAATCCTGAGCCTGCAACCAGCCCTAAGGCAGGGAAGTAAACAATCTCCTGTTTAGCCCATAAACAAGCAAGGCTTGAAAATACATTTGCCCACTCACCAGCAGGGAGGAGAATGCATTCGCTGGCTAGTGGCCAAGTACAGCAGCCACCTGCCTCTGGCCAGTTCAACTGCTCTCACAGCATCCCAAGCAGCAGGGGTGTTAAGCCAGGCGCTTGCTTGACTCCGCTGCTGCTTGGAAAGATGTGAGCAGTAACAACTCGGCTGTGGGCACTCTACAAAAAAAAACACAATTAAGGCTCAGAGGAAAGAGCTTTTTCTCCACCTGAAGCACAAGAAAGAATCCTTGCCCATGGCACTTTGTCCCCAGGATTTAGACTACTGCCCCGCACTGAAATATCAAATAAACTTAGAAGTGGGAGAAATCAGGGGGAACAGCAAAACCTGATGTCATTAATGTTGCATTGAAGGCCCTGTTTCCTAAGAAATTTGCTGTGCAGCAGTGCAATGAAAGCCAGGGAGGGGTTTGGGAGGGTGAGAGAGGAGAGGAGGAGTGATTACTTTATTAGAATAATAATAACATAGATGCATGTATATTACTATCACTGTATTTATAGGGCTGTATTGCATCTAACTTGAGAAATGTGGGAAGGATTTAAGCACCAAAGAGTGTCATGACTTATTTACAGTGGTACTAGGTGGTTCTATAACTAGGTGTGGGATGAAATTCAGGAGCTGTTGTTCTGTCCCTACCAAGGCACCAGAGCCCATACAGACCCAAGCACTTCAAGAGGCCCCACATGGCTCAATAGCTGTGCCATAAGAGTATGAAGTACATCCTGGGGAGGCACCATCTGCAGAAGGAACCACAGCCAGCAGAAGGCACAAGGGTGTCTATATGTGCTTTCTACCAGATGACAGATTCATAGATTCATAGATGTTAGGGTCGGAAGGGACCTCTATAGATCATCGAGTCCGACCCCCTGCATAAGCAGGAAAGAGT
>NW_005841878.1:1061622-1070197 GCF_000455745.1 Alligator sinensis
GGATGCAGTTCTCATGCCGCCTTCCGCGTCTGTTCACTGGTAGGATGGAAGAGAATACCACCTGTGCACCGAACTCCTTCAGCACGCCGCCCAGAGCACTGTAGTCCGCCATCAGGTGATCAGGGGTTCTCCTGGCCACATCATTAGTACCCACATGGACAAGGACCATGGGGTAGTAATCGGTGGGCTTGATCCTGGCCTGGATTACCTCCGTCACATCCCCAATCTTTGCTCCAGGGAGGCAGCATACCTCTCGTGCTGAGGGGTCCTGGCGACAGATGGGCCCCTCCATACCTCTCAGGATGGAGTCGCCTATGACGAGCACTCGTTGCCTCCTCCTCTGGGTCCTCTTGGATCTCTTGACCTGTTCGGAGTGTGAAGAATGTGGTGTTTCTTCCTGCCCAAGGGTTTCCTCCTCCCCTTCCATCTCCTGCAGGGTCGCCAGGGCCTCGTACCTGTTCTCCAGTCGGACTGGAGAAGCTGGTACCGATTCTCTGCGAGCTGCTCCGGTAACGGCAGGTAACGACAGGTAATGGCAGAAGCCTTACTTCACTTGGCAGAGGTGAAGTTACTCTGCTGGCAGAACTAAGTGTGGGTGTAAATGCTGGCAAAACTTTGTAGTGTAGACTAGGCCTCAGGAAAGGAAACACCAAATATCCTGCTGAGTTGTGCTAGCCTATGGAATAGGATCCCAAGGAAAACATTGGAAGCCCCATTGCAAAGTTATTGTATTAGCTATATAAGGCGATGCACTCACAGTCTGTGGCATTGGAACAGACTAGGGGAATGTTACAAGTATAATGTAGAGTGGTATATAGCAGTGCCATGCACCAGTTCGGAATGAGTTAGCTCAGATACTGGAAGCAGAAGAGCCATGTTAGCACAGTGCTTTGCTCGGGGTAATCATTTCTGCTGGCATTGTGTTATGCTGGCATGCTCTAAAACACTCAGACCAGAGCAAAGAATGCAGTACCTGCCAAGCAAGTCTGCAGGGGTAGCCTTGGTTCTGCCCATCTCTCCCATTCTCAGTACAGTAGTCGCTGATTAGTGTAGGGCTCCTCACCGGGAACATGGCCTGGACCTTGATGATCCACCCCCAGAAAAATGTTGCATCGTTTCCCAGCTGACATGTCTCCTGATTGGCAGCAGGCTGGTTATTCTAAGGATTTCCATCAAGGATTGGTTTGTATGACTGGTGAACTGTCCAACACCCTTGGGAACAAGGCAAACCAACTAGAAAGGGACATTTAAAAGGCACATATCTCTGAGAGATGCCTCTGATCTAGGAACAGCATTTTGGGGATGTAAGGGATGAAAGGGAGGCTGCCAAAGTACTGATAATGCATTTATCCTTCAAATACCCTTGATATTGTTCCCATTATACAGGGAGCATCTGCATGTGTGCTTTAATGTGCAGTAGCCTATTTATTTCTCATTAAAACATTACATCAAAAACAGTGCTAATACGCTAATGTGCAGTAGAAATAAGCTACTGCACATTAAGCATCACTAAAAAGGCATACACTTTTGCTACTGCATATTAGGGCAGCCTAATGCACATTTATGTAGTACCTCAGGAGTACTATATTTAGTGCACAGTAGCAAAAGCGCGTTAATGCACCTGTAGATGTGCCCACAGATGGGGAACTGAGGTCCAGAAAGACTAAAGGCCAGATCCACAAATATTTGAAGTGTCTAACTCCTATAGATATCCATTGAGAATTGGTGACATTTTTACACATGCAAGTGTCAAAGCATTGGGCACTTTGGAAAGTGGCCGGTGCTGCAACACTTGCAGTTGTATTAGTGGCGAAATGCGCGTCAGCACTGAGAAAATGGCAGTGGCGCGCTTGTGAACTAAAACACCTCGGAGGTTTAGTTCAAAAGTGCACCGCCACCATTTTCTGTACGCCAATGCACATTTCACCGCTTATGCAACTACACATGATGCAACTGCACAGTTCATCCCCGGCTCGCAGATTAATTGAATCTGCTCCAAAGTGGTGGATCTCCAGCACATCGCAGGAAAAAAAGTGTGTGTATAAATGTCCTAGATGCCTAAATACTTTTTGGAACTGGGCCAGAGTGACTTGTTTAGGGTCCCACACAAATTAAACCTGGCACCCCAGCTAATGACTTCATAACAAAACCATCTCTAAGCTGTCTTTTCCACAGTGAATATAGTAGCCAGTAAGGCAGGGAGTTAGAGAGAATAATGAAGGCATAGGAGAATAGTGAGCAAAGCTGCAGAAGGGGCTAAAGACAAGGGGAAAGTAAAGAGCGATAAGAAGTACTGTCACCAAGGAAGGGTGAATGGCAAGGTACAAGAGGAGAGTTTACGTGAGTGAGGGGCAAGAGAAACTCAGACACAAGTGACTTTTAATAAGCTTGTGTTTGGTTTGTGCTTGAGCACAATATCTTAGTAGCAACTATCTTGATGAATAGGAGGCAAGATAAACCAAGGAATACAGTGAAAACTCCAGAGGAACTCCACATCTGCTATCCAGGCTTTCCCACGTTCAGGGACCCACCCGCTTCTCTAAACCTAAGCTAGTGACCCCCTTCTGAGCACCATGCGAGATGCCTGCACAGTGCCTAGCATTCAATTATCTGTGGTTTTGTTTCATCCGTATTTTGTTTTAATCTGTTGAATCAAACTCCCCAGCTGCCACTCCAAGAGAGGCTAGAAATTAATCCAATAAAAACTTTCCCTGTGGGATCAAAACTACTTGCTGATGTTTTTGTCATTTCTTTATTCCAGACAATAAACTCCTTTTCCATAGCCTGCATTTAATGCAGGGGGGGAAATAGCAAACAAATAAAGAGGATAATTTGTAACCCCGATACAAAACTGCAATTCACATGGATGTCTGCAGCTCTGCCTTCTATAGAGCATGTGGCCAAAGGCAGAAGCACAATACTGTATGCAACCGTCTAATGTAAACAGTGGTAGAACAACAGAAACGTTCTTCGTGTTAGTTCCAGTCTTTGTCTTCATGAGGTTTGATCAGCCCAGTCTTGTAGGACTTGACAGGTTAACCCACGCATCCTTGGTTGTGATAAAAGTGATTAAACAGGGGCGATTGTTTAGTCTGCAAAGCATACGGAATTCTTTTGTTTTTGTAGATCACTGAAGGCATCAGAACCCTCCATGATGCTGCAGAAGAAAGAGAAACATATTGTGACGAGAGCTGTGTTTCAATAGAACAGGAGTCCATTTCATCCCCCTACAGGCTATGAAATCTGGGTTGTTATTGTTTCCTGAGCTCTGTGCTGGAGAAGCATCCACATCAAGATGTTTGTGGGTAGTTTTTTTATATATATTGAATGATACATTCCCTTGGTCAGCATGCAATGAAGTCAGATGTGCCTACTCTGGCCTGGGCCCATTCCAAACAAAATCATGTGTTCATAGCATTCGATTTTTATGTCTGGTAAGCTGGAGGGAAAGGGGTTGTTTGTTTCATGTCTGAGCTCTGCAGAGTCAAAATCTGCCTTCAGATTGGACAGCATGCTCTCCGGTGAAGCCAAGGGGCCTGGTTAACGTACAGCAGACGCTGTGACTGGCATGCTGCTCACAATAGGCTCTTCCAACAATCTGGTCTATTTTCACTCCATCGGCATCATCATATGGCTTAAGATGTGTGGTGTGAATTTACTAAATCTGCTTATTTGCTTCTAGCTAGTCCTGTTGGAAATGAGATTTATGTGCAGGAAATTATAGCAATGATGAAGACCTGAAGTTCCCTAGGCAGTCAGGTGTTCCCCCGGTGAGGCAGCTGGGGCTGGGTGGGGAATGGGAGGGACTGGCCATCCACTGCTCTCTCCCTGTACAACTTCAAATCCTATAAACCAGTGGTGTTCAATATTTCAGATTAGGTGCTTGTGACCCAATTGCACTGCAGGCCACGACTCCTGCAGTAGGAGGGAGGTTACTGCCAGTATCAGAGGGAAGAGAGGAAGAGAGCTTATCTAGTAAAAGGTGCCTGCCATGAGGAAGGAAGAAAGCAGTGCCTGCTGTAGGGGAGGAGAGAGGGAGAGAGCAGAGGGAATCAGCAGCAGGGCACAGGGCAGGTAAGGGGATGCACCAGGCTGAGCTGCTTGCCACTGATCCCCCATGCTGCAGGCCAAACCCAGATGCTTTGGGAGCCGGATCCAGCACACAGACCATAGGTTAAGCAGAACTGCTGTAAACTGTGGTGGTTGGAGTTGAGGGCAGTTAAATGCTGGAACAGATAATATGGCAGGGCTATGGAGCCTCTATCACTGAAGACTGATGTGCACTGAAGTGCACCTTAGACCATTATTGTCTGGGACTGCTTAAACAGGGATGATGCTACCTTGAGCAGGGGGGTGGGCCAAAGGACTTCATGAAGTCCAATCCTGTTTTCTGAGGATCTTAATTCATACATGTCCCACAGTGAAACTCTTGCCCAAGTCTAAAGCCTGAATGGCTAGGGATTGCACCTTGGTCATTCCCCATAAGGTGATCTCCCAAGTTCCCATTCCTTTATCATGTAAAACCTTTGCCCTGCAGGCTGTCTTCCTTAGCATCTGAGCCCTAATAAGCTGATTCCAGTTACCAGAGGAGGAGAGTCTCTCCCACCAACCCCCCAGCCCCTCTCTGGGAGCCGCCTCGCCCCAAAGAGTAGCAACAAAGCAGGCTACAAGGGAGCTGGTAGATTATGAAAATCTCACCCAGCTCCGGAATGATTCCAGGTTGCCGCTTCAAAGCCATGTGAGAGCCAGTTTGAGTAACAATGAGCCCAGTTTGCAGGAACATATGTCTTCACGTGAAGCAATCAAGCGATCTGGCCTGTTTAACTGTAGGATTGCAGAGGCACGCTTGTAAGCCTGCCTTTCCACAGCCTGCTTTTCTCTGCTGGGAAAAGAATCTCCCTGCCTGGGCTTTGAGGATGTTTGAAAGGGATTAGCTCCCACCCCTGATGCCCTACTCTGGGTAGGGGAAGGTTGCCCACAGCATGGGGGCTAAAATATGTGTGTGTTACATATATTAGTGTGTATACATGTATATTAGTGTATATGTATGTGTATATTAGTGTGTGTGTGTGTATAGTAGGTGTATGTGTTTTATTTATATATAGAAACACAATATATATTAGTGTGTATATATACTTTACTCTGTGTGTATATATTGGTGTGTATATATTAGCATATGTATGCGTGTATATATGTGTGTGAGATATATTGATAGTGTATGTACGTGTGTATATGTATGTGTGTTTTATATAAATATATGTATACACACATGATATAGCTATTAGTATATACACAATTTATGTTGTGTATATATATATTTAAATAAAACACATACATATACATACAGGCAAACTGCATTGCACTGCATGCAGTTGTATAAATGGTGAAATGTGCATCAGTGCACAGAAAATGCACTTTTGAACTAAAGTACCTCTGAGGTGTTTTAGTTCAAAAGTGTACCCCCACCATTTTCTCAGTGCTGACACACATTTTGCCACTAATACAACTTCAAGTGTCACTTTTCAAAGCGCCTGGCACTGTGGCACTTGCATGTGTAAAAATGCCACTAATTCCCAATGGACATCTATAGGAGTTAGACACTTAAAGTATTTGTGGATCTGACCCTTAGTCTTTCTGGGCCTCAGTTTCCGATATAGATATAGATATATAGATATAGATAGGACCGTCCCTGGGGGGCACAAATCAGGGCAACTGCCCCAGGCCCCACACTTTGGGAGGCCCTGTAGAGCCAGGCAGAGCAGTGTGGCAACTCCACGCTGAGGTCAGCTTCACATCCAGGCGCTTGGCACCCCCTCCCCCTCGCCAGCCGCCTAATCTGCTGTCAGCTTCCTTGAGCCCAGGGGCAGGGCCCTGTACAGGCTGATTTGCCTTGGGCCCCACACCCTGCTCAGATCGTCTCTGGATATAGATATAGATATAGATGTATAATATGTGATGCTGTAGCACTGATGGTCCAGAAATTTTGGGAGAGACAAGGATTTCTTAAGGTGATCTCTTGCACCAACTATGTAGCTGAGATCCTAGCCACATAGTTGGTCCAATAAAAGATATCACACTAAGAAATTTTTGCTTCCAGCATATATTATATATCCAACATCAAAGCTGGTGGGTGGGTGTGTGTAGATATGTATAGGTATGGCATGTGTGTGTGTGCATGTGTGTGTGTGTATGTAGATAGATAGATGTATATACATGTGTGTATAGTTATATAGACATATAGATAGACACATATATAGACATAGACACACACACATACATGTACCAGTTTTGATTTCACACACACACACACACACACACACACACACACACACATACGTTTTGATTTTGGATACACACACATATACACTCTCACACACACATTAACCCGAAATGGAAAGTGGCAGGAGCAGACAGGCAGCAGGACGGGCTGACAGTTTCTTCTGCCATCTCCCAGGAGCAGGATGGACCAGAAATACAGCAGCCGGCAGCAAGAGGGTGGCTGAGACTTGCCTCTCTCAAAGCCTCCTCTGACTTCTTCTTCGGGAACACGTCCTAAAAAGAAGCCCCCTGTCCCCCAGCTCTCTCGCGAAGTGCGTGGGAGGCAACCGCGGCCCAAGCGGGGGTGACTGATTGATTGATTGATTGATTGATCGGTTTTTCACAGGAGCCCGGCTCGAGCCCTGCGCACAGGGGCTGCCCCGGCAGGGGCTAGTTTCCTTCCCTGGTAGACCTAATCCTCATTAAAAAGCAATGACATGCTGCATAGAGCTGGGGATGGCAGAGATAATCCTATTAGCGCCGCGGACATCTCCGGGCCCCGCTCCCTCCCGGCGCTGGGAGCCGGCGGCTCCGGCTGAGCCCCCCATTGTCACGGCTTTGAAAACGTCCCTATAGCCCTAATCCCTCACGTGACGGCCGTGTCACCCCGGCTGTCTGCACGCGAGCTCCACAATGCGGCGCCGGGGGGGCGGCGGGCCCGGCTCCCCCGCCCGGCCCCGCTTCGGGGCGCCGCTTGTTCTCAGGCCCGCGGAGCTGCTGGTGGGGGACAAGGAGCCCTCCCCGGGCTCTTGCGATGGTAACAAGGCCGCTTTGTCCCAGCCCCTGGGCGCGGGGTGAAAGTTTCTGCCCCCACCGCACAGCGCGGATGAGCTCTTTGAAATCCCACTGCCAGCATCTGGCTGCAGCAGCCCGCCGGGCTGGAGGACGCTGGGCTCGCGTGCCATCACATCCCCCGGCCCGAGCCCCGAGCCCTGCTCCCCACCGCTGGCAGCGCTCATCGGGAGCCAGCCTGCTCCAACCCGGCTGGGGCAAGGGGGCTGACTGCGCTCAGGGCTCTGGGACAGTCTCCCTTGACAGTATTTTGCCCCATCAGCCCAGGCGAATCTGAGCTTCTTGCAGGGAGGGCTCTGTGAAAATCTCTCTTGGTGTCATGTGTCATTCATGAGTAACACCTTTTTGCTGGGTATGGATTCGCTTTGAACAAAGGAACCGGGAACAAGGACCCAACTTCAGCTTCCTGGCTGGAGTGGGCTCCTCCGTCTCTGTTCCTAACGCTCGGGTCCTGGTTGCTTTTTCGAGGCTCCTCAACACGCAAAGTGACGTGCTGAAGAGCTAGAACCACGTCAAAAACGTGTGTTCACCCCTAGAAGCTTTCAACCGTGTCCCCCGCGGGGACCAGAGCCCTGAATAAAGAACTGAGATTATGGGGCAAAGCGGCTACAGCAGGGTTTGACACCCCCCCCCGCGGCAAGGCCGGATCCCGGTGATCGGAGGACGTGAGGCTAAAGGACCATCTCCCTGGTCCCCGGGGAACCCTAGTGACTTCAAAGGGACCCATGAGCGCACCTGGTTGGGACTGTCACATCCCTTCAAGACATTGTGCCCCCACACACACACAAACCTCTTGGGGTAGAAGCGATATCTTTCATTGGAGCAAAACATGTTTTGCAACTATTTAGTTGATCTAATAAAAGATATTGCCTCTAACGCAGGAAGTTTGTCTGCCTGTGCCTCTAGACCAACACGGCTTCAAGAAATATCCCCCCCCCCGACACGCCCTTTCCTCACACACGCGCACACAGCCCTCCAGTGATGTGATGTGATGCGGGGGCGTCTGCCGGCTGTGGAGGTCATGCGGGGCGCGAGGACGCCGAAGAGGGGGCAGCAATCCGGCAACCGCAGGGGGGAGCCGACCTGGGCGCCGGGAGAAGGGGCTGGCTGCCTCCACGGAGCCCGATCTAACTTCCCGGGCAATCCCCGGAGAAGCAAGGATCCCGGTAGGGGCGGGTTAACCTGCCGGGAGGCAGAACCTTGCCAGGTGCACAAGCCCAGATCGCAGCCCTGTAATTGACAGCCCCTGGTCAGTTCCCCCCCACCACGCGCTGCCCGGCTCTCAGGGCGATCGCGGGGCCCTAGCGCCGAGCCGCTGGCGGCCACAGCTGGAGCTCACCGCCAGATGTTTCCTCCCAGGTACCCGGAGCTAGAGGCTGGTGTAGGTACCCGGGCTCAGTGGCTGGCTGGAGGGGTCCCTCCCGGGAGGCAGGGCTCAGTCCCGAGGGACGAAGAGAAAAGATTG
>NW_005841878.1:1070284-1070529 GCF_000455745.1 Alligator sinensis
GCGGGGGGCCCCCCCGGCGGCCCCCCCCCCCCCCAGGTCCAAGGGCTGCTGCAGCTGCTCTCCTCCCTGCTGCACCGCGGAAGGGGAAGGGGGGGAGCAGATCGCTTCAGCACCCCTGCATCTGCCCAGCTCTGTGTAGCTGCTGCTCGGGCTGGAACTCCTTAGTACCATGCATGCCTCAGCTTCCACACACCTCTCTGCCCGCCACACACACACACCCCCCCCCCCCCCCCACCCCCACCTCC
>NW_005841878.1:1070560-1071774 GCF_000455745.1 Alligator sinensis
GCGCTCAGCACAGCCGAGATCTGCCATACCAAGGTAGCACCTTTACAGTGCAGCCCTTGGGTCCCCCTATTCGGACCCAGCCTGGTGCCAGAGGTGCTAAAAGACACCCCCCCCGCTCCCCACGCCTTCCCCAGGCAGGGCATGCGAGGGGCGGGGGGGTAGCAGCTTAGCCCCCGCTGCCCCCCACCCCACTGAAGTGTTTGATCACCAGAGGGAAGCAGAAAGAAGGGGCAAATCCAAGCCCCGTGCAACGCACGTGCAGCAGCGAGTCCCCTTTCCCCCTGCATCGCGGGACGAGTCACACTTGGCGCGGGGCTGCGCTACGTCTTCATAGGCAGATGGTTCAGTCCCCCCCAGGTCCGTGCCAGGTTTCAGCCCCATGCTGTTATTTTGTTCTTCTGGAACGAGACTGGTTGTTGCTTCCCAGAGAGGCCCTCGGAGGACAAAACAGCAAATCCTCTCAATAGGCGGAACAGGGCATCAGGAGGGATCGGTCTTAAATGTATTTTAATATGAGCCGGGCATTGTGTAGCATTCAGCGCCCATCATCGTTTAGTCCGGGAGTTATGGCAGTGATTGGGAATGAATAGAGGGACATAATGGCTACATGTGGCGTTTGCTCATTATATGCAACTTAGCCCAGCTCCTCGGTGGAAACTGTTCAAGTCTATCTCCCTTTCGCTTGTCACCGGGAAATAATACAGACGTCGGTGCCTCCAATGGGATAGCCTGCCATGCTATTATAGTGGGGCGGCTAACGAGGCCTTCATAAGCCTTTGATACAGTCTGATCTTTGAAACCTTTCCAAATCTCCTCCAGCTTAGGCTAAATCCTATTTGGACTTTTTTTTTTTTTTTTTGCCTGCTACTGCCCGAGGCTTAAGAAAGCCGCTGGGGCAGTGACACGCATACTAAAGCACGGCCGGGGGCATGTAGTTGGGGATGGTCCGGCTTGGAGCAGAGGGTGGGACTAGATAGCCGCCCCCCTGAGGTCCCTTCCATCCAGCCCTAGTTTTCTGCGGTTCCGTGATCCTCGGGCTGGCGGGCGACTTGCAGCCCGGGAGGCAGGCGAGCCAGACACCAATAGGGGGGCATTTGGGGCGGGGGGAGAGGCATTGGAGTCAGCCACTTCTGGTCTGTGCGGGAATGGAGGCAATGCAGAATGACAAAATCATAGAAAATGAGGGCTGCAAAAGATCTCGGGAGGGGGGGGGG
>NW_005841878.1:1073320-1117996 GCF_000455745.1 Alligator sinensis
CTGGCCGCCACCTGCACTGTGCTGGTGCGCCTGGCCGACGTCAACGACAACGCACCCGGCATCCGCCTCAGCCCCCTGGGCCTGGGCGCCGCCGGCCCCCCGGGGCCCCTCCTGGGTGCCAGTGGCAGCCCTGAGCCCGGCCCTGGCGTGCTCTACGTGAGCGAGGCGGCGCCACGCGACAGCTTCGTGGCGCTGGTCAGCACCTGGGACCGCGACTCGGGCGCCAACGGGCAGGTGCGCTGCACGCTGCACGGCCACGAGCACTTTGCGCTGCGGCGCGCCTACGGCGACAGCTACGTGCTGGTGACGGCGGCCGCGCTGGACCGTGAGCACCTGCCCGAGTACAACCTCACGCTGGTGGCCGAGGACCTGGGCACGCCGCCCTTCCGCACAGTGCGGCCCTACACTGTGCGCCTGCGCGACGAGAACGACAATGCGCCGCTCTTCGCCCCGCCGCCCCTTGGCCGCGTGGCCGTGCCCGAGAACAACCCCCCCGGCGCCTACCTTGCCACTGTGCTGGCCCGCGACCCCGACCTGGGCCCTAATGGTAAGGTCACCTACCGCCTGCTCGAGGCCCAGGTCTCCGGTGCCCCCGTCTCCACCTACGTCTCCCTCGACCCTGCCACTGGCGCCCTCTATGCCCTGCGCACCTTCAACTATGAGGTCCTCAAGCAGCTGGACCTGCGCATTGAGGCCAGCGATGGTGGGACCCCACCACTCTCCAGCACTGCCCTTGTCACAGTGACGGTGCTGGACCAGAATGACAATGCACCGATCATTGTTCACCCGGCACTCAACAATGGCTCTGTGGAGATCGGGGTCTTCTGCAAGGCGCCCCCCAGTTCTCCCGTGGCTCAGATCCAAGCCAGGGACGCAGATGATGGGGACAATGCTGAGCTCACCTTCTCCTTCCTACCAGAGCCATTGCCACAGCAAGAACTCTTTGCCATTGACAGGGACACAGGAGAGATCGTGCTGATGGGAGACATGTCTGAAGAGCTGGGGCAGACATTCAAAGTCATCCTCACTGTAATGGACCATGGTCAGCCCCCACTTTCCACCACAGCCACAGTCAACTTCCTAGTGACTGCCACGGTGCCTTCCAGCAGCCACGAAGTAGCCAAACCCAGCTCCTGGGAAGGGAAAGCTTTGCAATGGGATGTTCCTCTGATTGTCATCATCGTCCTGGCGGGCAGTTGCACACTTTTGCTGGTGGCCATCATCACCATTGCCACCACCTGCAACAAGCGCAAGAAGGAGACCAGGCTCAGGAACAATGGACCCTTGAAGGAGCAGATTGACATCTCCCACCTGGAGAAGGTGAGGCAGGAAGATGCTGTCCCCAAGGGCAACATGTTTGAAGTACGAGCCTTTCCCAGCAAAGCATCTTTCACCAGCCCAGAGCCTTCCCCAGCCACAGAGGAGGCCGCCTCTTCTGAGAACAATGGTGACAACGCCTATCTTTATGAGGGTCAGAAACGACTGAGAGGAACAAATGCAGAGGTAAGTGATCTCTACAAAGATCCATTCATGCTTTGGCTTTGGGGACTTGAGAGGAGGGCTGCTGAGGGGAAGGGAGGCTTTGAAGGAGATGGGATCTGGAAACATTTCAGATACAGACATATGTGAGGGGTGCTTTGGAGGACAAGGGACCTGGAGAAGTTTCAGGTGTGAACATGTATTCACTTGCATCTCCCACACACCCTATCCTTTCCCCTCTTTTCCAGCCTTATGCCTCTGCTCCCAGCTACGGCAAAGAGTCGGCTCCTCCAGTGCCCATTTGGAAGGGTCATTCTTTCAACACCATATCCGGTCGAGAAGCGGAAAAGTTCAGCGGCAAAGACAGTGGCAAAGGTGACAGCGACTTCAATGACAGTGACTCTGACATCAGTGGGGAGGCCCTGAAGAAGGATCTCATCACTCACATGCAGAATGGTATGGATTCAGCCCTTGATGGGGGTGCAGACCTGTTACTTGCTATGACCTCACTAAAAATCCTCCCCAGGAGGAAGAAAAAAAATAGACTGGTAATTTGGTAATGGAGTCCTACGGGCTTTCCATGTTTTTTCAAGTCATTGCAGGGATGACATGCTAGCTCTTCTCTTGCATGCCAGTTGCAGCTCTCTACATACCAGGCACATCGTGTAGAGTAGAAGAAGTTGGAGTGCTGTAATTCTCTTTCAAAAAATGCGTCCTTCCTGTTGTGAGTCTGGGCTTGCCAACTAAATGCAGTAACTGCAGCTTTCAGAGTCCCTCAAAATATTGCTCATCAGTCTCCGTAGTTTTTTAATGAGCTTGGTGATAACTCAGTAGTGATTATTCCTGCAGTGATTTAGTTTATTTTTCTTCCTGTTCTTGTTTGTATTTTAGGACTATGGGCTTGTACAGCTGAATGTAAGATCCTGGGCCATTCAGATCGCTGCTGGAGCCCCTCCTGTGGCCGATCCAACACTCACTCATCTCCCCGCCCTCCAGCTCAGCTGTCCACCTTCTGCAAAAGCACCTCCTTGCCCAGGGACCCCCTTCACAGGGACAGCTACTACCAGGCACAGCTGCCCAAGACAGTGGGGCTGCAGAGTGTCTACGAGAAAGTGTTACACAGAGACTTTGACAGGACAATCACGTTGCTCTCCCCTCCCCGCCCTGGGAGACTCCCAGACCTTCAGGAAATAGGGGTGCCCCTATACCAAGCCCCATCAACCAGATACATAGGCCCCCAGAATGATGCCAGCGAGAAAGTTTAACTCATCCTTCATCTTGGTGCACATGTACATATGCGCACACTACTAGGTCACTCTCAAGAGCCCTTAACTTATTGACCAGATACAGTGTTGTACATAGAAATAAGCAAGATGTGCCTTAAAAATGAAGTTGTTGGGAAAGACTTCCAATCACATTGGTACTGTTTGATATTGGCAAACAACAAACTGTTTGTAGCTAATGTAATTTTTATGAAATGTGCAGTATTTAATTTAAGGGTTTGGGGGTTTTTTTCTTACTGTGCTCTTTTGCTTTTAGTTCACCTCGAGCCTGCCATTTTTTGTAGTGTTTTTAACCTGTATATTGTGTAATGTAATGTTTGTATATAAAGGAAAAATTGTTATATTTTTATATAATAAAAGCTAAAAAAATGAAGTTATTGCCAAAGCAACTGTCTGAAAGACACAAAAAAATAATATCCTGAATATTTAGAATCACGTAGGGGAAATTCCTCCTTTGTAATGTAATAACAACCTAAGCCACCCTCTGTACTGAGTATTTTGCCTTGCCAAATGTGACATGTATCTCTTAAGTCTGTGGTCAATTTCAAGTTAAATGTTATTTAATTACCTTTGGCTTCTGTAATCTGTGTCACTGATTGATTAAACACACTAATAAAGGCTTTGTGATGTGTGCTCAGGGGTCTGCTGATGGATTTCATGCTCCAAAGATTACAGCTGCCGATAGGTAAACAGGAATCTAGCCCTTACGAAGTGGGAGTGTCCAAATCATCTGGTCTTGTGGACTACCAGTGGCACAGCTGTAAACCATGGGCCAAATGCGCAGTGCAGGCCAAATTGCATCCACCCCCCCACCTCTACATGCCAGATCCAACCCCTGCTCAGGATGGTCTAGAACACAAGCTGCACATGGCACCCGCTCCAGCTGGTTGGAGACTTGTGCTGCATGCAGACCCCACTCGCTGGATCAGTTGTGTGTTGCTCGCTTACCAGACCAGCCAAAGCAGGTGTTGGATCCAGCATGTTGTGGGATCTATGAGACCGGACCCTCCCTGCCCCACATACACATTAGGGCTGTGCAGAACATTACCGTTCTGTTTTGCCTTGAGTTTCGGGGTTTTGCTGGAACAGCGTTTCATATCAAATTTGATTTCTATTAGAAACAGCTGTTCCGTTTTGCTTCGTCGAAATAGTGAGGCTGTTTTGACTCCGTTTTGATGTTTCGCTAGATCGGCCGGTGATGGGAAGTCAGCCCGGCAGGGCTGATTTCCCATCCCCAGGGCTAGATCCGGCTTGGCACGGGGAGTCAGCCTAGCTTGGCTGACTGCCTGGGCCCTGCCTGATCTAGCACTGGGGACAGGAAGTCAGCCCAGCTGGACTGACTTACCGTCACCAGCGCTATGGTAGAAACGTTTCGAGGCTGTTTCAAAAGCCCTTTCAAAATGTGATTTTGCTGTTTTGACCTCGAAATGAGTCGAAACAGTGTCGAAACTAAACAGGTGGTGAAATTTCGCACAGCCCTAATACACGTGCCAGATCCAGCTGCTGGTATGGCCTGTCTGGGACCTGGGCTGCACATGCTGCCCTACCCCAGACCAGTTGCAACAGGCATCCTATGCAGTGCAGTCCCAGACTGGCTGTAGGGAGCCCAGGATTCTGCCTGCAAAGGAGGTCCCAGGTTGGCTCTGTGTGGGTGTTATGTGCAGCACAGGTCCCAGAGTGGGCACATGGGGCTGGTCTGATGTGTATCACGTGGTGTGTGGGGCAGTCGAGACTCGTGGCCACCAGGAGCTGGATGATGTGGTCCCACAGACTGGATCCAGCCCATGAGCTGGATCTTTCCCGCTCCTGCTATAAAGAAATAACCTGGGAGGAGGACTGAAATATACTTTAATGAAAGTTGTATTTCTAGCATCAACCCTTACTTATGTCAAGTAACAACTTATTCACATCCGGATGTGCCCCCAGACATTTCAGTGGGCTGTTATGGAGGAAGATGCTAATCAACATCACTAAGAATAGTAGAAATTGGCCTTTATTGTTCATGGGATCACTACTAACTCTTAACAGAACCAGATCATGAGCTGCTGTAAACCAGTATAGTTCTGTTGAAGGCAGTGGGACCGTGCTGATTTACACCAAATGAAGATTTGGCTTCTAGCCTCCCTAACATAAAAATGTTTTAGAATTTGATCTTGCAAACAATTATGCACAAAACTAGTTTTTCTTAAGTGTGTAAGTTCATTTCAGTCATTGGGATACTCGCTGCAGTGAAGTTGCTCACAGGTGTTTAGATCCTTGTTATAGGATATCAGTAGACACACTTCCTGCAAGGGAAGAAAGCCCAATGCATGCATGCATGTGTATGTGTGGGAGAGTGATAATATATCCTAATACATTTGTGATAACACCTTTCTTGGCAAGAGGCTTAAAAATATATCCCACTTTGAAGTTCTCCTATGATTTACTTTTTCAAACTGAGAACAGTCCTTGAATCTTTCTACTGAAGTCATAAATGGAACAGTGCTTAAGAAATACTGGAACTGCAAAACAAGCATATTTTTTGCTGACCCATTCTTCAAAAATGAGCTAATAGCTTTTAATACTTGGGTTAACATTTACAAAGACTGTGCCATACTCTGGGTTGAGTTATACATTTACACATTTTTCATAAAACACTCATTTGTTAGAAACATTACAGGAGGCAAAGCACATTGGGTTTATTTTGAATACTTCAGTGATAAGTATGTCATATTAGTTATTAGCTAGAAATAACTATTGTCCCACATAGTTTTAATAAGCTGTGAGTTAAAATCGCTAAACCATAAGGCCCACAAATGAAAAGCAAAAGCAATATCTCATCTACCCTTCATTCAGTGTAACATTTCTTCTCCCTCACCCCCTTTCTAGCCCCTACAGCCAAAATAGTGTCACCATCACTGTGAACAATTTAATGGGTAGTTTTAACTCTATGTTTTCATGTTCACATGTTCTGAGGATTAGTACAAACTTCATAAAGCGCAATGTTGTTCTTCATATGACTCTGTAAGTAAGGGCATGTCTATACCACCTCTACATTGCATCTAAGAACTCTATCATAAAAGAAACCCACTCATACTTACCCATCACACATCAACTCATATAGCTGTTTTAAGGTGACCAACATTACTCATAGGCTTGCTGTCTTAGGCATGCTCACTAGAATGTGCTCAGCAGTGCTTTAAAGTGGCTACATTGCCTTATTTTCAGGCTGTGACACAAATGGAGTGAGAATGTTGGGGTGGAGCATGCTTCATAGCAGCAATCCTGGGGCCTGGCATAGAAGCAATAAATAGATACGCCCTAAATTAGCATCAAAGAGCTTGATCTAAAGCCCACTGGAGTCTGTCCACTGACTGGATCAGGACTAGACTGTCAGTGGCAGCTGTGGGTATGGTTTTGTACAGTCTTTGGAGACAAGGCCGAATGGGTGATCTGTGCCATTTGGGATTGCTTAAAATCAGTTAGTAAAACGTATGCAGCAATTAGAGAAGTGAAATGTGCGTTGCCTCTTTATGGGTGATGTTAAGGTAGGGTGTTGGTCACTGAGGAGGGTAGAGCTTATTGAGCCATTGGACTGGCCAATCTTTCCATAACTCATAACAGTAATTCTGAATGTGATGGAATGAGTTTTTGTGGATACTGAAAAATAATCTCTTTGTTACAGATGGAATGCAGTCGTACAACAGAGACCTCAAGGAAAGAAAAATACTGCATTGATATGACTTCCTTATCACACATTCCCATGCAGTTTCATTGTATGCTTGCTAGCCTCTAATTTTCTATTAACTGGATGTACATTATCACCAGAAATTACCTTTGCACAGCATTAACACACCATTAGTTAGCCATATAAACTCTACTTACCCACCTCCAGGGGGGAGATGGGGAATGTTGGATTTCGGCCACAATGTCAAACAATGAAAAGGTTTGTAAGCAGCAACTGTTGCCCGGCTCACCTAGACAGTAATTAATAGCTCCAAGTTGTGCCACTGAAGAGCAAGCAGTCTCAGCCTGAAAGCCCTGCCAGGATATGGCAAAAGTTCAGAAAATGTTCATAGAGGAGAAAGTTGAGATTAACACCATCTTTGAAAAGAACCCCCCTAACCACTGGGCTAATGGACTAAAACATGAAAGGGCCCTCCTCTTCTGTCTAGCACCTGCTACTCACGGGTTCTTGCCTGACAACAGTTTCGAGACTTGCACTTACCTGGGTGACATACCTGTTCAGCCTGTACATATACTGGGTGACATACTTGTTCAGCCAGAGCGCAACCTACTGTGCATGCTTGTGGGTGCTTGTGTGTCCATACTGCACATGAAAGAAGATCTCAAACTGTGCACAAGTACAAAAAACACAGTTACACAGCTGGGTGAGTGCCATTTGAATGTGTGAAGTGAGTTAGGATTCTTCCCTTTGTCACAACCCAAGCGTGTGATTTTTGTTTGTGTGTGCTTCGGCACTGCTAAATTATTTCCTGCCACTTGTAGCTTTCTTTGCAGGGTGCATTTCTGAGCTGCAGAAAGGAAATGCACGGTGCAAGGAGTTCCCGCCATTTGTATTCAAATTTGCGTCCCACTATTGGCCAGTTCTAAATTATTCCTACGTGGCGGCTAGCGATTGGCTTGCTAGCCGTATAAGAGGCTTGAGCGGTTTCCGCCCAAGTTGGAGGACTCCACGACTATCAGGAGGAGGAGAACTTCACGTCTCGTGAAGATCTCTAAGCGCTGCAGAGCCTATCGGACCCAGCATGTATCTCAAGAAGGCTATAGGGGTCTGATCAACCTCTCTCCTCTCTCCGTCACCGCCTGATCCCTTGACGTACCCTTCCCTGCGCGCAAGTTCCACGGAGCCTAGCAAACTTCGTGTGAGTGAATCCAGAGCTCTACCCGGGTTCGAGTCCTGCAGGTTTATCTTCCCGTCGCCGAAACCCCATTGCGACGTACTCTCGAGGTTTTTGTTCATCTTCCCGTCGCCGAAACCCCATTGCGACATACCCTCATGTTCTGCAGGTTCGAGTTTTGTTTTGTTTTGTAACTGCAACTCAAGCAAGTTTTCCTGCCTGCACCGTGACCATCTTCAGTGTAAGTAAAATAATCTTAAATCAACCACTAAGCGTCCGTGCCTAATTCTAGCATGCTGCCTGCCTTCCCCGACCCAGCGTGTCCGGGCTGCTGGCCACAGCCCGCCACGCGAAGAAAAAACCCCCGAGGGACTCGGACCGCTCCCGGCCCATACACCCTTGATGCCTGACAGTTAGTTGCCACAGGGACTGAGGGAAAGATCTGGCTGTGACACACTCTAACTTAGTATGGGAGAAAGAATTAGAGACTCCACATGTCTAGCAGGAAGTAAACCTTGTCTCTCCCCAGCCACAGTAATACACTGGCTTTTCTGCTTCCCCTGTGCTTTTGAAGTGGTGGGTCAACAGCCAGCAATATTTTCCCCATTTATGTTCCATATGTTAAAAGCTGCATAGATTCCCTGGCAGAGTTATTACACTCTGTGTGCTTGGATTTACAATCGGTGTCCAGGGTTCCTTCAGTTTTGCTGAGCATTTCATGCCACTGAACCCTGAAGGACCCCTGGTAGCAGAGCTCTGTCTGAGAGGCATAACATGAAGCCCCAGCACCCAGCAGGTGACAGGCTCTGTAATGGGAGTCATCAGGGGACAGGCTCATCCCAGCCACGTCTCCGTTTGGCTCTAGGATGCCCTAGCTCTCCATGGTCCTGATCTGATCTCTTCCACCCTGCCCTTCCCAGAACATCCTCAACGTAGACCAGGATTTTCTAGGAGGACAGCGTAGAGCTAGCTCTGTGCCTAGCAAGGAGCACTGGACACAGGAAGGCCTTTTTGTGGCTACAGCATGGTGGCAAATTCCCACATCATATCAGTAGCTTCCCTTCAACAGCTCCCAATCCCTGTTCAACCAGATCCTCCCCACCACCTACCCCCGAGCATAGCATCATCACTGCAGCACTTATAAAAAGGGTCATAGGGCACCTTGCAGCAATTCTCCAACCTTTTACATTTCTGGATATGAAGGGTTCTTCGGAGGAATTCTGGTATCCCTCTACAAAATCCATGCCTTCCTTTCTGTTGCCCTTAGATCCCAGAATGTACATGAGAGAGATGGAGGCCTTCTCTGTTGTGCATCAGAGGCGAACTATTGGGAAAACCCAAGTCTAAATGTAATCAGATTTTGAGGCCTTTTTTGTTGCTGTTTTCCAACCCCTAGCTTTTCCCCAAGAAACCAACTGTGTCCCAGGTTCTCAGCAGCTTCTTAAGTCATGGCTCCTAGAAGCCACTGAGAAGTGCAGAACCATGAATTTATTGTTCTATCTGTGCTCATAGGTACCCATCCTGCATTCACTAAACCACTGCATGAACTTGAAAGCTGAGGCTCTGCCTGGCAGTACTTATGATAAATAGGATGTGAGTCTCCAAATTTGGAGGGGAGGGGTCCGTTCAATGGTGATGTTAATCTCAACTTTAATTTTGGGATAAGAATGTATAGTTCTAGCTTTTGTGGGGGGGAGGGGTTCTCTCTGAAAAAGACCTCCCAGAAGCCCATGACCTATATTGGATGTTTGTCAGATCATAAGGTAGTCTTGATTCTCTCCAGTTTACCTTCTCTAACCCTTAAGCATGTAGCAGTGGCACCCAATTTACAGCTGTACGGGCACCATTAAGAAATTGTGACTTCACTCTTGGCCACTGGCCCACAGCTGAACCAGTTCATCTTCTGAGCTGTCAGTGTTGCCTCTGGCTCTAAGGGAAGTAGGGGAAGCTTCTGGAGGAGCTGGCTTAGAGGCCAGCAACAAGAGAAGATCCCCAGAAGGTGAGAGGATTACCCTCCCCCCATCCTTGTCCTTCACAGCCATCTTGTGCAGGGACCAAACAAGGAAAATATTTGTGGAGACACACCTTAAACACACCTTATGTCCTCAGACCAATATGGCTACAACCAACATCCTCAGACACACCAGCACTTAAACTAAACCGTCCCAGTAATGCCTTGAAGCTTGTAATAGAGAAGGGTAACAAGAAGGGGTCTATTAAATATATAATGGTGAAGTCCAACAGAGGATGGGAGTGAATGAAAAAGCAATAAGGAGGGGAGTTGGTGCTTTGGAAAGAAAGACAGTGAGAGAACAGAAGAGAAAGGGAATAACAGCAACCAGGGAAGAGGAACCAAGAGGGAGAAAGGCAGAAGAAAGCAGGGAAGGGAAACGAAGTGGGGAGTGAAGAGCTGCCTGACCTTGAAGGAAGCACCAGGCCAGAGGAGAGGATTAGTGAGGGAAGGGAAAGCAAAATATCCAGCTTGCTTCCCACCCTGCTGTAGTACAAACAGGCTGCCCTACCTTCCAAACTGGCTCCTTGAAAACCACCCACCTGTACCCATCATGCCCCCAACAGCACTGGCTGCAGCACTCATGTGGGCCTGCCAGACCAACCCTCCCTTCTCTGCTCCTTTGATGCTGAACTCAGCTGTGCCTCATTGATATTTCCTTTCTGGTCTCAGCAGTTTCTTGTCTGAGTATGAAATGGGGAGGGAGGTTGGAACTATCAGAGAGAAGCAGGGAGAAGAACCAGCAGAGGCAGCGTAAAGAAGGGTGGAGGAAGACAAAAATGGAGCAGAGAAAAGAGAGACAAAGTATAAGGTGAAAGATGTAAGGGTGTGGGGAGCTGTCCCTTTAAAAGGATCTGTCTGATCCAGCTGTAGTGTTGTGCAGTTAGACCTAAAATACCGAATAAAACAGCTCTCCATCAAACTACTTGGCTCTGAGTGATTGCTAAACAACATAGTAGGGACATACATCAGTAACTGCCATGGTATGCTATTTTTAACAATGCCTCTGAGTGTAGACAGACAGGGTAAGATATTTGGTATACAGATGAAATGGCTGGAACTCCAGCTGTCTGGAAGTCTGCTTGTTTGTGTCTGTAGCTGTATTTTTTCCCTTTAATAAATGCTCCTATTTAAGATAGAGGATAATTCTATATATTATCACAGAGCCTATTCACCAGTCCATAATGAGTGCCAGGGGAGTAGGGGCTAGACAAAATGGGCTGGAACCACTGGGATTTAAAAGAAGAGAACAAAGTATCTCCTGGACAGAGCTTCTTATCAGCTTTACAGTGGGAGAACATGGATTCTAAGGATTTACACAACTGGAGGTAAAACCCAGAGAAAATGGCTTGATGTTCACCAGGAATGAACAATACCCTCTCCAGATAATGGACCTGAGACCAGCAAATGTCTGACTTATTTTAAATCCATCCCCTGAAAAATAATCCCCAAATGCTGTCAGTTCTGTAGGGACCCCCAAGAAAGGCAACAAATCTTCATTTCTCCTACAACAGTATTCCTCAGAATGGGTCTCTGGGAAGCCCAGAAAACTTCTCCCTAGTCCCTCCAAAACCTCTGAAAAATACTACAAGTAGCACTTAGCCACTGCCTAAATAAAGCATTCATTGATCCTGAAAAGCTTTGTGCATTAGAATATGCTACTGATTTCATTTCAAGTTCATCTCATTGAACAGGCCCCTCATCAGCATGCCCCAAGACCTCCAGTGAAATTTCCAAGAGTCCCCAAATATCGCTCTAAGCTTGGGGAAAGCAATCATAGAGGCATTTGATCAGCGTATGTAAGACTTGACTGGGCAGGGACCAGCCCTTAGATCGGGGGGGGGCAATTATTTTGGCTGAAGGGCCACTTTAAGAATTTTGGTTAGCTGTTGCAGGTCGGAGGGTGGGGGGCAAACTGACCTGGTCTGGCATGGTGGGGGGAGGAGGGCAATTGATCTTTTCCTTGAAGATCATGGCTCTGCCCCAGGCCCAGGTCCCAGCCCTGCACTGTCACTGCCCTGGCCCTTGCCCACCTGCCCATCCCACTCCAGGGCATCATGCCCCACTCTCCCACAGCCCCATCCTATATACCCAGCTGAGCACACCCTGTTCACAGGGGTCCTGGCCAGTCTCCAAGGAGACCCTGCCCACCTGCTCTGTCCAGTGCCCCGGCTGTGGGTGTGGAGCAGTCAGGCCAGGGTGCCTGGGCAGTGGGGCCAGGGCTGGCTGTAATAGAGACACTAGCAGTGGCAGAGAGACTAGCAGTAGCAACCGGAAGGAGCCACCACTGAGGGGGCTGCCAGGAAACAGAGTCCAGCCACCGCGCTGTCCCGACCCCTGCCCTGCCATGAGCCCAGGAGCAGCAGAACCAGCCAGCCACATGTGCCACTGTCCAAGCTGCACCCCCATGCCTGGGCCAAGCAGGACTGATAGAATCCATTGGTAAGCTGGACCCAGCCTACAGGCTGCATTGTGCCCACCCCTGCCTTAGGTCCACAGAGGTAACTGGGAAGCCTCATTTCTTAGAAATATTGGGGCCAATCAGTTAGTTTCAGGTGGGCACCAGATCTCCATTCTTGACTTTTTGTGTGTGAATCTAGTGGGCTCCTGAAGTATACAAGATGAGATGTGCTCTGAAGTATGCCTAACAGCATGGCACTATGCTAGTTCTAGTACAATAACATCACCTTGAGCACGTCTACACATGTCCCTATGGCACCATTTTTGCTGTGCCATCATTTAGTACTTCCTTTTGGAAGTACTAAATGATAGCATAGTAACAGCCCATACTGCACCATCCATGTGGTGCATGGTTATTTTTAGCCGCTACATCGCCGTAGCAACATGCCATACCAAGGGAACACATTGCTACAGCAACAGAGCCCTGGCATCATGGTTTTTGCCTGCTGACACTATGTTGCCATAGCGTGTTACTATGGTGATGTAGCATCACGTGTAGATGCACCCCTTATGTTGTTCTTAGGTAGACCCTTTCTCACAGAGCACTTTATAAAGGCAGGGTAGTGTGCTAGCCCTGCTTTTCTTGGTGGGCAACTAACACACAGGAAAGCCAAGTGACTTTCCCAAAGCCACAAAACAGTTCTGTAGCAGAACTGAGAGTAAAACCCAGATCTCCTGTCTGATTCTGTATAAGCCACTGCCTTGCATTATGACTAAGGACAAAAATAGCAAGGTGCACTACAGAGAGTATGAAAGAGCAGGAGAAGTGCTTCCCCCTACTGCATCTGAAAGAAAAAAACCCCTCCCCTGCCTATGGCATGAATCATCACTGTCTAGAATCCCAACTAGGCTTTGACTTGCCTTTTTTGATGCTGACAGGCAGGTTAAATCTAATGCCTTCCAATTCAAAAAGGCTTAATTTCTGCTCTGGAGGCTACTGTGGCTGAGGCTTTGTTTAATTTTATCTTTGCCATGTGACCCGGTTTTTATTGGGGGTTATTTATTTTGATTTTATTTATTTAACTGCAAAAACTGATTATCCATGTTACGATTTTAATCAATTATCTGAGGCAAAGAACTTCTATGCAACTTAATTAGCAAAGTTCTTTCCTGACCTAGCAATATCTGATTGCATCATAGAAGAGCTTAACTTTGAAATGGCAACACAGTTCATTAAAAATAACTAATAGCTGCAGGGTTTAAAGATGTAAATGTTCATTTTCTTAATGAGAAAAAAAAGGGCACGCAGACTCCACCTGTCTATATTCATTATACTGTGTCCACATGGGATGACTCACATTTGCAAAACTCAAGTTTAATTAACATGCTTATTTTACAATGATATTTCTCATTATAATAAATTAAATGTTTAAACAGCCAGTGCAAACATTTTGATCTGAGACAAAACTGCTTGCACAGTGCTAGTTTAAGCAGTGAATGTATTATAATCCTTTCCATAATAAATGCCTTAGAAGTTGGTTTTTGCACCATGAAAGGCTATTAGTATTATTTCCTCTGGTAATGTTTAATCCAAGACAATCAAAAATGTTAGGCATGAACAAAATTGGACTGGAAGCAATGATGATAAATGAGATAGTAAAGGAATTTTCCTTCTTCTTTAGCTGCTCTGGAGCCTGCAGCAGGTGCCAGTTCTGTAGTGAAGCTAAGCCCTGGCAGGCTTCATTGTCATTAAGAGATCATACAGAAATTAATCAAAGAGTGTATGTGTGTGCAAAGCCTGTTTTCATCCTATGATCTTTTACCCCCACCCTACCCCATCTGCCCTACTTCAGTTTCCTATGGGGACAATCTGTGGAGGAGTTCTCACAGAATAAGTTTGCTTTATTTAAAACCCTGCAACCATCAACAGTTTCCCTGGGGATAATTTGATAGATGTAATTCCAAATGAGAGAAGCAGCATGAGAGAGCAGCAGCATCCCAGTGATGTGGGTTAGCTGTGAGGCATACTGAGGTCCTTGGACAGATGGGAAAGACTCTACTGTAGTGATTCTCAACCAGGATACTGTGCTATCCTTTTAAGTGTGCCACAGGATGTCACTCGCTATTAACACTGTTAGGTGTGCAAACAACTGCACATGATTCACAAGACAAACCCAGAGATCATGTCCAGACATGCTTGAAGGGTTGGTTCCCCAGGGACAACTAGTGGCAGCGCCCTTTGGCTGCCACTGGTTGTCCCCAGGGAATGTCTGTGCCATGCATGCTCTGGCACATGGGAAGTTATCCTGGGTGGGGTAAGGGAAGCTATGGCCAATGCTGGGCTGGCCCCAGCAGCTTTACCTGGGGGGCAGTGGCAGTCCTGCAGCGCAGAGCCTGGCCAGCAGCAGAGCTCAGCTCCAGCTGGCCAGGCTTTGGTTTTGGGCAGCTCACTCTGCTGCCACATGCACCACTCCACTTTTTTTCTCCATGGGTTTTTTTGACCCCTGGATATCCCTTGCAGCGCAGAGAACAAATAAATGTATGGTATGTGGAGCCACAGATGTGTCTTCTGTGCCACATACCACACAGCCGTGTTCATCTGGACGTGGCATAGATTTCAATAGCAGTCCAACGTGTCAAAACCATTCTGACCTGCTGTGTTCTTTGCAACAGAATGATTGTTTGATTATATTTCTGTAATCAAAAAATGATTGTGAGCTCAGAGGTGGCATTTTCCGTGGGGTGCTTGAGTCTAGCAAGAGGTGCCCTGAGTCTTAAGAGGTTGAGAACCACTGCCTTAGTGTAAGGGGTGGTAAGTCCTCAACCACTGAGGCTTTTAGTGACTGATGAGCCACAAGGTGGCGTCGCAGCTCTTGAAATCTTTGACCTGTTTGAAATGGACAGGCCAGAACCTGAAGGAAGTGAATCAATTTTTAATTCAGAAAAATGGAAATACAGATATCTTCTTTAAAAAAAAAAGAATACAGCAGACATCATAACTCTTCAGCAAACCTACTACATGAAAGCTGAGAAGTGAAAGCATTGTCTATGCTGAAAGCAGGACACTATATGAGCTTACAAGAAAATTAACTTGATTATTTATTTTACTAGGTTCCTGGTCTTGATCAAATGTAGCATTTGTGTGAAGTCCTAGGCTGCCAGTGACATCAAAAGCTCACTTTGAGCACCTATACATGAGCACAGAGGCTGCAGATGTAAAATTCCAGCGTGTTGGAGCAGACTCAATCAATTCTGCTGGAGCATAGCAATTGCCACGCTACAGCAGCCTCCTGCATCTCATGTATCAGCCTTCCCGTTAAAATGGCAGTGAGGTGCTTTATCTGAAGCTTGTCAAATTCACTTTAGCTCAAGAGCCCCTGCCACCATTTTTAAGCATGGGAACACTGATACATGAGATGTGGTGGTGCTTTTATTAGAGCAGCTCTCAGAACAGATTTAAGTTCCTTCCCACTGCCCTACAATGCATCTTAAGTGCCTAGAGAGCTGAGGGATAATTCCATCTTTGTTCAGTCTGAGACTACTGACTGATGTGATTTTTGATGTATGAGAATAGGATATATGACTACTGAAGCCACTGATGGCTTTCACTAAACAACCACAAGAGGATATGGACTAAAAAGAGGCCAGACCAGAACCTTGGGTGATCTGGATAAAATAGGACCCAAATCCAAACCAAACTATTGGCCCCTCAACCAACAACATTAAGTCTCTGCCATCCTGACCTCAGCTCTTATGATAAGCAGGGATCCTGCTTTTTTTCTGGTACAAAAAACTCCACATTTTTGGATATAAAAAATAACCCAAAACCCACATTTTTGCATGATTAAAATGAAATATCTCGCTCTCATATATATATATATATATATATATAGCCTTTCATTTTAATGATGGAAAACACATGGGCTTTGGGTTATTTTTTAACCAGAATCCTAGATGATATGGTCATCTACAGTGTAATTTGCTGTAGCTACATCTACTGGGACTAATTCTGATCAAGCCAAGTTCCTAATCTTTGATTGCTCTGTGAAGCACTGTGCCCATTTGTAGCACCCCCCCACCCCGCCCCCATTGTCAGACCACATTAAGGGTATTCGATAAATCCACAGTTCATACTAGAGATGTCACAGCAGGCTATAGACAAGAGTGAATAGACAAATGGAGAAGCACAGTCCCTCCTCTGGTCCCAGAAATTCCCTAGAAATAGTCCCAAACTTTGTGGAGTTACCCCATCCCAACAGGGTATCCAATGGAATTGCGTTACCCCCGAGCTTGAGGATAAATGAAGGATCACATTTGATCTGATTTTCCCTAGGCAGGTCCCATGTCCTGTTCTGCAGGAGAGATACCTGCCCCACTTGCTGACAGAGCAATAAGGAAGGTCCTTCTCCTGCGAACTTTTCTGCAAGAAGAGATAGCCTTGACCTTGCATTGTAATTTTTTGCTGGACCAACTGCAAGCCTCAGGGAACATTTATGCCAGAGTCCTTCTCTTGGTTGTAAAAAACGGAGCAGACTCACAACATAAGCCTCTACCTTGGTATAACTTAGACAAGTCCAGTGACTAAGGGTAGAAGAGTAGAATTACTCTGGTAAAAATTGGGTTAAAACAACAGTGGTAAAAGTTATACCAGTGTAGCTGTTGTGTGTCCACAGTTATCCCAACATAGCCATTTCTCCAATGCAAACAGGCTATTCTAAGCTCCTAGCCACCAAGCATGAAGGCATTTTAATTCTACCTACCATTGCAGCCCCTTAGGGAAACTAGCCCCATGTCTATTCCAGATCCCTGTGTCATTTACACTGGTGTTCAAAACTGATATAAAGTATACCTATGTAAAGGTATTATCTATCCAGATCCACAGATATAAATAGCAAGGGTGATGACATTTCTCAAATATTTCCCAGGCAGGATGATATATGCATAACAGACAAGTGCAAAATCTAGCTAGAGGTTAAAGAAATCCTGTGTTTGAAGCACGAGATCTCTGAGGTGTACAAAAATACAGAGTGGGGAAAGCTCCAGAAATAGATGCAAGGAAAAGGATTTGGGCTGCTGCTTGGCTGGAGACCCCATTTTTTGGTTTCTATTTTTGCTGATTCTGGCAAACACAGACAATGCAGTATCATGCATTCATGTCTACTGAATGACCATAGAAAGAATGATCAAACAACAAGCTGTGAGATAGTTTGAGTAAGTCAAAAGCTCAGCTTACCTTTTTAAGAAATGATAAAAGGTCTTGTCAGTATCACTCATGTATTCATTCTCCCTCTTCTAGCCTAAAGCCAAAATAGACTGGCACTGATGTAAATAATTGTAGCTGTCTGTAGCATTTTGGTGATGCATAAAAGCTGCTGAATTTGTCTCCATAGTCACTCCTGTTTAGTATATAATTACAAGGATATAATTAAAATTAATAGGTAAATCCCTACAGGGAATCCAATTATGTTGCAAAAGACACTACCAAAATTTAAGTTGTTGATCTATTTAGGTTGATTGGTGATCTTTTTAGTGTTTAGTGATGTTGATCTATTTAGCCAGGTGACAGCAAACTAAAAACTAGTCAATGAGGTGTTTGGGACAGGTTGAATCAGTCTTCAGTGAAGAAGAACCAAACAAATCTCCCCTGGACTTGCCTAGGTTGAAAGATCAAACTTATTAAAACACAACAGACATTTAAATGTTGAGAATGTACAGAATTAAATTAAACTATAGAATAGTCACGATCTGAGAAATATTCTGCCAAGTGGTCCCATTTCTGTTTCGTTTCTTTCTGCTTTACAAATCTCTGCTCTTGCAAAAACTAAGCAGATTAACAAACTGATTGCTCTGGCTAGCTAACAAACTGGTAGTCAGGAGCAGCAAAAAGCCATTTAAATAGGTAGGATAGTCATGACAAAAATGCCAGCTGAGTTTAGAAAACTGAGGGTGCGGTGGCTCACCTCTGACATTCAAAAGGTGGTTTTATCTAGGCCACAGAATGCCTTAAACTATTTTTTTAGAGCCTTCAAGTGTATTCATCTATTAGTTCCTTGGTGTGCATATTAGTGTTTCTTTCCAGCAGGCAAGAAACTGAAACTTCTGCATGAGAATTTCATCTGTTTAAAAAGTCAACCCTCTTCACAAAAACCCTGTCCCCACAGTACATTCTGGTATAATAGAAGCAAAGTGCTAACAAATTCCAAACGCGTAGGTTTAAAAATAAAACACAACGCTCTTTTCTCCCTAGAAGGGTTTTGGGAAGAAAAGGGGGCTACAGAAGGTCTGGACTTTGATTTTTGAGTTGCCTAAAAACAAATTGGTGGCCTGGGGTCATTTTAATCAGGTTACATTCCAGCCTCCAAAGTCTCCAAATTAGCTACTGCTGGAGGAGATAAAGATGTTTTTATTTCCTGAAGAATGCAAACAGATTGTTGTGACATGTTCTCAGTCATTATGACAGATCAGATTCATTCTTTGTGCTGTGAATCTGGAAAAAAGTCAGCCACTTCAGTGATTCTTACTGAAATTTGAGTATCTCCCATTTTTTCACAGACATTGATGGAGTCTATAAACATCCATCTGAAAGTGAAGTTCATATGCAAAGGCTCTGATAAAAGAGATTGACCTTAATTGGGAAGCAAGTTTCCTTCACATTTTTAACAACCTCGGGGCTTCCATGGCAGTCTGATGAAAGGGAAGTTGTGAAAAGAAACAATCTGTATTTATGCAGAAAAACCATCATATCTTGAGCTGTGCAGAAGATGACAAGAAATGAACTCATCCTTTTAAAAGAAGGATTAATTTGCCATTTCCTCACTGACTTAGTAAAAATTAAATCTTGTGAGTGAATTTCAAAGGGGCCATGAAAACTTGAGTTAGAAGATTCGACACAGCTTCAGAAGACAGAAGACCTGCATTCTAGTGTAAATGCTAATACTGATCCATTGTGTAACTACAGACTCCAGTGTCCCAGTTTTGCAGTGGTCATCTCAAGACCCTAAGCCTGTATTTTTGGTGCACAGGCTGACTTTTCAAGCCAAAAACTGAGGCATCCAATTTTTTGAAACACATGGCCTCCCCCTTTCTCTGTGTCTCAGTTCCCCATTGGTAAAATAGGATGGATGATACTAATGTGCCTGTACCAAGTGCTTTTAGATCCATGGATGATGGACACAAGTTGAACCACTGTCATCATGTTTCATCTGAGTTTTCTTAGAGGTTTTTCTTTCTTATACTGAGGAACATGAGATCCATGTGGATTTTAATTACTGCAACAAAGCATGAATAAAATTTAGAAAAAAGTAAATCAAAGGACACGAGGGTTACAAAGGTCAGGGAAAGAAAGAAGATGGGAAGTTAGGAATGCCAGAGGCAGCTATATGAGGTACATTCTTGACAGAATACCAACCTGAGTGTGAATTCAAGATAGCAGGCTACAACTAGATGACCAAGGCAACAACCAAAGGCTCCACGTTGACTTCAAACATGCCCCTGTGAAAGGAAATAAGTAGGAGTAAGAACCTCTCCCCTAGTCCCCTTATAACTCTACACAGACTACCCAGAATTTGTGTGCAGGCCTGTAGAAGTAAGTAGGTTCAGACCTACTAGTTGGCCCGTTGGTCTCTTGTGAGATCTGCTGGATGGAAAGGTGCAGAAATGGCTGGTGGGAATGGGTGAGCTTTCACTCCATCCGGTGGTCAATTATTGTGCCATGGGAGAAAGAAAGGAGCAGGAGGGCAGATGCGAATCTGAGGTGCGTCTCAAGCACTTTGTTTCCTGGAGTTATTCTTGAGGGTAAAGCAGGTTGTATGCTACCCATTGCATAGGACTGTGTGAAGTCCCAGTCTAGTCCAAAGGAGGCTAAGGAACTGTTTAGAGAAAATAGGATTAAAGTAAAAAGAAGACGTATACTGGCTGAATACCAGGAACTAGTCCCATGAGGCTTAAATGCCCTGAAGAAGGTCAGTAACCATCATCCTTTGGAACTTCTGAAATGAGGTTAGAGCAGACACTAGGGAATATACCATGGGGACAATCCCAGTTAGTGGGAGGATAGACTGGATGGCCCATGAGAGTTAGAGTGCCTGTTTTTGTCCGTTTTTAATTTCCACAACTCTGCAAATCAAAAGAAGCTGAGATGTTCTTCTGATGCCAGCTGCCAGCTGCTTGCACCCAAAGGCGTTGCTGATGACAAAAGAAAATCCCCATCTTCCACATCAGCAGAGTTTTAGGATTTTTTTTCTTTGGCTTTCTGCCATCACCTCTTATGGAACCCAGGGCAATGAGGCAGTGCCATAATCAAGCTGTCAATAATTCATTAATTCCAAGGGACAGACCCCTGGAGCAATAATCTGACTCAAAGTTCACCAGTTAGGAGGCTTACCTTATAATTTTGCCTCTGCATAACCATTTTGAACCAAACATATTTCAGCTGTGCAGCCTTTTAATTGAATTGCTAGAAAGGCTGGGATATGTGTGGAGAGAGGTAACTGATTGTCCAAAATACTCCTTCCAAAACACTCCTGCACACGACTCTACTTGATTTTGCTAATACAAATAAATCCATCGACTCTTTTCATTCTTTTCAACATTAGCTCCATGGACCCTCCTGCTGTCTGGTCTAATGATTAGATCAAAGGGCTACCAACCAGGGGCCTGAGATCAAATCTTAATGAGCCTCCTGTCCAGTGTAGTTGACCCCCACCACTTGACCTTTGTGCCTCTGTCAAGTCAGTTGTAAAACTGGCTAAAAAAGGGTGGATCTCATAAAAACCAGATGCTGCAGCTGAGCTGAGCCTCCAGTCCAGATGTTGGAAGTAAATAAAAATCAGTTATTTTAAGTTCAGTCTGTGAAGATCCTGCTACGGTGTCATTACAGTGTCAAGTATTGCCAGTAAAAATCATTTCAGTGTTTGCCCCCCTGTTTCAACGTCAAAGTAAAACAAAGTGATGTCAATGATGTCTCATTTAAAACAATATCAGCCACAGTTGGGCTGACAGCACAATACAGCACACCTTACTCCTCATTTTTGTATCTAAGACATTTCAGCTCATGCAGCAGGGCAAGCAATTTGGAGAATGCTAGGGGCCAGGAACCCCACCAGCTAGTGGGAAGGGCTTAGAGTTTGTGTACAGCACTTTGGTGCTCCAATTCATAGGAACAATCTATGTTCATAGGAACAATCTATGTTGCTAAGGCCTCTTGGCAGACATTCAGTTTAAGCTGCGATCCCAACAGCGGCTCCTCCTGCCATCCACATGCACGGCAGGATATATGATTTTCGGATCAAGGATTAGATCCCCATTGCACCTTACTTGTAAGTGCAGGAGAGCCCAAGATTATTATCCCAGGCTGCCCCACACCAAGAAGTTAAAACACAAGTGCCAACAACCAGCTGATTGTCAGTTGGGTACAGTAACTCGTACTGGGATCTGACACCAGTCCCAGTTGGGTTCCTGGCCCCAGCTGACCATCAGCTGATTGTCAAACCCCCGCCCAGGGCACAGTTAAAACCCCATGTGCCACTCAGCAGGGAGGCACGTGGAGTTTTAAATGTCCTGGTGCACAGGGACCCTAGGATTGGGCTGCCAGGACAGCTGTATCCCATGCTCTGAGGCTGCCCCATGCAGGATCCTGACATTCATTTAAGTGTCAGGATTTGGCCCAATCCCAACTGGCTACACGTTCAATTTAAGGCATGACACAAATGAACTACAAAGTTATTCCACCTTATATGTGGAATAACTTTGGGTCTGGTTAAGAGCATCTACACATTCATTAATGAGTCATAATTATGGTGCATTGAGTACCTGTAATAAGAGGTACTAACTTAATGCACCGTAATCGATGCTACTGCACAGTAGCACCGGTGCACACTTTTTTGCGACACTAATGTGCAGTAGACTCATTCTATTGTGCATTAGTGTCTTAGCACAGTTTTTGCCTGCCACACTAATGCACAGTAGAATTAGTCTACTGTGCATTTAGTGACTTGTGTAAACACACCCATTAACTTTATTATTATAATTATATTATAATTATTATTATAATGCCTTAAATTGAGTTTTACATGTCACTGGGTTACTATATAAGACCCAATTAACTAACACTTAATTAACAATTGACTATTTAAGACACAATTAATCACATCTGAAATGTAATGTCTCAGGGCCTTAATTAACACTTCCTTTTAACAGCAGCATCTGAGTAGTGACTGGACTTGGTCCTCTAAATTCCAGATTGTACCACCAAATCCACAGTCCTGTCCCTTGGAAGATGTTGAAGGGTGTGAAGAGACCCTGTTCTGCCACTTGCTGAGGAAGAAGAGAGCCCCTGTGCAAGCTTGGTACCCAGCGCAGTACAACAGGGTATGTAAAATATCCCTCTCTTTGGGGCCTTTCTGAGGGGTGATCAATTTTTCTGGGCTAAGAAGGATCATTTGTGGTGAATTATGGTGTCCTGTGTTTTCCTTAGTCACAAATTTCCTTGCTTTCAAAAACAGGTCAGAGCCTTACCCCATGTACTCATGGCACCCACATTAGATGGAATGTGCTACAACAGCCGAGCCATTCACATTATACAGTGTGATGCCTAGATAAGAGAACCAGTCACCATTCAAATTCTCTTTGCTGGTTTTTGGCACTTCCCCAGTCCCAGAAAGTGAGAGCACTAGGCTCAGCTTAGCAAAGAGGGGGCTTATTAGCACTGTTTGTCAGCAGTGCCCATGGTGTTAGCACTACCTGATACCTCCATTAAAAGTACAGAAAAGCCATGGGAAACTAACCTGTAATGGGGTAGGGAGACAAGAGAGAGAGAGATTGCCGCTGCGCAGGGAAAGAAATGGAGTGTGGAACCATGAGAAAGCCAGATGGGAGAAAGGAACCCCATATTCCCTTTTCTCTAAGTTTTAGGCAGCAAAGATCTAGAGAGAGTGCCTCTTCCTTCCAATAGTCATGCCATGGGGTTGTGGATGTTATCAGTGCCTGTGGGCTTCCCTCCCTCATATCTCCTCCTCTTTGAAGGAAGCATGGTAAGTAAGTGGCCACCCTGATGTGGTCAGACTTTGTCACTGGTGGGCCCATTTTACTACAAGGTTACACAACAGCCTTTTCTGAGTAAAGAACTCAGTGGCATACCTAGCAGGCCAATTACATTAGAGCTAGACATATGATTTGTGGGATCCCTGGCAACAGGGAGAGGTTTCAAGCTGCACTGGAATGGGCCATGAAATGCCTCCCCTTCTGGAGGGAGTTCATCAGTGGCTGAAGTAGGGACATGTCTGAAGATGAGGTGAGTCTTCTGCCTCTGTTGCATTGCCCAGAGATAACAATGGGGCAGCTGAAAGCCCCAGTGCCTACCAACTACACTTGAGCTTATGGCTAGCCCCTTGTTATATTATTGGGTGCAAGGGAAAGCATCTCCTATGAGTCTGATCAGTGTCTGCAGCTTCAGTTTCCTTGATGTCAGTCAGGGGGAAGAGGTGGATTCTGTCTTTTCCTGAAGGTTGGCAGCAGCAGCTGCAGCAGTAGCAGTTGCAGATATGCTCGCTCTACTGCATTCCTTCAGTCTGGCCCTTTATCAAACTACAACAATAAAGACACAGGTCCCATGTTAATTGCATGGGTCACATAACATCTCAATGTGGAGCTGATTAACATTATAATTTTTAAACCTCCCCAGGGCCCTCTTTGCAGTCTGCTTGGGTCAGCTCCATATAATAGCCAACCTGTTGTACAGCCACAGGACCTGTGTGCTCAGAGAGCACAGATGTTCTGAGAACAGTAACCATTGTCTTCCAACACATACAGTATATTTATTAAATACAGTCAGCAGCCTAAGCTCTCGGTTAGCTCTTGTTGCCTAATAACAGATGTGAACAGACCATTAGTTCTCCGGTACAGCTTGCTTCCTTTCAGGTGTAACAGCTGAAAAAATAAACTAGCCATTGTACAACACACAAGATCCTTCCCATTTATTTTCCCATTTTGACTCATTTTTTTTTCCAAGTCAGGACAATCTAGGGTGTTGTTTTTTTTAAATAAGAAATGTATTAAACATCCCAGGCCAGACTCTGAGCAGGGAGAAATCAGCCCTTTTACAATGATTTAAGATTGGGCTCCTTTACTGCTCCAGAAAGTATAGAGCTCAGTTTGAGTATTACCACCTCTTCCAGGGAAGTCAAAGGGATAGACTATAAGAGGCACTAAGCTGCTTAATGGCAATATGGTATAGCATTTGATTGCTTTTGCTTGACCAATGTTTGGGTAAGAGAAGAGACAAAAGGAAATGAGCAAGCAAGAGAGACTGGCAGAGGTGAGAATGATTTTAGAAAGTGTGAGCAAGACAGGCCAAAATAAGTAAGTTAAAGGTTGCTGAGGATGCATCTAGCGGTTTTATGCCAGTTAGTTTCATTTAGGACAAGGTATGACTTACACAGGGGATAGAAATAGGGATATGAATAAACACTTGGGTCTTATTTAAAAGGTTTTTTGGTAGTAATCCTGGCAATAGTATAAAGATCTGAGTTCACCTCAGAATCTTTGCTCTTCAGCCTTGAACTACAGTTCTTGCTGAACAGCCTCTCTGCAGATGAACCAAATGCTCTTTTAAAACTTAATTTGAAACCTAGGTGAAAAGTCCTTTTCGCTAGAAGGCTGGCCACTGTCAAAGACTCCTTAAGACTTCAGAACATAAGGAAATTCATTTAAAATTCTTTCAAATGCTAATAAGATTGTTATTTCTTTAGATAAATGCACATGTGATACATTTTAACCATTTGCTTGATATGCTTTACCTGTACTGCTTGGTCATTTATATCTCATCCATATTTCATAATTGAATTTGCTATTAAAAATTGTCTACATTTATGTTTAGGACTGGTTCTTCAAACCTTTCTTGGTTCCTGGAATGACTCTGAGGGTCAACCGTGGGTCCTCATTGAATTCATTGTTCAAGCCCTGCTTCAAGCAGCTAATGTATCGTTTCTTCTCACAATTTGGCTCTTGAAGTAATACTGACAGAACATGCACAGAGATGGAAAAGGCATAGTAGAATATCTGTTCCCATACCAATGCTGGATTGTTCCCTACCACATATTCTCTGGCACCCCATCACAGCAAAATTATTTGCTCCATCATGACAAAATACAGAGCCATGCAGAGATACCCCAGTGAATCAGCCCAGGTACCAGAAGCAGTCTCAGGTACCAGAAGCAGTTTGCTTTGTAAACCAGCATGGATATATCTCTAAGCATCACTGCACTGTGCCGTGTAAATAGGCCCATGGTGTCACTGACAGAGGACTGTCCCTTTTTAAACATCCCTCTCTATATCAAATACACACCAAATCCACATAGCTATACCTCCAAAGTGCCCCATCTTAGCTGGCAACTTTAACAGGTCACAGCAGAAGTGGGTCTTGAGGAAGGGTTTGACAGAGGCAGGGCTTTGTACCCCAGGTACTTTCTGGGGTTGGAAAGAGCAGTATTTCCACCAAGGTTTCAGCCTGGAATAAAAAAGATCCATGTTCTGTGCCTGTTTACAAACTGAGATCTTGACCACACAATGGAGATCTCTGTTTCTGGTGGAAGGATTCATCTGCAGTGGTTTTTCCCTCCATCAAGAAAACCATGTTACTAGAGTTTGAATAATTAAACAAACCATATAACATGAAAAACCAAGGCCGACCAGTAAAATGCATTATCCTCTGGAGCTGAAAACATTCTCAATAGTGCTCAGCACTTTACACCTTCCCGGCTGCATACAGACATTAAAAATTCATGGCCTGAAGGAAAAGGACCACCCTGCTGCATTGCAGAGCCATTGGAAGAAGAAGAAACCTGTTACATCAGTCCTTAAAACCAGTCTTACCACAGCTGGGGGCCAGGTTCCTACAGAATAAACAGGGGAAAGTAGAGGGGAGACAAAGCCCTTTTCACTAAACTGAGTTGTTGCTGTAAAGAGCAATTCACTCACACAGAGACTCTTTCTGCTTCTAGGCAAGGAGTAGATTTTGCTTAATCCATCACAACTTGGAGGACCAAAAGGCAGCTCAGGTATGATGGAGTGAAAATTCCTTCCAGGAGTGTGCACTGATTTACACTGCGGCCGAATTTGGTTCTCACAGATCACTCGGTGTCTTTAAGCTACTGCTGTCTCTGCTGAAGGAAAAAATAAGGAAGCAAAGGGGCAGCTGTGTAGAGCCCAGTCCAATTAGTTCTATACAGCCAATGATTTATTTAGGCACGAAACTCTCTGAATTGGCTCCTTTTCAGACGCAATCCCCAAAGCTGCCCAGAGATGGAACTTTACAACCTCTGTTGGAACTGAACCTGTAAAGGGGAACCATGGGCTGCTTGAGACAGCTACTCCAATTAGTGTCTAGGAAAGCTACAGAAAACTGTTCTTGCCTAAGAGTTCACTAAGAAGGAGTCTGTTTAGGGCTAAATCCAGCATTAAGTCCCTTCACTATCAGGTCAGTCACACTATCCCCTAAGTCTCCCAGAGGCCCCATCACTTGGTGTTTCTTTACTTGAGCTTCCTGTAACTCCAGCTATGGGGAAGTTATGCATGGCAGCCATAGTTCCCCCTTCCACAATCAGACTTTGTGTGGTCATTTTTTTCCCACTCCTTGGCTCCCCCTCCATGCAACACCCTGTTCCAAAAACCCAGTTTTAAAAGTATTTGTAAAACGTGAAGCTTAAACTATTTATTACAGTCTCCTTTGGATGATTCAGGAACGTTCTGATGCTATAAGCTTATTTGCCAAGGATACAAGCCCCAGGGCACAGGCCTGTGCATGGCAACTGAAGGGGTGGAGTCCTCCCCAGGGCCTCCATCACTAGTCAGGCTGCTACTTCAACTACTGCAGCTTACTGGCCATGGCAATATCCTGCTGTGAGCCCTTCCTTCCTTTCCTCCCTCCTTTGCAGGAGTTTAGGTCAGTGATTCTATGGAGTCTTCCTACCCTGTCTGGAAGAAATTCCCTATGCTATGGTAGGGCAGAAGGGGTCTCCATAAGACCTTTACACTGTGGAGACAGGTTTTTCCATGAAGCCTCTACACAGCTTGTACCTTACTCTGCACTGGGACACAAGAATCCTGTTTTTCTGGGACCATCAGCATTCATGGAGAAGGAGAAGAATTTGACCCAAACTCCTAAATACATTTTCTTAAAAATCAAACAGTAAATCAGTAATCTCAGGGTTATTACAATTAGAGAAGAGGTAGCAGAGAAGAATTATGTTGCCATCTTCTCCTATTCCTCACTTCTCAGACAATGAAAAGAAAGACAGACAGACTTGGAAAAAGTGGCTGTTAAAGTGATTTTGGAAGAACTAATTGAGAGTACGAAACAGAGAACATACCTGCAGGGAGAAGTGAAGAGACTGAGAATAATATTTAATCATGGCCTGTCCCCACCCTCTCTATTATCTCTCATTCATTAGTAAAATTCATATATGTCAGCTCCCACCTCTGATCCACCCCTGGTACCAGCCTCTATCCCCTAACTCTTAAATTTTCAAACCAGCACCATCATACTTTCTCCCACGCTGCCCTTTGTGCTTGGGAGGATCTCCCTGTAAACATCTGCAAGGCTAGCTCATCATCTTCTTTTAGATACCTCCTTAAAATGCTCCTTGGCTGGGAGGCTTGCAATATAACTTAACAATGGCAAGACTGCAGGGACCTCTGCCTATCATGCTGACTGGCACTTGCTCATTGTTTCCATGTTTTCCCCTCCCTGCATTTGTCTCTTGTCTTAAACTTGGTTTGTAAGCTCTTTGGGGCAGGGACTAGCTATTTCTTCATGTTTATACAGCACCTGACATGACAAGGTCCTTCTCATGTCTAGGGTTCCTAATACAAATAACCAACAACAATAATGATTATTCCATTTACAAGGAAACTCCAGAATTAAAAAGCAAGAATTGTTATGACTTAAATTAAACAACCATGCTTTATAAAGGGACTTATAAAATACACACATCCTCTGTGGACTTAGCACAGCAGGGAATGGAGGGCATATCTGCACTGCAGACTTCCCGTGGCAAGGAGCTGCACGCTCACATATGCTGAATGCTGCACCCCAACTTGAAGCATTCTGGAGGAGGCAGACCAATGGGCACTGTCACCCAGCAATTCTAATGACTCTACCCTGGTGCCATGTACCTATGCTGCACAGAGACCATGTACAGAGCAGCATGGCATGTTTGAGGGCACTGCTGCTGGGAACAGGGAGTCTTGGAAGGCCACAGATGACGCCATCGATGTTCCCGAGGTTCCTCAGACAAGTAGGAGGAACAGGTCCCTGTTCTAAAGAACATACAAGCTGTACCAGCAATATGAAATGCATTTTCAAAAATGACATCTGATATTGGATGACTTAATTTTTGCTGCCCATCTTCACAGGCTAGGGCCTGATTTTGGGACGCTCTGAATACCTTCAGTTCTCTTTGACTTCAGCTGGAGATGTGGGTGCCAAACACATGAGAAAAAGATGCCTTGGTTGTTTAAAAATGTAAGCACACGAGCTTCTTGAAAACAATGACCTGTACAGACACAAGCAAAAAGTTGTGAAGAGAAAAATGAACCGAGCAGTAAAATTTAGCACAGAACTTGGTGTTCCATGATTTTTATTGGTTTCTTTTTTTCCCTCGATGCTTTTGTTCCTTAAGTCCTATATAAATGAAGATCTTCCAGAAGAACTGTAATTTAAGTAGAGGCTTGATGGAGGAGAGAGAAGTGGGGTAAGGAAAGCCCTGAGGAGGGGTAAGGACCTTTATGAAAAAGCTCAGCATGAGAAAAATGTGGGAATAATACACTGAAATCAACTGCATGATGTGTCACTAAAGTAATGAACTTGAAGAAATGCTTAAAGTGTCATGTAAGTAAAATGCATATTTGAGGAGATGGCACTGCCACTAGTGCAAATGCCACTAGGACAGCATCGTTTGAAATAATATTTTTAAGTCTGGTCATCAAATGATTAAAAGTCTAGGGCAGAAATCAGAAAAGGAACATAGTTGCTTCATATATGTATCTTCAGAATGGAAAAAGCAGCCAGACTTTTGTTTGCTACAAACAAAAAAGAAACGTAGCAGATTTTTCATCAAAGAATAAGAAGCCTCTGGGAAAGAAACAGACTGATGCCACTAAGTTGTTTAAGATAATCACTACCTCCAGTGCATAAAGCCATGGTTTGAGGTTACTGAGACTAGCCTACAAGCAATGTACACAGTAGCTGGAAAACAGATCACATTGTCAAAGGCTGAAATGGAAACATGCAATGTCGGTCAGTTATTTTATCCTGTTTCTTTAAGTCAGGGAAAACAGAAGGTACAGCTACTAGCTAAATTTGGGAGAATAAGATGAAGACATATGGGTTGTTTTGCTTCAACCCTGGGGAGAAACAAATCAATCCTTAGTGTCTCAGGGTTAAGAAGAGCACACTTTGATATGCCATATGTCTTTTCCTGCCCAATGAAATGAAAGAAAAGTTTAAAGTTTATAAATATCTGGAACCGGTATCTAGGTATGCATATATTAGCAAGTACTTTAGAATATTATTACCACAATTGTATCACTGTTTTTGCTGGAGAATATTTTTTGATGTGTTGCATCTCCAAAGATTTGAACCTCAAACTATGTTTCTAGTCAGAAAAGTAACAACATCACAGGGATATCTCTGAACCTGCTTTTTCTTACTGCTTCCCCCACCTGCTCAACCTACCTAGCCAGAAAGCAAGGCTAGGTCTGCTGAGGCATTGCTACCATAATCCTGATCTAAGAAAGCAGCATTGTAACTGTGCACCCCAGTTATAATATTACACTTGTAACAGATAATGAAAGAGAGAGAGGGAGACACAAAAGACCACAGTGAAAGCAGGAGAGAGGCCTGAGAAAGCCGAGAAAAATGATGACAGAAAGAACAAAGACAGTGAGAGAAAAGAGAAAGAGACAACTCCACATGGGACTTAAAGAGGAGATGAACCATAGGTTGTGGGGAGAATATTATACAGAAAAGGGAATACTGCTTTTCAAAGAAAGAGAGAGAGAGAGACAAGACAGGCACTAAAAAAGGAAAGAGGATGATATTAAAAGAGACTTCATCTCAATATCTCTAGACATTGTAATATATATATAGTCCCTTATCACTGTATGCAACAATCTCTACCTTCCCATAAAATCCTTTGGGCCATAATGTGCAAGCACAAGTGGGATAAAAACACTGAAACATCTTCTTCTTGTTATAACTGCATTTCTCCTAACAAATGTATTTAATTTTAAGTAACAGAACTATGTTTACTTGTTCCTCTCTACCTGGATGTTGTCAGACAGCATGAGTTATTCAGAGACTGACAAATTTCTCAAGCATGTTTTTTGTGTTCTACATTTCTCAAGTAGCTGAACTTATCATTATAATGTTGGAGCTTTTTACCACCTTCCTGTCACTCCCAGTTTGCTTCTTGAATCACACAGTTTGGCAAGCACCTAGAGCAGATAAATAACTCTAGCCTATTGCACTAAAATTGTCTCTAAGAATCACAACACTCCTGAAAATTGGTTTCTCTTCTTTCAAAATATAGAAGACCTGAATCAGCTGATTTCCTTTACTGCAATTAATCTGGTATAAATCCACAGAATAACTCAGTAGTAAATCAGACCCATAGTCCCATTATTTTGTGTTAAATATCTAATGTGCATTTCGGATATGCATTTGTAGCACTTGGAAAATCAGCAGAAATGTATTGGAAGCTACCACCAAACTCAGATTCAGCATACACAGTAACAGGACACTTATCACTGAGTGGACATGTTTATATGTGTATTTACGCGTGCCTAAACTTAATGCACCTTTGCTTAAGGCACATTACAGTGATTTAGGCATGCATTTACATGTGGACATGGTAATGTGCATTAAGACGCATTAACTTCAGGCACAAATAGCTAAGTCACATTAGCGCACATACAGACATGCTAATGAGCATTAACACAGTGTGTATACATTGATGCACACCGTGTTAATGCACATTAGTGCATCTACATGTGCATTAATGTGACTTAGCTATTTGCACCTAAATTTGATACCTCTTGATGCAGGTATCAAATTTATGCTTACATAGCTTTAAACCGCCATTTTTACAGAGCATTAATGTATTACCCTTCTTCTAAACTTCTTCATAGGCCTGAAAAAATAGCAAAGAAAAAGGTGTTTCCCTGAGAAAAGCAAGTTCTATCTACAGAACAACATCATGTTCATTGTTACAGTCTAAATACTCTGGAATGCTTTTCAGTTCAGGGGATAATAGCATTAGACAACAAGAAAGGCTGTCTGTAAAAGACTGCTGTTATGACTTTAAGTCTGAGTGAGTTGGTTTAATCCAGCTGAGCGCGCGCACACTATTTAGAGAGAAGACGATTTTCAGACACTAGTGTCATCATCTTCTTTGTTTCAAATGAAGAATTCACCACTGAAGGCAAGTCACATTTTTGTCCTAAGACTGCAAACACTGGCTGTTATGCTAGTCTTTACATTCCTCAGTAAGCACTGGGAGTCACTGAATGCTAAATTATTTGTACTGTTTTACTTTTGTGCTTTATCTTTTTTATCTGTCACCCAAGCAGATGACAAGAAATGTGTCTTCCCCAGTGGCAACGCATAAGGGGTACATGGGGGTGCACATGCACCCCTTGAGAGCACCGGTGCACCCCCTGACACGCTGTGCTTGCCGCTTAGGTGACTGTGGGGGGCAGGCAGGAGCCCCCCGGGTTGGTGAGATTGGCCATGGGGGGACCCCCTAGTCTCTGACTGGTTGCTGGGGGGACATGTGCCACCTCTCTGACTAAGGTGGCACTGGTTGCCCATAGTCTTCCCCATGCCCTGCCATACACACACAGATGCACACAAAAGATACAGAGCGTTGTTATAAGACAGGGGTGGGCAAAATGCAGCCTGGGGGCTGGCTGCGTGCACCCAGGCCATTCTATCTGGCCCGCGGGCCCTCCCCCAAATTAAGAAAATTAATATTTGTCTGCCCCTGGCTGCGTGTCATGCGGCCCTCGATGGCTTGCCAAAACTCAGTAAGCAGCCCTCTGCCCGAAATAATTGCCTGCCCCCGTTATAAGAGCTGATAGGGGTAAGGAATTGCAGATGACATACAGTGCCCTTTTTTCTTGAATCTGCTTGAAAGTTCTTGTTAATCTTTATGTGTGAAGAGGTAGGTGGCCGGGGGCTTGAAGAAACACAACCATACTAGTCAATGATGGTTATTCCTGTGTGGGGAAGTGTGTGCAGTGGGTTGGAAATCCTGCCAAGTTCCCTACATATAGTCACCATGGTATTCCTTCAGAAAGGAGGACTTTAATATGCCTTCTGTAGAAAGTAAACCTGCAGAACCCCTCCCAATAAGATATGATATACGTGTGACAAATCCATCTGCAGGGACGCCCCAGAGCTCTGAGTTTCTCTCCACTGTGTTGCCACTTGCCCTGAGGAACAGACTGAAGTTGCCCTGGAGTGTTTAATGGAGTTATATAGTAGTGGCGTTTCATTTTAAGCATGCAAAAATGTGGATTTTGGCTTACTTTTTTTTTACCCGAAAATTGGGGATTTTTTAAATCAGAGAATATCAGTATCCCTGGTTATCACAGACAAGCATTTTATATAATCCATTTTATAAACTGCTCAACCTCTGTCTTGAAACTTGGGCACCTGTACATGAGCAGCAAAGCTACTAAGATGAATGTCAGAGCAGACTTGATTAATCAAGTCTGCTGAAGCGTGGTAAATTACCATGCTCCAGCAGCTGCCAGCATCTCACGTATCAGCATCCCCACATTTTAAAATGTCGGCATAGGCGCTTTATCTAAAGTTCATTCCACGACTTCAGATAAAACTCCCCCGCCACCATTTTTAAGCATGGGGATACTAATGCACAAGACAGGTTTCATATCAGCTTCACCCAAAGAACCTTGTTTGCCAAGACACTCTGGACACTTTAATTAGAGCAGCTCTCAGAGCCATTCTAATTAAAGCACCCCCTCTCACACTTCCGGAGCATGTATATAAACACCCATTATTATCTGTTTTGCCCCACTACTCCAGTTGGAAAGAAGATCAAAAATCTCACTCCTCCATTTAATTTCCAGTCCAATGTTATTCCTAGCTAGTATATACCTATTTGTTCTTGGGGCCACAGTATCCTTTATCTTAATAGCTCTTCTCCATCCCTGTTTTTTGCTGTCCTGATCTTTTATACAAAACATTCTTATTGCCTTCATTTTCCCAAACTAAAAAAGTCCAATTCCTTTAACTACCCTCTCATAAAACAAGTTTCCCTTCCCATGATCATCCAAACAGACCTCATTGCAGCCTTTCCAGTTTGGGTTCATTTGTCTTGACCCTGGCTGAGCAGAATAGTACAGAGCATTCCTAAGGAAGGAACCCTGGAGGTGGTGGGAGAAGCCATGGCAGAATTTTGTCTCCCCAGTTATGGTTCTTTGAGAGACCCCTTTTAGAAAGTTCTCTCTACCAGACTTATGCTTTTGGAGCTGGACCAAGATTGCTTGAACAGTGTCAGGAGATGTGACCTGCACATTCATGTGTGTTAGCTAAACTGATCTCACACTTCTCCACACTTCCCTGGGAAGTGATTCCTGCCTCTAGCACAAGATCTCTGCTTGGGGTAAGCAATCTAACAGCAGAGTGTTGGCTCCAGTGGTGCCCGTTTGAGCCTTACTCTTGACTTGTGCCAAAGGTTGCCCTCAGTTGACCCTGCTGTAAGTGGGTACCTGGCCATTCAGACTGGGGAGCCAAAGGCAGACAGACATGATGCTAGCCATTCCTTGTGTGCCATTGACTACCAACAGTGGCAAGCCTTAACCACACTAGCTCAGTGGGCGAGTAGGCTCAGAAGGATCCTTGACCATGACCAGTACCATAGCAAGGGGGGAGTAAGCAAGGCGACCGCCTTGGATGCCAAAGTGAAGGGGCACCAACAGGTGCTGCCCAGCCAGGGCAGGGTGCAGTACAGAGCCACGAGAGGCTTGCTGAGGGGCGGCCGAAAAATGTGGGAGGACGGCCCCCACCACTACATGCACTCTCAGGCAAGCATGGGGGGGGCATGTGTCCCCTGGATCCCTGCGCAGAGTGAGGGCAGGCTGCCACTGCAGGCTTTGCCCCAGGCACCAAACTTCCTTGCCATAGCGCTGACCATGACTGCTCTGTCTGTGACCGCCTCCAGAATCTACCTCTATCATCCAGGCCACACACCTGGCTCCTTTCACAAGGCATGTCACCATGCTGTCACAGGAAATCAGGCACAAATGAAGCTTACTCAGAAGAGGTACAGATCTTCCCAATGAAGTTTCCTTTCCCTGCTACTTTTTTACACAGGGTATGAACATAAGGTCCTTAAAATAAATCTGTCTGTTTAAACCAGAGATTGTAAATGGAGGCTGGAGATCAAAGGCTGGGATTCTCACATTTTGCCAAGACAGACATATCCATTCATAAGATTTTAGTGTAAAAATACTTGCTAATAAAGAGGATCATAATTGTATTATTAAAACTGACCTACAACAGTATGTTGTTCAAGAAAGAGCTAGACTATGCCCTAGTTAGAAAGTCAAACCGGGTTCCTTGCTGTTGATTTAATGAGCTGTGATTGTGTTTATTTTCAGCACTATCTGTGTTCATTAATATATATATATTTTAAGATCTGATTGTTAATGACAGAACTTGACAGGAAGGGTTGGCTTCCTTTTAAAGAAAGAAAAAAAAAGATCTGATCCTGTCTCTAAAATTCATTTCTAAAGAATATGGAGGCCTGGTGCCCGATGGCTCTTGAGTTTGTTCTAATTTGGTTCAGAAGAGTTGGAGAGGGAAAGGTAGGTTAATCACCGACCCACTGTTCTTTGGCATGAAGAAATCCTACAAGCTTCAGTAGGACCCACAGGCATAATTAGAGCTCTATGATCTGACTCTGGGTGAGGCTAAGGTCTTGGAAGTGTTAGGATGGTAAGAAATAGTCTAAAGGGAAGCTGACTGTGCTCAAAGCTGCCGTTACCATTGGTGCTCCACTTCCAGCCCACAAGGCCATAACATTGGGGTTCAGAAATTTGGCTGAGGAAGCATTAATTGCTTTACCCCTGCTGCTAAATTTCCAGGCATGTGGAGAGCAGCACAGGCCAGATAGCATGGCCCTGTGCACTAGATCACAGTAAGATCAACACCTGGGGTCACTCTGCAGCCAGATCCAGGACACAAGATCTGGCCACACAGGAAGTTACACCAGCGTGTGCAGCCAGATCCAAAATGCTAGATTGTACCCACATACCAATCCCACACTAGATAAAAATCAATTTATAGATTAGCAAGGCTGGAAGGGCCCTCAAGAGACCATCTAGTCCAACCAGGGATTGAACATACAACAGTGGTATTATTAATACTAGCCTCTAACCAACTGACCTAAACAGCCACTATTACCCATCCCTGCATGTGGGATCTGACCCACAGGCAAGTCTTGTGCCACTCATCCAGTCCACAGAGCTGGAAGGTTGAGTACCACTGCCCTAAGGCAGCCACAGGAACTTTATCTTCTATGAAGAACTAAATTCACCAATGCTAATTCCAAGCAAAACATTTTTTTACCTTGCCTTTGCTCAGCATTCCAAAGCAAGCTATATAAACGATCAAACACCACAAACACCACCACTGCAACATACCACACTACACAGGCAAATTGCCCCTTGGAGAAAGGATGAGAGAGCCTGCAAGATGAATCTCACATATTAGTCACATCACTTAAAGCAGGGATTTCATAGATATTAGGGCTGGAAGGGACCTCGGAAGATCATCGAGTCCAGCCCCCTGTCCGAGGGGCAGGAAGTCAGCTGGGGTCATAGGATCCCAGCAAGATTAGCATCCAAATTTCTCTTGAAGGCGTTCCATGTAGGTGATTGAACCACCTCTGATGGCAGGCTATTCCAGACCTTGGGGGCTTGGACAGTGAAGAAATTCTTCCTTATATCCAGCCTGAAACGGTCTTGCACGAGCTTATAACCATTCGACCTCATCAGAGCTCCTTGGGGTGCTCTGGTGAACAATCGTTCCCCCCAGATCCTGGTGAACACCCCTGATAAACATATCAGGCCATCAGATCACCCCTGAGCCTGAGCTTCTCCAGGCTAAAGAGTCCCATAGCTCTCAGCCTGTCGTCGTAAGGTCTGTTTTCCTGACCTCTAATCATGTGCGTGGCTCTTCTCTTGACTCTCTCAAGCTTTTCCACATCCTTTTTGAATTGTAGAGCCCAAAACTGGACGCAGTACTCCAGCTGCGGCCTCACCAAGGCCAAGTACCTCCCAAGGAATGGGAGAATGATGTCCTGGGATTTGCTTGAGAAGCATCTATGGATGTAAGCCAGCATTTGCTTGCTTTACTAGCCGCAGCATCACATTAAAGGTTCATGTTCATCTTGTGGTCAATCATATCCCCAAGCCCCTTTCATCTGTAGTGCTAACCAGCGTAGCACTGCCAAGCCTATAAGGGTGCTGCAGGTTTTTCCTACGAAGGTGGAAAACCTTGCATTTTTTGGTGTTAAACACCATCAGGTTCTCGTCCGCCCAAGGTCAGCCTGGATCGCCCTCCTGTCCTCAGGTGTGGGTGCTTTACCCCAGAGTTTGGTATCATCGGCCAACTTGGCCAGTTTAGCTCAGTTGGTTAGAGGCTTCTGACTCCAATGTCCACATCATTAATGAAGATGTTGAACAATATAGGTCCAAGGACAGAGCCTTGAGGGACCCGACTGGTCACAGGGCACCATGATGATTGACTTCCGTCAACCACCACCCTCTGGGTCCGACCATGGAGCCAATTCCCGAGCCGGTGGATCGTGGTGATGCTGAGGCCACAGTTGACCAGTTTTGCCAAGAGGTGATCATGGGATACCAAATGGAAGGCTTTTTTGAAGTCAAGATATGATATCAATCTCCTCTCCCTTGTCCAGGTGATAGGTCACCTGGTCGTAAAAGGAAATAAGATTGGTCAAGCAAGACTTACCCGCAACAAACCCGTTCTGGCTATCCCTCAGAATGTTGCCATCGGCCAATCTGTTAAGAATGGCCTCTTGAATAATCTTTTCTAAGACCTTCCCCGGGATAGAGGCCAGGCTGATGGGCCTGTAGTTAGCCGGATCCACTTACTCACATCACTTAATGCAGGGATGCTCAACACAAGGCCTGTGGGCCAGATCTGGCCCATGGTGTCATGTCATCTGTCCTGCTGTTGGGTTCCCTACAGGTCTGGAAATTTGGTGTGGGAAAGTCCCAATCCCAGCATGTGGAGCTGGGTCGGGGAAATGTGGGCTACCAGGGCCTGGTTCCAGTATATAGGGGTGGCGCCAGGCCCCAGGGCTAAATCCTGGCACACAGCAGTGGCATCAGGGCCCAATCCTAGCACACAGGTCCCAATCTGGGCATGCAAATTTTAGACTGCTGGCTGGCCCCACACCACTTGTGTGGCCCACAAGGCCAAAACCTTAAGCATCATTGATATAATGTACTGCTAGAAGGCATTGTAGTCATGTTCAATTTCACCACCATTGAGGAGGTGTAGGGAGAGCAACTACTAAAAAAAGGATACATACTCATACATGTTCCAATGATAGGAAAGGGGAGATGGGACAGATACATTTATGGGTGGCAGACTTAGCGATACAGCCTGGCAGCCTGGGCTCAGAGAAGCTTCGTTGTGACTGGTGGAGCCCATCCATCAATCAGGTAATGCTGGGAAGGGGTGGCCCTGGCCCTGCTCAGGAGCAGGGGGCTGGGGAAAGGGAGAACCCCGGACCTGGTTGTAGCCTGCTCTTTGCAGGTCTGACAACACTCCAGGGTGGAGCCTCCGGAGTGAATAAAAGGAGCTGCGTGCCCAGCACACAAAGAGACACATTAAGGGATGGGGAAGAGGACAGGCTAAGAAGAGCTGGTGTGAGCTGGCCAGCAGACAGAACCAGCGCCCTGAAGAGCCTGAAGACACTTCTTTGCAAGCGGGAGTGGCGAGCAGCTGCATCCCCAGCTCCATCGTGGGGAACAAGATGTGGGTGCACGGCTCAGTGCACAGAGCCCAGACCCTGGGAGCTGCATGAGGAAGCTCAGGTCTGCAAGCCCCGCCCCACCCCCCAGCAAGTGTCTGGGACCTCGGTGCACACAGCGGTGCATGGAGCCCAGACCCTGGGAGCTGCACGAGGCAGCTCGGGTCTTCAACCCGCTAGTGAGAGGCTGGGACCTCAGTGCACACAGCAGTACACAAAGCTTGAGACCATGGGAGCAGCCTGAAGTGGCTTGGGTCTGCAATCCCTGGCAAGCAGCCAGGGAGCTCAGTGCAGGTGACGCTATACGGGGGTGGGGAGGAGGGTCCGGGAGACAGATTGAGCCCTGGCACTGCATGAGGTGGCCCAGGCCTCCAACCCCCAGCAGAAGGCAGAGCCCTCAGTACATGTGGCAGTGCCCAGGGCCACCTGCGAGCGGCAACCCAAGGGAGCCAGTGGCCTGGGAGGGGAGCTACTACGGCTGTGGGGTAGTTTATCCCTGGGGAAGCTTGAGCTAATTGGTTGTTGAGGCACCTTATATTTTGTGGGAGAGTACCTCTTAGTCTGTGACACTGCGCCTTATATTTTGTGGACATTTTAACTTTGTATACTAGTAGTTTCATAGAGTGTTAAGTTTAAATTTCTTAAGGGACACTGCTGGGACCCCTTCCCTGATGGTTATATATACTTACCCATGTATATTTGTGTTTTGACTGCAGTTTAATTGTATTCATATGTGCTCACCTGTATTTACCTGTTGTTTGTCTATTCTAAATGCACTGTTCATCAACACATTGTTTGGGGCTACCTGGAGGGGTGTAATCTTTCAGCTTTTATCTGTAGGACATAGTACTATATGATCTGTACATATGTATGTATATATATACCTGTGTGTGTGTGTGTGTATATATATATGTGTGTGTGTGTGTGTTTATTAATAGCAATTCTTTAAATTCTTGTATATATTAATAAATCTGTATATAGTTAAGTATCTCTTGTCCTGGCCTGACTCTATAGGGGGCAGAGGGATCTAGCCTGCATATTGCAGATCACTCTCACGGCACTCTTGCCTGCCACCCATCCCTTCTATCTGGAGAGGGGAGCACAGTACTTGAGTACACTCAGGTTACATATGGATGGGGCAGAGTGGGGTTTATTCAAAAGCAAAACAAAGCAAAAGAGGCACGAGAACCAAAGATGCAGCTCCTAAGAAGCCCTCAGCCAGCTTCCCATTTCCAAACTCTTTTTAACCTGGTTCTTCCCAATATGTTCAGTATCTGATGCTGTGAGGGAACTTTGACCTGGTTGCAGACTTGCTTGTTTAAAAATCCTAATATTAAACCAGTCAATATGGCTTCTTTTTCTAGGTTCAACAAATGCACCCAAACACAGAGGGCAATGAAGCAGTGTAGCACCCCTGAGCTTAAGCGTTTCTGTCTTGCATATTGGGAAGAAATTGCTTTGATTAGACAGATTAGATATAAGAGGTGTGAGCTGAACAACATGAGCAACTGCATAAAAACAACTTCTCCAAGGAAATAATTAAGGCAATACTGCAATGTTCAGGAGCAAATTACTGAAGGTAAAATATTGAGTTGAAAGAGGCTGGTAAATAAGGGTATGTCTGCACTGCCTCTAGGCCACACCTGAAGTATGTCCTACCCACTTACTCCTGTTTCACATGTCAGCTCCAAAAAATGAGGCTGTACACCTACCTTAGAACAGTCCTGGGCACATGCACAGTGCTGCTCTCAGTCTCTTTGTCCCAGTGACATTTCTTGGGTCCGTGGGTGTAGATGCAGGTTTACTCTAAGGCGACTATCACCTTATTTCCAGGATTTGAAATGCATGGAGAAGGGATGAGCAGATGGGCCTTGTTTACAGTTGTACTCCTGGCCAGGGCACAGAGGCTCTATGACACCAGACAGGAGTAGAGGGGTAGTCAGAGATGTAGTTGCAACTTCCGACTCTGCCACAGGTTTCCTGTGTGACCTTAGGCAAAACATTTGCTGTATCTATGTCTCAGTTCCCCAGGTGTAAAATAGAGATAATCAAACTTGTTTTCCCCCATGATTTCTCTGTCTTTACCCCAAACACTACAAATCCAGTGAAGCAGGAAATGTGACTGTACAGTGACTAGCGCACCAGAGCACCAATTTCATCTGCAGCCTCTTGGAAGGGGTGGGCAACTTACGGCACAGATGCCACAAGTGACAGACAGCCTCTGCTCATTGTACACAGCAGGCTGAGGACGGGTCAGTAAGCTCAGCAGCAAATAAGGTAGAAAGCAGAGCATCAGATCAGGCTGGGAGCACAGGGCAGGGAAGAGAAAGCAGAACAGCAGATTGGGTAGAGGACAGTGATGAGAGTGGTACTTAGGGGTGGGGTTCAGGACTACTGTACTTTGTGGCACACCTGCCAAAACAGCTGTCCCTCACTGGTATACTTATTACCTGTTAGTATCAACATGTTGGTGTCCTTGTGCTACATTGCTCCTTAGCAACTTGTAGTTATAAAGAGCATCTGAAATCATGGGGGGGGGCAAGAGGTTTCCCAGGGAATTAATGCTCATACCACCTGTTGGTGCAGCCAAGCATTGACTATACAAATAATAAGTCATGGTGTTCAGTTGATGTAATGATGCAGCTTTTGGGTTTAATTCACTTTTCCATTTTTAGTTTTGGTGACTTTATAGCAATATTAACATGTTTATTTTTAAAACCTGAATGATACAGCCCCCTACTCTGCCGCATCTGAGTCTGTGCCAGGTCTTGCTTGGCTTGCTCTTCCATTCTATTTTTATGATTATGCTAAATTTTAATATTAGGCTTTATAAATGTACTGTTGATTTGTTCCGATGTAACATAGCAGAAATTATTTAAGTGGCCTTTAACTAGCTAGTTGTCAGTTAAAATATACCCATTCATACATACAAAGATAATCCCTGTAAAAAAAAAGCATGTAAAATGTGTCTGTGTTCTGAAAATATGTAGTTGCATCTTCGTTATATCCCCACAACTCTTGAACAAATTTGCTTTGTTTACAGGTAAAAGGTATTTACTGTCCATCTGCAAAGGCATAACTAGCCAGTAATGTGCCCTGGGAGATGGGAGAGCATGGTGCAGGAGCAGTGACCAGATGTTCATGGCTGCAGGGAGAAATACCACCTTCTTTTTTTGGCCCAGATGTGCGCTGAGCAACTGTTTAAACACTCATTTTGGCAGCAAAAAAGGAGGTGACATCTCCACCCTCACAGCAGCAAGCCCCTGGCTCCCACATCATGTACTGCCACTGCTTCTCTGTCCTCCCAGCTGCCGGAGTTGCTACAGGAAATATGCAGGTTGTGAGGGGTGGAGACGGGGGATGGGAGAGTGAGGTGTCCTGTTCCCGTCCATCCCCCACCCCCACCCCTGAGCTCTGGTCTGCCACTATCCTTCCACTTTAGCAGAGCCTTGTGCTGCACTTGCTACTGTCCATCCTGAAAACTCAGTTTGTGACTTAAAAGTCAAGCCAGTTTCCTTCTATCTCATTTATTAGTACTGAAAAAAGTTCCCACCCAGGATGATCAAGGCTTAAAAGAGAGCGTTTTCCAGACCTGTTTGGAGCTTGGGAAAAACCACATGTGACCTGGTTCCTAAACAGGTTTCCTTTTTTGCAAAGAAATAAAAGTATTACGAGCACCCCAGTTTCTCAGTGCTGATTATTTGCTTGGTAATAAGTCTAACGACAGAACCCAGTGATGGGTCATATACGCATTTGGTCTATAGCAGGGGTGATCGCAGACCAGATCTGGTCCCCAGCACTGTCATCTGGTCCATGGGGCTCCTCATGAACCTATGCATATTCTTGTGGGCCATAGCCCTACATGCTAGATTGGGCATATAGGGCAGCACAGAGCCTGATGTCAGCATGTGTGGCAGGGCAGCAGTGTATGGGTCCCGATTCCAACAGAGGCAGCACGGAGTCTTGGGGACAAAGGCAGCACAGGACCCCCAGAGCCTGATCCTGGGGTGTGGGGTCCAAGGCACCATGGGGCCAAAAGGTGGAGTACCACTGATCTAAACTGCACAGCTCCAAAGAAATCAATGGAGCTACATTGACTTACATCAGCTGGGGATTGGGCCGAACCTCTGAAGTGATATTCTGACACACATATGAATCCTCGCTTCTCCTTCCTTCACACCATCACACTTCATCCAAACCCCAGCTTGCTGAAGTTATCTCCTCCTGGGGCAGTGGCATGCACCACAACCAAAGCCAGCCCAGACCAATGTGCTCCTTACTCATCCTCATTTCTTACATAGGCATGGAGACCAGGAAGTGACTCCCTGTGCCCTGAAATCTAGTGCCCTATGATCTCAAGCAGTTTTATCTCCAAAACCCTAATAATTGTCCCCTTCAGCCCTTCTGGCACCCTGCAGCCACAAAGCACCAACAGAACCAAGAACATCCAAAGTTAGGGATCCTCCACCAGGATGTCACAGGAGCTGCAATACTCTTTTAATGGTGCCCCACAATATTGGCATTGTCAAGTGTGCAAAGACCTACATGCAATTGACGAGACAGACCCAGAGACTTCAAACAGGAATCCCTGGAATCAGAACCACTCTGAGCTGCTGTGGGCTTTCTGCTGTCTTTGCCAGAGAAGAATCACTCTGTTACTTTTCCTTTGTTATGAAACAAGTGAAAGCCAGGGGCTGGCATTTTCTGAGGGGCGCCTTGAGTGTAAAAGGGCCACCTGGAGTCTGCCAATGGATGCCTTGTGGGCATCCAGACGAGTGCGGTCACACGGTATGTGACGCTGCAAACATGTTTGCAATGCCACATACCACATGGTGCTCTCCGCACTGCCCAAGTGTGTGCTGCTCTGTTTTGTGTGTGTGCGTGTGTGTTTTGTGGGTTTTTTGTTGGGGGGGGGAGGTTAGGGGAGGTTTGCATGCTTGGGCAGCATATGCTGCTAAAAAGCAGAGCCGGGCTGCTAGGAGCTGTGCTGTGGCTGCTAGCCAGGCTCCACCTGGTGGGATCACCATGGCTGCAGCCCCAGGAAGCCACCAGGACCCTGGGTAAGGCTGCTGGGGCCAGCACTGTATTGGCCCCAGCCTCCCCTACTGCCCCTGGGGCAACTTGCCACATACCAAAGCATGCGTGGCATGGGCATTCCCCAGGGACAAACCAAATGTCTACACACATCTGGACGCGCCCCTTGAGTCTAACAGGGGTGCCTCTGCCAACTGTTGGCAAAGACCTGGCATAGTCATCACAAGTGTGGGCTGAAGCTATGTGACAGATGTTAAGTGCGGGACCTGAGGTAGCTTTGGAAGGGAAGAAGGCAGGGGACTATAGGCATTTTTACACGTGTTCTGGGAAGCGGCACTGGGTACTTTAATTAGTGCGCCATGCTAATTAAAAGTGCCTGCACCTCACATGTATCAGTGTCCCCACGCTGAAAAATGATGGTGGGGTGCTTTGAACTAAAGCTCATCAAATGTGTTTTAGTTCAAAGTGCTGCACTGCCATGTTTTCACTGGGGGACACTGATACATGTGAAGTGGAAAGCTGCTGGAGTGCGACAATGTCCATGCTCCAGCAGGCTGGATCAATCGATTCTGCTCCGACATGCTGGATTTCCTGCACATTGGAGCAGGCTCCCTGCACACCTATAGGAGCCCTACATTTGCATGTCAAAGTAGAATCTGTAAGGAGTGAGACTGGAATACCTGAGAAAAGACAAGAGACAACAAGGATGCTGAATGTGTGAGAGTTGTGAGAGACATGGGATAGATGAAAGACCCAAGGGAGAGAAGGGGGCGCAGATCCCTGTAAAAACCCAGGCAAAGATGAGGCCTGTGGCACCATCCTCTCCAGCTAGGAAGACCCAACCCAGAGGAATTTCTGATCACCTGGCTACAGACTCTGTCTTCGGGACTATGTTAAGACCGAGGCAAAGTTTCTGTTGCGCCTGCGTTGTGTGCTTACTTTGTGCTATTGCAGCGTAGAAAAAGTTTTCCCGTTGTTCTTTCTCACGTACTTGAAATTGCAAATTGCTGTGCTCAATAAATGCTCTCTTCAGAGAAGGGGCCAGCCTTGCTCCCGCATTTATGAATTCAGTGCCGCTCTCTCAAATCCAACGTTAAGCCTGGTAACAGAAGGGCTGCCCTGAGAGCGCCTCGACTAATCAGGGGCTGCCTTGACTCTAAGGTGGGCTGCCTTGAGGGTTGAGCAAAGAAGTCTCAAAGGAAAACTTCCTCACATGTTCCTTGGGTTAGCCTGGGCCGCCGCACACACTCCCACAAGGCATCAGCTATAGCTGACGCCTGTTTGGCTTTCAGAATTATTTTAGCCCCCGGGCATTTGCGGCAGTATTTTATGCAGCGGTGTTTTGAATACTCTTCTACAGTCGTGATACAGTTCACGTGTTTCCCTTTATTTTGACGGGGCCCAAAGGGTTTTGGATAAGGAAATGTTTGAGGGGGCGCCTGGAAGCTAAGGAGGGAGACTTGAGTGTAAGGGGGGACGTGAGTGTAAGGGGGCGCCTGAAGGCTGAGGGCGGCGCTCGGGCTGCCCCGCGACCCAGA
>NW_005841878.1:1118281-1131561 GCF_000455745.1 Alligator sinensis
GGCGGGGACAGCCCGGCCGGCGGCGGCCTGCCCCGGCACCCACCCCCGCGACGCGACAGAGCCTCTCGCCCGGCATCCCGCGGACCTGCACCCCCCGCCCGCAGGCGAAGCGTGTTTCGTCTGGGATCCCACAGGCAAGCCCCGGGGATCCCCCGGGCAAAGCCTTGTAGCCCGGGATCCCCTGGGGGTCCCCAGGACATCGCCTGGTAGGCTGGGATCCTGCGCCGGGGCGTCCCAGCGTGTGCGGCGTCCCAATTTAAAAAGAAAAGCAGCGGGCGCCAATCTGGATAGTAAAGTTTAAAACTGAGATCGATCCGATCATCTCATCCATTACTTAAAATTGCGTTAGATCCGCAGCTTCCCCTTACTTTGTCTTCATTTGAAGTTTTATCCACGGCGCCCACTTGGGAACCGCTGCTGTAGCCCGGCAAGCGCGTTGTCCCGCACGGCGTACTTGCGAGGTGTCCACATTAACGCGCCGCCTCAGAGCAGTCCGGGCTAAGCCTCATGTGTGGCCCCCCATCCCTCTTCTTTTTTTTATGCAAGTCAAATCCTGGAACAACCTGCTCCATATTAAACCTGCTCATCTCTTTTTAAGCCCCCCTGAGTGCCCGTGAAGCACGGAGATAATGCTTCCCCGCTCATTTGAGGGAACTGCCATTCAAGCTGCCTGTATGAAGGACTGCCCTGCTCCTGTTTTGATGTTAAACCTGCCTGTCTTTCTAGCTCAGATGTTCAATTTAACACTAGCCAAGTGCCCCTAAAGCAGAAGCAGACCCAGAGCTAAGCAGTTTGGTAATACATCCTAACTAATATGTCCAATGAATGTGTGACTACACCCCGCATCTCAGTTCTCGCCGACTCCAGAAAGTATGCCTAGAGCAGCCCTCAACCTTGTTGGATTTAACTCAGCTCTCAGAAAAACCCCAGTTAAGACCTTACATTTTTTGAGGACAGGAAAGTAGAGTGGTTTTTCTGATGCAAAAAACTCTGAAAGATCTAAATGGTCACAACAGGTCTGAATGATTTTGATACTGTGGATTTCTATTTGGGTTCATCTTGTGAATCATGCTTGCAGAGCCAACATCGCATGGCCCCCTGCGGGACCCTTGGAAGGGTCTCAAGGGGCCCTGGTTGAGAATCGCTGAGACAAATAATGTGATTAGGCTCCACAAACTCCAACCCTCCTCCCTCGCTTTCTGCCAGCTCCCACCTAGCAAATGTTCTGCACTGTTTGGGATATAAAACTTATACTGGAGCATCAGCTCTTGAAGCAAGGAACACCGGGTTAAAGAGAACAAGGGACTAATTGAACTAAAGGGTGTAGTAGAGATCAGTTATAGCAATAAACTCTCTTTTTTTAATCTGGCAAAATAGTTTCAGTCCTGTAAGGAAGGACTTTCAGTAAAGTTTTGTCAAGCTGGTCTAAATAAGGAAGGTCAAGATTGACTAATTAAAGAATTATGAATGTAAATATTTTCATTTTGGAATTAGGGATTTTCAGATTGAGTCAATTTGAAATAAATTGCCTGAATTTAATTAGGTGCACAGTTCCACTGAACATTTCTCTTGGTAACTTGCCAAGAAATCTTTAAGTTAGGTTGGTATTTTTCATGTAGGTCCAAAATGTTTTTGTCGCCTGTCCATTTGGAGTCACATAAGAGAAGCTGATTCTAGTTAGGAAAGGGGAATATATCAATGTGAAAACACCACCTTTATTTTTGCTTATAAATTATCAGTTTGTTACCCTATCTTTACCCTTTCCCAGAAGAATCCCATCGTTGGCAAATTCCAGCTATCGGAACAGAAAGGTGGTAAAAGAAATGCATCTATTTAACATGCCACGCCATCTGGATCCTTACCACAGACCATCCTTTGATAGTTAGCTATGCAACACTGTATTTAATTAATAAGTAAATTTGCTTAAAAAAAATATAAGGACCAACATTTTCACTCTTCATCTACAGGCTTCAACGTGTTATGTATACATATGTACAAGGGTTTATATCATCTTCAGATTAAGATTTTTAAAAATTCAAGGATTTTTCTGAGCAGAATTTTTTTAATGTGGGGTATATATACCGTATTTCACAGTATGCAAGTCAAAGTTTGAAGCCAAAATATTTACCCTTAAATTTCCATCTTGATCTATATACTGTCCCCTGCAAGCGGTGCTGCCTGGACGCTGCGCCAGCGCTCTGCCGCACGGGGAGGCAGCATACTGGCAGGTTTCAGGGAAGTTGGGTCAGGACCCTGGGAGCTCAGGTGGCACACGGCCCGCTGATAGTCTGCCCTGCTGGCCCCAGGGCTCACCATTACCACAGAAGGTAGGACAGGGCCCCCCCCCCCCCCCCCCCCCCCCCCCCGCGCGGCCCCCGGCGCGGGGGGCGGCCGGGCCCGGCAGCAGCTCATCCCCTGGCTGTGGGGGGGGGTGGGCAGGTTCCACCAAAAGCAAGATCGTGCCCCTTGCTGCTTCTGCCTTCTGCAGACTCCTATAACCAACAGGACATTTGGTATTGCACAGTAAAGCGTCACTGTGTAACTATGCAGCAACTACTGTGCATTAAAATAAGCTAATGAGCTGTTGTCTACTACTTGTGAATATAAGTAGTAGATTTACTACCTACTCGGCTAATGCACAGTTACAGAGCTGACCGGGAACATCAGCCCAGGCAGCAGGAGGTGGGAGAACTGTTCCCCCCCCAGGCAGCTGCCTGCTGCCCAACCCTCACTCTGAGATCAGAGCCAGCCCCAGCAGCTGCCTGCTGCCGAGGCAGGGGACAGCGTCCCAGCCCCGGTTCCATTTTCAGAGCTGGGGCCTGGCAGCTGCCTGATGCTGGGGCAGGGGGCAATAACCCAGCCCCTGCTCCAGTCTCGGAGCAGGGGTGGGGGCATCAGGCAGCTGCCTAAGGTAGGGGAGTGGGGTGGGAAGCAGCTGCCCTGGGGGTGGGACAGTTCTCCTTGCTCCCCCTGCCCAGAGCCCAGCCAGTCCAGAGCTGGCACTTGGGGTAGCCTAGAGTTCCCTCTGGTTATACAAGAGTATGGCAGGACAGGGCAGGAGTAGTCTTGCCCTGAACAGCTCCCACAGGGAGTAAATTTGCTCCCAACAGGCACACATGTAGAGTGCTCCCAGGGAAAGCTTACTGCACAGTGCAGTAAGTTAACTGTGCAGTAAGCTTTCTGCACATTAATTGCACTTGTGGATGCACCCATAGAGAAGCTTCCATCACTGCAAAAATAAAAGCAAGTATTTTGAAAGTAAAAAAAAAATTACAGGACCATTGAGTTGAGCTTACACTCCTGAAAGAAAACATACTCAGGCTTCTACATTCTGAAAACCTCTTTTTCAGGTACTTACCACCATCAAACAACTTCTTCCCCAAAATGGGAACCCCAGGTGGCCATACTGATGATTAGAGTAAATTGAAGTTAGTTTTTGGGCCCCTCACAGATATTAAAACAATGGCATGATCAGGATTGAAGGAATTTTATGCCCCTTGCCAAACACTGTGTCCCCTCTCATGCCACACACACATGGCAGGAGGTGTGATGTTTGGGATGGGACATAAAATTCATCTGATCCCAGTTGTACCATTATGGAGCTGCTCTCAGCCTGATCCTGAAGATCGGGCAGGGGTGGTTCCTGAACCCAGAGCTGTCCCCAGCCCTGAGCAGGTTCCATATGTGGGACTGTCAGGCTGGTTCACTTGATTGTCAGGCGCAGCCACTGATAGACCTGGGGTAGGTTCAAGACCCTGAGATGTCTACAGCTGGGTTCAACAGTTAGCTGGTTGTCAGACCCAGCTATTGACAGTCCCAGGACCAGTTTGAGACCCTTAGCTACCTGAGGGCAGCTGATTGTTGTGCCCGGCCCTGGATAGTTCCAGGGCCAGTTCGGGACCTCAAGATATCCCTGGCCAGGTCTGACAATCAGCTAGGATGGTTCTTGGATGACCCAGCTTCATACATGGTTTTTAGAAGTCTCAGGATCCTGGCACTCTTGGGGGCCCCCTGCCAGCATCCCAGGATCCCCACGCCCCCAGACATCTAAATATGGCATGTTCAGCCCAACTCCCCACAACCTGGCATTTTAAAGAGACTTGGAAAGGCTGCTGGACTTGGGGTTTGTCAGGTTCCCAGGGCAGGGAGCCCATCTCAGCTTACTCAGGAACCTTGCAGCTTGTTGCCCCAGCTGGCCACTTTCAGCATCAAGACCAGAGCTGTCCCCATTGCTGAACCTTATTCCCACAATGATGCTGACAACTAGCTGAGGCTGAGGTTGGGGAGGCAGCAGTCACCTTGGGATGTTGGAGAACCCAGCAAAACCTATCACCCAAAGGGTAACATGCCACACATTCAATTTAAAGTTTGGTAGAAAATAGCTGCAAAATGTTCAACATTTTTCAAGAAATATATTTATGGCTGGTTGGCCATTTTTATCATGTGATAATTACTTTTTGCATGTTACATGTCTACATTTATTGTGCAGTTAACCAGCTTATTGAACAATATAATGTGTCAGGGAATTGGGGACAACTGTTTATTCTCCCCCACACGACTGATTTAGAAAAGCTCCTTAGGCCCCCATTACACTGAACATTTATACCGCAATCCCAGGCTTCCCTAAACTGGCAGATAGAACGGGTGCGATTGGGATCTGATCCCAGATCCAAACTATCATGCCTCCAGCCATGCATGCGTGACATGGCAGAAGGTGTGATTTTTGCAACTGAGGATAAGATCCCATGGTGCCTTTAAATGACCATGTGCCAGGGGCCTAAATCACACTTAACCTAGGAACCAAATTATTCTTCATTTTAGTTTTGCTGATGTCAAAATATCAGTAAAAACAGTGCTTACCTGTGAATACCATTCTCTGGGGTATTAGTGGGATTTTGACTTTGGCACGACAGTAAGTATGAATAAAAACCAGGAACTGAAGGGGGATATGACAGTCAGATTGGCATATGACTTGGTCTAAAAGTGAAAGACAAGAAGATACAAAAAAACAAAAAAAGAATGGTAATAGTCTTTATTCCATTTCAGGTTTATAATGTCCATTATACTATGAGTATTAATGGAAAAGTACAAGAAGGATCAATGGAAATAGATACTGGAAACAACCTAGAGACCTTTAAAACTGGAAGTGGAAGTGAAGAGGCTGTAGAAGTGCATGATTTCCAGATTGTAAGTACAGTCATTCAGGTTTTTCAAATCAGACATTCTCTACCACTGAACTCCATGCATATGCTGGCAGAATTAGTGCAACACTGCACCCCAAGCCAATATTCCCAGCTTCTCTGTAGAGCCAATTAGCTGAGGGGAAACACTGTACTTTGTGACTATATTGCTTCCAGTATCCGAGCTGCTTGACGCATTTCTATACAGCATTGAATTGTTCCCTGAAAACATCTCCTAAGGAGCCTCATTGAAGTCAGTGGAAAAATTCCCATGAACTTCAGAGGAAGCAAGGTTAAGCTTTAAGCCAAAGAAATGCAACATCTAAAACAAAACCAGGCAGAGAAAGCTGGTGAGGGAAGTTATGCGGGTTCTGCTGGTCTTGCACTTCCCCACTTGTTAAGTCCAGGAACAGAAGAGGAAGTGGCTTCCTGCCTTCTGTGCATGCATGGGAATAGTTATGCAGGTTTGGGAAAACCTCGGATCCCCAAACGGTCTGCAGTTGTTGGCAGTATAGTCAGCCTTACTGACAGCTGAACTATAATGCTGGTGGTGAGCCTCTAGTCATGTGCCTTCACTATTCCACAGCTGTACAGAAATGCTCTCTCAGTGGAGATTCAATGAATTCTTCTAGCCCTGGCCCCTCATGACAGCTATTAGCTGCTGGGTAAATGCAGCCAAACACTCAACAGAGACCCAGGAACAATTACAATTGGTTGGGTGTCTAGGGATGAGTATGTGGGGCAGAAATTGGCTCCCAAGGCTAACTGACTGAGGTAAATGATCTCTGCTTTCACTTACTGAGTGCTGGGGTCAGGGTCCAGGAAAGCAAAAGGGCCAACTTAAGTTTTGAGTCCCAAAGAGTTGAAATGTAAGCTGAAAAGAATATTGAGGAAAGACAGAAGCACCTTATGTTAGTGGGAGAGGAAACCCATTGGTAACCCGTAGAAAAGTTGGCATACAAGTGAATTTGCTTGTTCATTTGCTACTCTAGGGCTGTAAGCTAAGCAGAGCTGTGACACTGGGATGAGTAGCTCACACAAGTTGCTAAGGGCAAGAAAATCTGTGTTTTAAGAAATGCGTTGACCATAACTAATGGCATTTTTGCAAAATGGTTTGCCTCCTTGGTGAGGTATCTCAAAAACATGAATGGCCCGTTCCAAAGTAGCCTTATTGACACTGCACATTTCTTTCTGCCCAATAGTCAAGCAGAGCAGTTTTCATGGATCACATAATTGTTGAGGAGATCCTTTCCTTTGCTTCCTCTGTATGAAACAAAATAGAGCAAAATGTCAGATGGCAGGGGGAGAGGGTAAAAAAATGCTAAGATTATAAGGACAGGGAGATTTATCAGGTTTTTTGTTCTACCTATTGTGTGGGGAAAACCAGACTCATGGGGAATTGAGGAAAAGACTCGAGAAAGACTAGCCTATGCATAAAACATATAGTCCGCACCTTTTTTCCAAGCAGTGTCGAATTCCAAGATGTTAGAAATGTAGGAATTGTGTGTGTCATTTGTTTAGAATTATAAAAACACATATTACAACAAACACTGGAATTCTGCCTTTGTTCTCTATGCGGTGGGTCTGCTTCAACAGAAATTGCACAAAATGCAGCAAGTTGCTTACACTTGGCTTGGACATAGTTTCTCTGTGGTCTTGTAAGCAACTGGATGACACAATGTAGGTAACCATGAAATATCTGTTTTGTAGGGCATAACTGGAATCCGTTTTGCTGGAGGAGAGAAATGCTACATTAAAGCACAAGCTAAAGCTCGTGTTCCTGAAGTGGATACCATGACAAAAGAGAGCCTCTCCTTTGAGCTGGTAGGGAGCAATCTTTTAACATACTTAACAAACCCATAAGACTTTTAAGGGACATTTAAATACAATGATTTGGTTGGTCAGCAAGTGCCCTGGAAGGGAAGAGAAAATACCTCTGAGAAAAACTGATAAGGAGGAATTAGTTGCTCTAACCAATCCAGACAGAGGTTTGGATGAGCTTTTAGGAGAGTTGTGTCTAGACTCTGGACCAGAGGGAGGGATCCTGCTAATCAAGACCTTTAAGAAAGGGCATAAAAAGGAATCTTCTTGCTGCATTGGGAGAAAACAAAGTCCAAAGCAAAAGAAAAACTGCACTGACCTTAGACCTGGTAGTTTAAAAATGTGTTTCCCAAACCAGATTTGATTCTAAGGCATTGATTTTAAGGTAGCATTTTGTTCTGAAGGACTACAAATTTTGGGCTGAAATGCTGTGACCATAGTTCTCAAACAGGGATTTCTGCACCTCATGTTTGCAAAAACCCTTTTTTTGTAGGTGTTTCAAAATTGAGCTTCCCAGGGACCAGACCCTGAGCACTTTGCTCACATTGTTCCACTGACTTCCCTGGCTCCATGTCATTCCAGACTCTTCACTGTGGCAGAGGGCCCCAATAAGGGAAGGCAGCAGAACTGCAGTAACACAAAGTACCTACAACCTCTGCCTTGTCAGGGGTTGGACAACAACCAGACAAAATAGCCAAAACTGGCTGGAGAGATGAAAGTAAAAGCAGAAAATAATTGACTGATAGCAACATCAGCTCTTACAGAGCTTCCAACAGAGAATAAGCCACCCTACCGCAATAGAAAGCCATGGTTTTCTTCTCTTTGGGAACGTGAAATTTGCATTTCCAGTCCCAGCAAGAATAAACCTTGTCCAGTTATAGTAACTATAGGACTTTGTGTGAGTGCACCATAAATCAAATCAGTCCCAGGTTGGGGGCTGGAAAGTCTGAGGCTTTCGTCACACAGATCACCTTTGAAGGAAAAGAATGAAGTTCCTCAGATTCTGGACTCAGGTTTTACAGATATGGGGAATCCCCACAAGGCCACGGTTCTCTTGTGCCTCAGCACTCCATATAAAGTGACCCAACCGCCTTGCATTGGGCACTGCTCCAGATGCTTAAAAGCTGCGCTGCCAGTGAGGCCAGAACCTACCTGCCAGCCCCCAGAATCTCTCCTTGGAGACTGCCTGGCACAGAAACACTTTGCACAAAACAGAATACCGACTAGCTCAGGATTACTTCTGTGCCTGTTCCCCATCAGGTCCTATTACTGTATGCCGATTCCCCAGCCCCAGAGCTACAAGCATGTCTACAGTAGAAGCAGCTGTGGTTTGAACATGGCATGGATAGAGCCCTGATTGCCTCCTACTAGTGCATTAGCTTTAAGATGGGAGAAAGAAATAATTTTTAAAAGAAAAAAAATTCTGTGTGATTGACAAAATCTCATTTGGCTAGTTCAGCAGCATCTGCCAAGATTTTTAACACAGCATAATAAACCTATTCTCTGCTTTGTGACACCACAATATATATCCTCTCTGCCCAACCTAAGAGGCTGCACCTTTTATTCCACTGGTAGGAATAAAAAGCTGGGTAGGTAGAAAAAGAACTGCTGAGGCTCTCAGGATGATTTGCCTAAGGGAGGTTGTAAATGTCAAAATCATCTCCCACTTCCTCTCCCTGTGCTTTGACACCAGGATGGGAGAAAATTATGGTGTTAAAAAAAACAAACAAGAAAACCCCAGAAGTTGTGCAGTGAAGGTAGTCTGAATGACAATTTGCTGTACTCTGTGCTGCTGTAATTAATATGCATTTACTTAATGAGAGGGAGCAAGCAGCTCTCAAACTAACAGGGAGAGCACCAAAGGTCAGAACTAAATCCTTCTGAAGGAAATGTCAGACTTTCCATTGAATTCACTGGGGGTTGGATCAACCCCCTTTCATTATTTTAAGGAGCTGTGGTCTCCCATGCCTAATTGGATTGTTTAACATTATTAAGTAAAGGCAATGTCTTTCTTTCTATTGAAAATAGAAGTAAATTGCCATCATGCAATGTTATACCTCTACTGGTAAAACATATGTTCCTTCAGGCTTGCAGAAGTGTTTGCTGTCCTGATTTTTGCATGCAATTTTTTCTTACCATGCTACTTACTATATATTTCCCTGAAATGCATACATCAGAGACTAGATGATTTGCCAACTTGATGCTACAGTTGAAACATTGAGAATTCTTCATTTCCTGACTTACCTGATTATAAACGTGACCTCAGTTGTTGCATTAGTCATTTTTGGCATCTCAATAAGTATATATATATATATATATATATATATATACACACACACACACACACACACACACACACACACATATATATATATAAATCTTTTGTTCCAGTACATATCTAATTATGACCTATATTGAGCATAAACTGGTTCATTAAAATAAATGTATAGATATCAGAAGTCCATTTACTCACAGGGTTGGGGAAAATTTCTTTGGAGATCAACAACTGGATTATTTTTCTTATCTAGCTCCAGTTAAGTTTGGAGGTTTTTTGGTTTTATTGTAGGGATGTTGGGAAAAACTCAAATGGGAAAATATAAACAACATGCTGCTCTTGCTACAGAAACTGGATAGCAAATTTAGATTACTCGAGACCTACTATAAAAGTCAGTAAATATATTAAGGGAACAACTTGGCAAAATTAATTGATCCTAGTGGATTATCTACCAAATCTTAGTGACATACAGAGGCAATTCAGAAGTTTAACCTTGAAATCATACTGGTTTTCATGATGCACAAGAGGCTTTTTAAAGAAGTTTCACTGCTGTTAATAAATAGCTACATTTTGTTTGTAAAATAAAACTTTGAACAAAAAAGTTTAAAGAATCAGTCTTATTAGTCTGAAGCTACAAACTGAAATCCTGCAGGGCATACTTCAGAATGAAAGCTCTTAACTTATACTTCAAGCTCTTGGTCAACTGAATTCCATCTACTAAACAAGACCTTTTATCGGACCCATCATATTAACTTTAAACTGGAAGTGGTATCTGTATCCAAACCAGAACCTTCACTAACTTTCAGGAGAGTGGCTATGTCTGTTACAGCAATATCCTAAAATGAACAAAAGCCAACAACCCATAAACATTTTGAACTGTTCTTAGTTTAAATCAGCTCAGTTCCACTCAAGTCAGTGGATCTACACCAGTTTACGTCAGCTAAGAAGCTGATCCTCTGGCCCAAATATGAGCCCTGTTAAAGAGAGTGGGCACAAAACCCTAGCCCCGTTAATGTGGAGGCTAGCTTTGCCATTTGCCTTAGTGGTTCACTCCAGGAGTTTTTTCCATTGATGTCCATTTGATTAAGGCCCCACTTTGTGCAAGTAATTTGCAAGGCAGAACAATCTTCAGAAGCATATCTGGCATCAGTCACAGCTGAAGCTGTGTTTGGTGCCTGGTTATTGACACAAAGATGCACAGGTAACATATACAGGACACCTGATGAGAGGCTTTATACTCTCTACTTACAGGAAGATGAAATCATGCCAGTTAAATTTGATGAAAATTCCCTTATCTGGGTAGCTACAGACCAGCCTGTAAAGGACAAAAGTTTCCTGAGCTCCAAGATCCTAGAGCTGTGTGGGGATCTTCCTATTTTCTGGCTTCGACCAACATACCCTAAAGGTATTATTATTATTATTATTATTATTATTTTTTTTTTTTTTTTACTAAAGAGTGCACCCACCCCTTTTTTCCTCCCTTCCAATAAATGTAAACCACCAGGGCCTACAGCTGTGAGATCTGTATTGTCATGGATCTAGTGTCCCTTTTCTCCAGCCTGCCTCCCAAAGTCTCTGCAGCCTAGTGCTGAGACCTGTGATGGGAAACACCAAACTCCCCAGGTGAAACTCTGGCCTATTCTTCCCCTCCCTCCAGAAAAGCTGTACCAAAGAATGTATATGAAGTTAAGTTCACCTTTAGGCCATCTAATTTCTTAGAATATGGAAGAGGGTAGAGAAGAGGCCATATAAAATTGCCAAAGGCAGCAAACCAGCACCATTGTGAGGCCACAGCAAGCAGATTAGGAGGAGTTGGGCAGAGAATGTGACACTGGTGCCCAGGAGGGAGGTAGAAAGTGGTGTTCAGGCACTGGGCAGGGAGATGAGGGAGGAAAGAAAGTACTGTACCTATTTGGTCCAGAGGAGAAAAAAGGACTATGAAGGATGACTGGAAGGGTTTCCTGCAGAGGGCTGGTGGCAGAGGACAAGAGGGGCTGCCTCTTCCTTGATGCTCTCAGAGTTTAATATTAAATATTTAGTAGAAAGATAGAAGAGTGAGTGCTATTAGAGCATCTAGGGGGTGCAACTTGCTGGTATGTTTTTTACATGACCAACAAAACAAAACTTGCTCAATTAACATTTTCCAACATTTCCAGTGCCTTGCACATGAGCGTTAATCATAAAAAGTACTGTCAGAGATCACCTAAGCTACTTGTTCAGCTCTCACAAGCCCTCCTTCCAGCCATTTCTTTTTCTATCACAAATCCATGCTTTGGAAATTACAAAAAGTTTCAGTTGCTCTGCTTGAGAGCTGACTATGTAGGCTGGACTTCTGGAAGAATGTGGTTTAGCATTGGTATAGGGTACCTACAGAGACTGTGAAATCTTCATCCTTGGACATTTTTAAGAACATGTTGAACAAACACTTGTCTGGGATGGTTTGGATAGGGATGATCCTGCCTTGAGCAGGCAGCTGGACTTATGACATCCCAAGCTGCCTTCCAGCTCTGCTTTCTTCCAACATTCATTTCTGTGAATGTGACTGGCCAGCAGCTCAGTGGGTCCAATGCCCTTCCCAAGCCTACCCTTTTTTTTATGTGGGAAAAAAAATCTTGAAACACATATGGAATTGCACAGTCTGTACATAGCTCCCATCTGGAGCCTACTTATCTTTGCAGTTACATGCTACAATCCTGTTTTTGTGAATGGACAATCCAACATGTTTTCCTTGAACTAGTGCAAAAACACATTTAAATCAGTGACTCCTTCTGCAGATAACCAAAGGGAGAAGAGAGAAATTGAGAGAAAAATACGTCAAGCAAATTTTGACATAAACCAAATTGAAGCCACTACAAAAGAAACAAGCACCAGGCCACCCACCAGGCAGCCAGTTCAAGAGCCTGACCGCCAGTCTAATGACACTGAGCCCAGTAGCCACGAATCTGATCAAATACTTAATCCAGATAATCCGTATTATGTAAGTATACATCTGCACTAGAATCCCCTTTGAAGTCTTTTGACTTCTGCAGGTATTTAACATGTACTGGGTTTTTATTTCTTTGTGCATATACTTCTCAAAATAGTTTCATACAGCTGTGCAGCCATGTAAAATGGCAGGTTCCTCCCTCTCCTTGATCTCCATGGTATGGTGAGTAATTATAGCAGAAATGGATCATTCCTATCCAGGTGGCGCACAGCAGGTTGCCAAATTAAAGGCAAGCCACTGAGCTCTTTGTTGAGGCTTTTACTTCAAAGGCCACCACATCTCTACTGAACTGGAACACAGCAGCTGGTCAGAAAAGCAGCACCCTTTGAAATAAAACCAGCTGCAAACAGCTGTAGCACCTCAGGGGTCCCACATAACTGCTTGCTGTGGCTCTGTATGGTCCTGATTACTTTGAAAACCTCATTCACAGTGGGAGGGAGAAGGTAAGGAACCCAACCTTGCAATGTGTCTACGTTCTGCTGGATGGTGAATCTGTGTTTTTATTCTTTTCCTTTTATCAACAAGGGATCAGTTATCTTTGTTGTACTTGAAATCCACGAACCACATCAGTTTCAGCCCTTGTTCCACTTGCTGTTTGGCTCTTCTGTACCTGCTTCTCTCCCAGAAACCTGCAGAAGTGTACCTAAAAGCTTGTCTAAATTTATCCCAACCATGCAGTGGGTCCAATAAAAGATGACACCCACAAGAACCCTTGCCTCTACCCATAACACTGACTTTATAAGGACCAAGCCACGTCTGTCTGGCTTCTGGGCTACTGCATTCAGGCTGGGTTTACAAGGAAACAAAGCAGCAAAAGAAGTCAGAGAGATGACAGGGCTATGCTATGGTCTTGTTCTCCCTCTGTCTCTGACACGATGCGATTTACAGAATGAAAATGTTAAGACACCCCTTTGCTCTAAGCCTGCCCCACTGCAGCAGAACTATTAATAATCTCAGGAGCAGTTTCTACCCTCCTGTACCTACATCAGACAATTTATATCTATCATTTGGTGCAGCA
>NW_005841878.1:1131592-1132942 GCF_000455745.1 Alligator sinensis
CTTTAATAGGGCATTGTCACAAGATCAACATCTCCTGCTTTAGAAAATAAGATTCAACTTTGTCTCGACATTTAAGTAGCAGCAGGAAATCATTGCACCATGACAGTGTTCTACTCAGATGACACCTCTTAATTAGACTTAAAACAAATCACCTAGAACTCAATTGATTCCATTTCTTATGAATTCAGTTAATTACCGGACCCAAAGCGAGCACCAGAATTAAATCCCCAGTAGGGCCAGCTAGAAGTGATTATAACCCAGTTAGAAGGTGCAAGGGGTCTTTGAGGCAAACCAAGGAGCTTTCTGAAGAGCAACAGCAGTACAATTGGTGTAGGCTTCCCTGGGGACTCCTTACTGCCAATCAGCTCATTTTGTACAGAAGGTACTGAAAGATGCTCTCAATTTTCTGTAAGCACTGGGAAAGCAGGTCTTTGATTTATGAGACATGTTTAGCCCTGGCCTTAAGCAGACCATTTCTGCTATTCCCTCCTTCCTTTGAGGAGCAATTTGGTATAACACAGAGCAGTAGATCAGGTCTCAGGAGACCTGGGTTCTGCTTGCAGCTCTGCCACCGACCTGTGTAAGACCTGGGACAAGATTAGTTTGTCTTTTAGTACCTTGGCTTGTCAATCTCTAAACGGAGGACATGTTGGCTCCTCCCTTTGGTAAGGGGCTTTGAGACCAATGGGTGAAAATGCAAGCAAGAGTTAGACATAATTCTTAGATTTGATCTTGTTCTTTATCACCAAAGAGGCACCAGAGGGAAATAATGGACTGAATGCAAAGAGCTAAGCCTTCTACTTTCTCCCAGGAGGAATAGGAAGGCTCTGAAAGGCTAGGATAGCCATGGAGTCTGTTGCTATTCTCTGCCTCTCTCAATGCTGTAAATTCTTGCTTCCTGGTAAGACAGTGCAGTAGAGCCAGTTCTCCAGAATTCACCACACAATGGAGAAACAAGAGTGGTTGAAAAACAAGGTAAATGGATTCCGAGTATCAAAAAAATCCTACAAAGCACAGGTTGTGAAATGGTCTCCTCAGGGAAGGTGATGTAATTGCAGCCACTTAAGACTCAGTTAAGACAAGACTCAACAAAGCATTTCAAAGTGTTATGGGGGGGAAATAGTCCTGCACCCTGAGCTGGATGGCGTTGAATAACCTCCTGTCTGCCATCACTAATGATGACCTTGGAGTTTACTGCTTTTAAGCTTTTCACAACCTTAACGCTCTCAAAAAAATTGGGAAAGTAAAATAATGAAATGAAAGCAGAGGGCTGACTTTACTGTCATAACCCAATGATTTTTAGTGCCTCGGCACATTGGAATTTTCCCGCCACATGGAGCTTTCTTTGCA
>NW_005841878.1:1132983-1189861 GCF_000455745.1 Alligator sinensis
CCATACAAAAGGTTAGAGCAGTTTCCGCCCAAGTTGGAGGACTCCACAACCACCTCGTGGAGAACTCTGAGCGCGCTGTGGAGCCTAGCAAACTCCGCGTGCGTCTTGGAGGAGGACAGAGAGGCCTGATCAGCTCTTAGCCACTCCCCGTCATAGTGTAATTTGATGTATCCCCCGTGTGAAAAGCGCTCGTGGAGTCGTATATCGACGACTCATTTCGATTCGGTTCGGAAGAGATCTCACTTGTGTTTGTGTCTGCAACTGCAACTCAAGCAAGTTTCCTCCCTGCACTGTGACCATCGGCAGTGTAAGTAAAGCTTTCTTTATAAAACCAATACGCTGTCTCGCCTCTCCATCCACCAGCCCGCCTGACGTTCGCTTAACTAACCAGCGTTTCCCCTCGCTCGGCTCCACGCAGCCAAGACATTTACATTGTGACCTATTTATTTACTTCGGCAATTCTAGAGTAGAAGTGGAGCAAAGCAATGGCAAATCAAGCACAGACTGATGGGTAACACAAATGTGGGACACTTTTGTTTCTGTGTAATGTACTTGAGACACTATGTTTTTATTTTGTGTTTCAGCAATTTGAAGGTGAAGGAATGGCTTTTGACCCAATGCTGGACCATCAAGGCATATGCTGTAGTGAATGTAGACGAAGTTACACACAGTGCCAGAGAATTTGTGAACCTCTCATGGGCTTTTACCCTTGGCCTTATAACTACCAAGGATGTCGTACTGCCTGCCGAATAATTATGCCTTGCAGATGGTGGGTGGCCCGTATAATGGGTCTTGTGTAAGAAGGCGCAGTCAGAGCCTTGACCAAAAAAGCAGCAGCTTGAAAAACTGATAAAAGACTACAGCCAAAGAAACATTACCAATCTTCATTTTTAAAAACACTAAGTTTATATTAATGTACCAAAATGAGGTCTGTTACTCCATCTGTAAATAAATAAAACCTTAAATTAATATTTGATGAGCTTTACAAATGCCAAGCGTAACTTGTATTCTTCAAGTGAACTGTGTGCTAAAAGCTATTGAATGTGGAATGCAAGATGTCCCAAAACAGATTATATTAACTTTGCTTATAAATCAGTTTAGAAGCTTGCTTATAAATTCAAATTTGATATTTCATAACAAATCTGTCTCTTGTGAAATAGATGTGAAAATTTATGTCCAATTAGGTGACTAGCTAACCTTGTACATTTGGGACTACCTTTCAACCATGTCGCTTACTTAAATAAATCACCAGTTAAGTGGCTCCCTGTTGTTATTCTTACAGAGTTGCCAGATCATTATGAGCAGTTATAAACCAATTACAGCATACCTTTCCCACTAAGCTGCTTCGGGTAGAGAAGAATTAATGTCAGCAGCAAAAAGAAAAGGCAAGAAAAAGAGAAGCCGTCGAAAGGAATGTACACAGCAAGAGCGCCACATGGCTTTGTACAACAGCACATCAAAGTAGCCCCAGCATCAAGTCTTGTATCCATAGTACCGCTGTAGTGTCTAGCAAGCATCAGCTCTGTAACACCGTTAGCTAGAAAAGCACTTACATCCAGTTGTATACTGCAGAGAGCCTCAAGGCACTTCAGAATCTATGATAGCTGCTTTAATTATATGTCCTTAACCTAGAAGCTTTCAGGGCCAGATTATGATCCTTGAGGACCACTCATGGGTGTCATGTGAAGCTCCATTGGCTTCAGCAGAACTGCACAAGTGAGTAACTGCTCTCCAGCCCAAGTAGAGAGCTCGCAATGTGACTGCTAATGTTGAAGCAGATACTATGCAAATATTGGGATTGATCCTACAAAGTACAAAGATCCTCCCTAATGAAGGTACTGGAAGCTAAGACACTTGTAGGATGGCTCTTATCATAGGTTTCTACCTTTAAAGGATACAGGGCCAGATTCTGCAATCCTTGCACTGGGTAGCAAGTACTCTTTCAACAGTCCCACTAAAATTATGGGACCACCCACAGAATAAAGGGTGCTTCACTTCCCCACTCCATGAACGAATGGCGCAAGTTTGCTATATTCTTTGCTGGGATGTTGTGGAGTTGCAAACATTCTGAGGTATTGCCAGGTTGCCAGTGGTACTAATACTACCCACCAGGGACAGAGGAAGAGAGAAAAAAATTGACATAAAGATGGATTACAGAAATAAGACAAAGCAGTATATCAAAACAGCAGTGTTAAACCAAGAAGGTGGGATGAGTGCAGAACTTTGCTCAGACTAATCAGATTCTCGCTTCTTCATATTCACCATCTCCCTTAAAGTGAAAAACCTTTCTTCTTTAATAAATTACAAAGATGTAATTGAAGATGTTGGCATGGGATTTTAAAGCCTGTTTGATATGAGGTTGATTTTTAAGTCAACCTCGATCACTGTGTGGTCAAGCACAGCAGTTGGATGCTAAGGCACTTAGATGATGTCTGGATTTTTTCCCCTAATTTTTTAATAGATTAAACAAAAGTCCTTAAAAAGTTTGTTTTCTGCAATTTTTCATATGCAGTAGGCCTTAGCAGTTGCCTACAAATGTATGTTCAAGAACTGTAAGCAGAAGGAAAGCAACAATGCTTTAGAAGCGGGGAGGAAAAGCAAGAGGGCACATGTAAATGGACCACATTCCACTATCAGTCCTTTGTTCATCTAACCTGTTCAGTGCAAGAGAGCATGAAGCTGAATCTAGGAGGTAATGAGAATATCGGAAATCTTTTTAATCTCTAATGGGCATGAATATCCAGTTCAAAATATTTAATCATCTTAAATTGTGAAGGGGTTTGTATTATTTTTGCCCCAGTGCAAATATGCACCTACACAGTAGGTTCACCACATTCTCTTAGGATGCTTAAAAAACACCGACACATACATAACTCAAGTCTGCAGTATTTTGTGGCATGTACAAGAGAAATAAAATGCTTGGGTGCATGTTTTAACTTGTAAGGTCACTGAGGCATGGGTGCATGAATGGAGTAACTAACAGAGAACCAAATTGTCCCAATTAAAATGCCACACCCCCAAAAATATAACCCCACCCCCAAACAGTGGCAAATTTAGCATTGGGCAAATAAATTTCCTCTTGCTTTCAAACAGTGCAGGTGAGCTTTGGTTAGTATGTGACCTCTTCCCAAGTTAACCAATTGCATTGATCCACCAGCACCTCTCAACTTTGTGCCTTTTCAGGCCAGCCTGCTCCATTCACCCCTCTGATCTCTGCTGCTCTGATGATTACAGCAAACAGACATCACCTCTCATTGTGAATTTTGAGGCACAGTTGCATTCTGCCTTTTTTGCTCAAACACTGCAGGAACGTAGATTTTGGAAGCCTGCTCATATTGTCATCCTTAATGGCTCTGAGGTTGTAGAGGGGAAGGCGAGAGAGAAGTCTACAGTGCACCTTTTTTGTTGTTGCTCACACACCTAAACACAACATTAAAAATACTTAGCCCAAGGTCCATCTGGCTAACCATGACAGCACAATATAGCTTCTTATTGTGGGAGTGGCAACAGAGCATAGGAGACAGACAGACAGACAGCAGGTCTTGAAATTGCTGAATTTCCCAAATTTCCCTATATCTTGCATTTAGAGAGAGTTTATTTCAATATGCTAATAAACGTATTCTGATTAGTTTTATTCAAATGGAAAAACCTGTAAAGTTTCACTGAAACTTCTAGAACTACACTGAACCAGTTTTCTTACAGACTTGCAAGGTGTCTAGTTGGCAAGCATGTCCTTATGAAAGCAACAATCCTAGAAGGGAGGATTGCTTATATTCTTCCTTTACCCAATGCTGCTTGCTGCTGCTCTATGTTCTTTTAGCCTTAGTTTATGGTCTTGGCTGATAAGGCTGCTTTGTTTTTATAACTTGTCTAAGAAACTTAATACAACTATATCTAGTATATACTACATACACATTAACACATTCTGCTACATTAATCACTACTACTAACATTTTAAGCCAAAGCTATAATATAGTATTTTCAGATTATCTATTTTAAAGCCTTCTTTTATAAAGGCTCCTTTCAGGCCTTGTGCTCTACTTAATTTGATCTCATTACTGGTTTAACTGGATAGATTGATCACTTCCTTTGCTTTATTGGCCAGGCTGGTTTGTAAGGTCTGTAAAGGGTTCATTCTGCAATCACTCAGAAACAGGCTTTGTGGCCTTCTGCTTTAGCCACACTTCTCAGCTTGTCCTAGGTCCCTTGAAAATGGCTGGCAGCAGGAGCATCTATACAGGTGCTCCAGCTCAAGGTGGGGAGCATTTTAATTAGAAATGCTTGAAGCATCACAGGTATCCAGTATCCTGTGCTCCAAAATAGCAGCAGAGGTGCTTGAACTAAAGCTTGTCAGACTAGCTTTAGTTCAACCACCCCTGTCACTTTTTTGAAGTGCGGGGATGCTAAATACACGTGCCAAGGAGGCTGCTAGAGTGCGTTAATTAGCACACTCCAGCTGACTTGATTAATCAAGAAACAGTTCAACAGCCACAACAGATCACAGGATACATGTGTGGAATGACTAGCCAAGGCACATTTTCACAGCTAATTTCCATGTGCCCTGGTTTAATCAAAGCGATGCACTTTGGTTAACCTGGCCTCTACTTAGGCAATGCAAATTTGAAACTTCATTTTAAGGGCCCAAGTTCTTGGTACAATGGGGATAAAGTACTGCATAAAAGCTGGGCATTTTTAACCTAACTGCCTTAAATCACTCGTATAACAAATCTCTCTCCCCCTATTGAAAAAAAGCTAAACAATTCACTGTAAAAAGAACTTCATTAATGCTGAATTAAGGGTGTCTTAGGCTCTTGAGTGTCTCAAACTTCTGGAAACCATGACCATAAAAGCATTAAAGGTTCATGCCAACACAACCTTCAACTCTGCCCACTGGAGCTAACAGCCACACAGAACCATCTGCAAGCACTCTAGCTGTGTTCACTATGATAGGTACAGTGATTGTGAACTGCTGGATGTTACTTAACCACAAACATTACCTTCTGGCAACCTTAACTCCACATTAACCCAAGTGCTTTATTTAACTAATGGGTATAAGAATAATTATGGAGAAAGAAGCCACCTGCTCCTAGCGGGTAAGCCACTCTCCTGGGAGTCAAGGTAACTTAAACCCTGGATTTCCCACACCCACAGACCATTTGTCCGTAATTGCAATGGACAGTTATTCCCCCAGGCTGCTTGCATCACTGCTAACTCAGGTAAGAGCTGGTCTGCTGTCCAAAAGAGCGCCAAACCTACACATACTACAAGGCCAACAACTAAGCCTGGTTGAGAGACTGAGACCACTGGATTACCTAAAAAACTGTTATCTCCAGCTACAACATGGCATCATTTTCTAGACAGCCGAGTTCAGATGCAATACCCTAATACTGTCTCAGATTTAAAAAAAAGCAAACTAACAGAATTACATCAGCTTCCTGAAATACATTTTCTCATTCTACAAAAAAGCCTGGTTACCTATATATACACACACCTTTCTAAAGGCCACCTGTCATATAGCCTATAAAGAGCATGTCTACTATTATGATGCAGCCGGAGTTGCCATGGTCATCTCGTATTCTCACTGAGCAGCAAAACCAATTTATGTAAAAATTCTTTACCTGTACTCAGGGATGTGTGCAAGTAATCTCTTTAGTTGATCTACAATCATACCTCATAGAACTAAGATGGGCAGGGAGAACTACAGCTACAAGTTCTACCCATAGGCTAAACCATTATATTTGCATTACACATGCCTCAAGGCATTAATGCATGGTTTTTGCCCCCAGCTAAGTAAGCAAATTTAATCCTAAAGCAGTGAAGTGGTAGTTAGTTAATGCAGAGAGCCTCTTACGGGCTCCTCTCTCTACTTTCATTTAGTAAAAGCCTACAGAGAGGGTTTTTAGTTGGACAAAAATTGAAATACTATTTAAGCACTTGGAAAGAACACCTAGAACACATCAGCAATTACTTTGTCCTAGTAGTGCTTCACAAAAATTTGCTAAGTTTACACAAGATGTCATAAATAGAAAAGACAAAAGAAGAAAAGAATTCAAGGAAAAATGAAGGTTCAGATATACGTTCCACACCAGAACAAGAGTGACCATTAGTTTTCATGAAATATGGAGAAAAAAACCACCTGCTCCTAGTGGGTAGGAAATTCACCTGAGAGTCAAGATAACTTAAACCTGGGTCCCCCACACCTACAGTGCCCTCATTGCTGGGATACTGGCTGTTCTTAGGTTATTCTTTGACTTGCGTCATCAAAAAAATCCCAATAAAAGTACAGGTTTTGACAAGGACACATTTTCCAAAGAGACAGAGGAAAAAAAAAACAAAACAAACTTTGAACAAGAACTTCTCATTTCCAACCAGTCAGCCTCCCCATCTCTAGGGAAAGCAGGTTACAGTCCTAAAGATTATCAAATACAGATTCTGGAAGACTAAGAGGCAGAAAGCAACCGTCTTCTCTAGGATCCCGTTTCTGCTCAGCCTGGTAAAAGTCACTTGAGTGGTACGCCAAGAACAGTTTAGTTTTACCTGTGCCAGCCATAGAAGCCAGCTTCAGGTCATATCTACAACATTTTCCAAATTCAAAGTTCTTCCCACAGGCTCAAATTTGACTCTCCCCAGGAACTATGACTGAGGCCATGTCTACATTAGAAAGGACAAGTTGCAGTGTTGTAACTCCAATAAATACTATAACATTCTGGGTACAGAAAACTCATTTTTTCTAGCGAAGGAAAACAGCATTATTATAGTTCCAGTTAGCAAATGACTCACAGAAAGGCAGTATGGTACTCTTGCAACTTATTTCATCAAAATTCTTATTATACCTGTTAGTGAAATGTGTTCATCTCTTCTAAACCTGGCAGTGCAGGGAAACAAATGTTATTGTTTAAAGAATGTATACAGATGGCAAATGAAGTGAATCAATAGGGTGGAAGGGACTTCACAGGGTCATCTAGTCCAACCCTCTGCTCAAAGCAGGACCATCCCCAAATAGATCATTCCAACCAGGGCTTTGCCAAACAAGACCTTAAAAACCTCCAAGGATGGAGATTCCACAACCTCTCTAGGTAACCTGCTCCACCCTCCTAGTGAGAGTTTCTCTTAAGATTGAACCTAAACATCCCTTGCTGTAACTTGAGACCATTGCTACTTGTTCTGTCACCTGTCACTACTGAGAACAGTCCAGCTCCATCCTCTTTGGAACCATCCTTCAAGTAGTTAAAGGGAGGTTCCTCAAACCTATCAAATCCCACCTCAGTCTTCTCTTCTGCAGACTAAATAAGCCCAGTTCCCAGAGCTTCTCAAACAGGGATCCTGGTTTTCTCTGATAAAAATCAGACAGACAGTAGGGGTGTGCAAAGTGGGCTCTATTCGATTCAGATTTGGCTTGAATCAGGGACAGCGATTTGATTAGTTAATTCGGATCACTGTCCCCGATTCAATTTGGCTGAATCCAAATCTGAAGATCCAATATTGATTCGGAGAATCAGCGATTCAGACATAGACGCAGCTTTAAAAGCTTTTTCTATATACCCTGAAGTAGCAGGCAGCTTGTGAATGCTGCGATGCTGGAGTAGATGGAACATCCCACAAGAGTGTGAGGGGCTCTCCACCTGCTTGGCAGTGAACCTGGAAGTGGACCGGAACTACTTCCGGGTCTGCTGAGGAGCACTCTGCCCCCCCCCACACACACACACACACCTTGGCGATCAGCTGCAGGGGGACCCCAGATGACCCCCCAGACCCAGGAGGCACCAGTCACTGAGCCAGGGGAGTGCAGGGGGTGGGCCCTGCGTACTCCCTGGTGAACCCGAAAGTGCTTCCGGTCCACTTCCGGGTCTGCTGCCAAGCATGCTGCTCCCCGCACTCCTGTGGGACACTCCATGCGTCCCAGCATCGCAGCATTCACAAGCCCCTGCTACCTAGAGGCACGTAGAAAAAATATTTAAAGCTGTCTCTACGCCCGAATCTCTCCAAATCAATTAGGAGGGTTCCAATTCGACTCGGAGAGATCAAAGGGTCCTCTGATTCGATTCGGCCACTGAATCGCACCAAATCTCCACTGAATCCAATCAGGGATCGAAGCTTTGCACAGCACAGCCCGACAGGTTTCATTTTGATCACAGAAAAATGTGGATTTTGGGTTACTTCTTGAACCCGAAAATTAGGGATTTTTTTAAAATCAAAGAAAACCAGGATCCCTGCTCATGTGTCACGTGCCTCAGTCCCAAACTATTTTTGTTGCCCTCCACTCAACTCTCTCCAACTTGTACACATCCTTTCTATTGTGGGAGGCCCAATACTAGACAAATCACTCCAGATATGGCCTCACCAGTGCAGAAGGGGGGGAATAATTATTTCCCTCAATCTGCTGGCAGTGCTCATACAGATGCAGAACAGTATGTCATTAGCCTTCTTGGCAACAAGGGCACATTGCTGACTCATATTCAGCTTATTGTCCATTGAAACCCCTAGGTCTTTTCTGCAGAGCTGCTGCTTAGCCAGTCAGCCCCCGGCCAGTACTGGTGCATGGGATTATTTCATCCTAAATGCAGGACTTTGCGCTTGTCATTGTTGATCCTCATGGGATTTCTTTTGGCCTAATCCTCCAATTTGTCTAGGTTACTTTGAAAACTAGCCCTCCCCCTCCAGCACATCAACTACACACTCCAGCTTGGTGTCATCTGCAGGCTTGCTTAGGGTGCAATCCATCCCATTTCCAGATCACTAATGAAAATATTAAACAAAACCAGCCCCAGAACTGACCCCTGAGGCACTTCACTTGATACCACCTTCCAACTAGACGTTGAGCCATTACTATCCATTGAGCCCAACAATCCAACCAGCTTTCTATCCAACTTACAGTCCATTCATCCAACCCATATTTCCTCAGCTTGTTTGCAAGAATGCTGTGGGAGACCATATCAAAAGTCTTGTTAAAGTTAAGGTATATCTATATCACATCCACTGTTTTCTCCACATCCGCAGAGCCAGTCATTAGGGGTGTGCGAAATGGGTCATATTCAATTCAGATTCGGCCCGAATCGGGCACAGTAATTCAGTTTGTTGATTCGGATCACTGTCCCCAATTCGATTTGGCCAACTCCAAACCTGAAGATTCGATAGTGAATCGGAGAATCAGCTATTCAACTAGACACAGCTTTAAACATTTTTTCTGCATACCTCAAGGTACCAGGCACAGCTCGTGAACGCTATGATGCTGGGGAAGATGGAATGTCGCACAGATGTGCTGGGGGGGAGGGGGCAGACGACACACACAACGACACGTGTGCTTGGCTGCAAACCCAGTGGACACTTCTGGGTCCACTGCCAAGTGCCCTGGGGACCCCTCCCCCACACACACCCCCACTTCAGCAACCAGCTGTGGGGGGTCCCAGGTGCCCCCCCAGACCCAGGAGGCACCAGTCACCAAGCCAGGGTGGAGGTGATTGTGGTCCACTTCCAGGTGTGCCTCAGAGCACACTGGGGACCATCACCCTCTTCCCTACCCCCCCATGCTCCCGTGGGACGCTCCATCTGCCCCAGCATCTCAGCATTCACGAGCTGCCTGGTACCTTGAGGTATGTAGAAAAAAAACATTTAAAAGCCATGTCCGTGTCCAAATCATCGAATCTCTCTGAATAGATTCGGAGGGTTCCGATTTGATTCAATTTGGAGATTCAGCCACTGAATCGGGCCAAATCTCCACCAAATCGAATCAGCGACCAAAGCTTCGCACAGTGCTACCAGTCATCTAATTATAAAAGGCAATCAGGTTGATCAGGCATGACTTGCCCTTGGTGAATCCATGCTGACTATTCCTGATCACTTTTTTTCTCTTCCAAGTACTTAGAAATGGAAAGTTAGACTCATCCAGATAAAACTGGGTTACAAAACAGAGAGCAAACAAGGAAATAGTAAGATTGCATTGGCATCCCTTCTATGAGGGGTCTGAGGTTGCTTCTAATTGGCTCCAGTTTCCAACCTGTGCCTTTGGATTCCCCAAATAATTCTGAACAACCAGACAGCAGCTGCTGCCAGACCTGGGTGTACCAGCTCCCTTCAGATAGGTTTCCTTTTGAATGGTGGGTGTATGTGAAAAGCATTTTAAAAACCAAAGGTTTACCCTCAAGTCCAAGCTGTCACAGCTGCCCCAAATTCTTTGCCCTGTAGAAGTTTTCTATGTAAAACAGCATTTTCAGAGGAAACGTTTTTCCACAGAAATCAGATATTCTTTTCATAAAGTTTTGTTTAGTCAGAAATCCATCTTCCATTTCAAACTGTCAAGACTTTTGATTAGCCATAGCAGTTTCACCAATTATTTTCATACCATGGGATGTGGTCACTAGAGATCTCCCCATTTACGCTACCAAATTTTCAAGACCAATCATAGAAAGAGACTCCAAGCAGTGGTTTGCTTGTTGGCAGTACTACTGGCATCAGTTGTCAGAACATGGTTTTTCAAGTGCAGAAGCCATCTAGAGGCACTGAGGAAGCAAGGAAAAGCCACTCTTAGCAGCAAAAGTAAGCAACTTGTGAGGGCTTAGGATTCTGGAGCAGTCAAACCACCATAATATTCCAAGGAAAGCTTCCAGATGCAGTCGCTTCTAAATAGGATAATTCCTCATCTGCTCTAATGGCATCCCAATGCATTGGACTTGCCCAAGAACTCTGAAGAGTTGTTGGAGTGTTTTGGAGACATATCTCATTTCATGTCATTGAGATATGACCTATTTTATAGAAAGCAAGGGAATATTCTGATATGCTTCTGTGGAAAAGCAACCAAATTTACTTGTTCCTTTTAACCATGGCCATCAATATATAATTTCAATGCTACCTTTGCAAGAAACAAGGCTTAGGGGGAAAGGTTTTAAATGAAAGCAAAGATTTAACTTCAATGGATGCAGGAAGGCAACTTAATGAACAAGTTTATGTCCTATGTGGGCATTTAAATATATAATTCTCTTTACTACTATCATGTTCAATATTTATTTTTAAGTACTCAAGCAGTAGCTCTGTCCAAGTGAAAAAAAAACAATGGCACTGCAGTGACGGAGAAGTCTAATTTAAGCCAGTCTGCTCTTCTTACATTTTCCATTGAAGCAATGGATGGTGCTTTTGGGAAATGGATAGAGTCTCAGTTTCAAGACAACTCTGAATGAAACAGCATGATGTCTTCCCTACTTTTTTCTGAACAACTGTAGCAAACACTTGTCATCTCTCAGAAGTATTTACAATTAAGGCATGTGGGGCGAGGTGGGCACGCTGGAGGGATGGGACAGAATCCAGCTAGATCTAGACAAATTACCAAGGTGGGTGGATGAGAACAGGATGGAATTTAACGAAGACAAGTGCAAGGTGCTGCATCTAGGGAGAAGGAACCAGCAACACACCTAGAGGCTGGGGAACCACCCTTCTTGTCAACACAGTGGCAGAAAGGGATCTTGGAGTCATTGTTGACTCCAGGATGTACATGAGCTGCCAGTGCAAGGAAGCGGTCAGTAAGGCTAACCGCACCGTGTCATGCATCTACAAATGCATCACAAGCAGGTCCAGGGAGGTGATCCTTCACCTCTATGTGGCATCGGTCAGGTCACAGTTGGCCACTCGCATGGTCAAGGGACAGTGGGGCAGGCCCTACGAAGAGAGGCTAAAGGGCCCGAACCTATTCAGCCTCCACAACAGAAGGCTGAGAAGGGATCTGGTGGCAGTTTACAAACTCACCAGGGGGGACCAGCGGGAATTGGGGGAGGCTGTTCCCCCAGGCACCACCCGGGGTTACTAGGACTAACGGCCACAAATTGTTAGAGAGAAGGTTCAGGCTGCACATCAGAAGACATTACTTTACAGTTAGGGCTGCCAGGCTCTGGAATGGGCTCCCAAGTGAGGTGGTACTCTCTCCTACCTTGGGGGTCTTCAAGAGGAGGCTGGACAGATATTTGGCTGGGGTGATATGACCCCAGCACCCATTCCTGCCCGGGGCAGGGGGTCGAACCTGATGATCTGTTTAGGTCCCTTCCGACCCTAAGTACTATGATGTGACAGAATTAAAAACCACCTGGGTCAAGGATATCCAAGGATTTTGATACTGAATGGGGTTTCTTTGTCTATGCCCTCCCCACTTCCCCTCCCAAAGATTAACAGCTAACACTGGTTGACAAGAATAACCATATCAAGCAATGGCTTCTTGAGTAAGGACTTACAAATTGCTTCATTGAGAAGCAAGTTTCTTCTGATGTTCATACAACAGTTATAAATGTTAAAGCTGAACAGATAAGCAAAATAAAACTGAGCTATACTGAAGTACATATAATTGAATATAAAATTGTTTTGTGTTCACTTCTAAAAAGTAAGCATATTTATGCATTTCAAGTAGTAAAGAAATGATATTTATAACGAGATGGCTTAGTAAAAGGAAGAAGAGTCAGCTGAAATTCAAGAGGGTGGGGTCACATTGTTTAAACTTTTGCAAATGTCCTGGTAATATGTACAGGGAACAGACATATTCCACCATTAGACTGCACACAATAAATCTTTGCAAAAATCTTCAGTTATGTAATTCAGGACCCATTTCATTAAATGCCATTGATCTTAACGTATTACCTGAAGCAGATCCAACTTGTAATAGCAAAATCAAATATAACAAGAACTGTTAATAGAAACACTCATTTAACAACTAAACTTAAAGAAAATTATAAGCTTGACTGTTTGGAAGGTTGCTAGAGGCTAAATGGTAACAATAGCATTGATTAGACTTAAGCAAAACCCAATTCCACATTGAGCCACTTGCTCATAGTCTGTCATTTCAGACTGGCAGAACAGAAACAACTGCAAGTTATTTCTACATCAAGAAAGTAGGATTTAATCTAATTTTACTCTATAAACACTTTCATCTCAGGCTCTTGCAGATAGAAACCAAGACAATTTGTAGCTGTCAGTACACAAAAAGGAAGCTAATGAAGTGAAATTATTTGGACTTCAATATTCCCAAACTAGAAGAGGAAGAGGTGGCAGCAATTCCCCCTGCTTATATTAAGGTCCAAGCTTATACACCGTGAAAGCTTATCAGCACCATTCCATGCAAGAATGAACCAGCAGCATGATGTACTTTTTTCCTTTTTCTTAAGAGGTATCGCTGCCATCGGATCAAATAAGAAAGCAGAATTTGATCTTGTCTCAATGTGTCAACATAACGTGCAGTCAGTAGTAATGACCCCTTGATAATAGAGATTTAACGCATGTGTATTCTACAGTGAAGAGGTAATTAACCATAAACTGACCTCTCTCTATATCCTGTGTTGCTGCAGTTGCACCTACAGAGAAGGATAACAGCAGGGAATCCTAAAAAATCCTCAAATTCTCCTGCCTTATGATTCCTTACCTGCCCCAAGAATGACAACCTCGCTCTTCTTTCAGCAGAGTGGAAGGCGTATTCCTATATAATTGGAACAAATCTTTTAAGTATCTGATGTACTTGGCCATTATTTCTCCAAAATGTGTTCTGATGTTATTGTTTTTCTTCCCCAAATCTAAAATCATATAGCTAAAATGAAATGAACCAATTTCTTTACAGAAAAAATATATTTACGTTTTTATTCATAAGCCATGTTAAGAGCAAATAATTTTAACATTGTAGTTGAAAAGCATGTTTACCCAAAGTTGCCAGATCTAATAAATTATTTAACAGGAATACTGGGCTTAAAAATAAGGCAATAATACTAAACAGCCCATTAAAGATCTCCCCATCCTTAGAGAACAGAACCAATAATGCTAGTAGAAAATGTGCATTGTGATTTAAGTCAATCTACTTCCAAAAAACATTTAATGAATAGAAATGATGAAAAATATGCTTCCATTCCTGATTATACCTTTAATACCTGCAGACATTGGAATCTGAAAAGCATGTAAAATGCAAAAGGTGATAAATCTTAATCTTCATGGGATTGTTCAGTGCTTCAAATCCATACACAATGGTCAGTATGTGAGTATAGGCAACATACAGATGTCAAGTCCACAGATTAGAATTTTTTCCATTCCATGTCATCAGGTGGATTTACTTCTACCTTCCTTTTTCCTACATCAGACCAGTTGGTGCTCAGAACGGTGCCTCCGGACTCCATCTGCAATATAAAGTAGTATTTGTTTAGTTAGCTGAAGATACAACAAAAATTTAAGAGAACCTGCAGTTCTGCAGCAGCTAAATTTCTGCAGAAGTTCTAAAACACTTCCCTACAGTCTGAGCAATTAGACTAAAACATCTTGAATTAAATAAGGAATGTGCACACACAAGTTCTGAAGCAGTTATTTCTGAACTGAAGCCCAACATATTTTATTGGTGGAGAAGGCAGTTGAATGAAAATTCTTAAACAACAAGCAGCTGCAGAAGGCTTGATCATTTATGCCTGCTAACCCCAGAACTTCTGTTAAAAAAAAGTGTGACAATTTACATGGAAGAATCAGGCCCTCATTTTGGCCAATCCAACAGACCTTTGTGATTCGTAGGACTAACCGAAAAAGGCAAGCTGCTCTCATTGCCAACAAATGCTCGCAGCAGTGGTCAAGAACAGAACATGGAGATTGCTCTCCATGTCCAAACATAACATGAAGATTTAAAATTTTACAGCAATAAAATTCCTTGGAAGTACAGGAAGAACTCCTTGCCACTGTACCAATATCATTGTACGATTCAGGTCCACTTTCACAAACTTAGGGACCAACTTTTTAATGTCCAGAAACTTACATGCAGATTTAAAAAAATCTTGTGATAAAATGTACAAGCTCATAAACGCAAGTTCTAATAGCAATTGCAGGCTAAATGTCACTTTGCCTCTGCAGTTGTTATATATGCCAGCATGGTAAAGATGATCTGATGTATGCAGAGTTGACCCAAGCAGGGTGTGGAGCCCGCTGCAAATCAGCCCATGCGGGGCCCCGCCCCCGCTCTGATCCCATGTGCCCTGGACCATCTGCAGTGGCAGCCGGGGGGGAGGGGGCGGCGGCAGCAAGCAGCTGGACGTAAACCTGGCAGTTGTGGCACGGAGTCGCTGTGGCTCCCCAAAGCCCAGGGCGGTCACCCCAATTTGCCACCCCCTAGGGGCGGCCCTGGCTGCATGAATAGTATAAAAAACAAACAAAAATGTTAGGAGAAGTTGAGGTCTTACAAAAGATTTGTTCATGGCACGTTTCACTTCATCGGTACCATCAGAATAGATCTGCTGGAAGAGTTTGTTTAAAGCTGCATCTCCCTCTAATTTTTCATTCTTCTCCTCCTCTTTGATCTCACCCACTAGTTGATCCCAGTTCCTTGTATAATGAGAAGATGATGGATATAGGTGTTTGGAGTCTGGAAACAAGGTGCAATCAGTTGACTATCAATTGGCAATATCTAAAACATGAAATAGTTATCCCCTCCCCAATAGTGAGCAAGTAGCAGCAGGAACCTATAAAGAAAAATGTGGCCAGACAAAATTTGGTGACAGTTTTAAAATTAGAAAATGAAGGGAATAGAGAAAACGGATATTAGTGAAGCCTCAATGAGCCTACCTTAGAAATTAAAACAGCTTGAAAGAGACTCACAATGTATAGATTTAAACAACAGCTAAAGAAACAAAAGATGAAGTGGCAATGTATTTAGTGTCTATGGATGTATCACAAGGTAAACACCAGTGCCGGGACTTTTTTCTGAAAAACTGAGGACCTGATCCAATGGCCATTGAAGTCAATGGTAGTTTTTCTATTCACTGGGTTTTGTATCAAAGCCTTAAATGATCTCTCTAAGTTACCATGGCTTTGAAATTGAATAAATCCAATGGGAAAGAAAAAAAATCTGGAAGTTATGACACTGAATAAGTCATTTTAGGGGTCAAACTAACTGAGTTGAGTTATCAATGAATATGGCAGGGAAAAAAATGCCATGTGGGGCTAAATATGCCAGAAGCATCACATGAGTCAGCCAGGTGACAACCAAAAGTTTTGCAAGTCTGAGGCTGCAAAGAGAACACTAATTTTCTGTTAAGTACCTCATAAGACCTGGGAGGTAAACTATAGAAAATGTAGGCCACATTAGGTGACTAGAGAGGTTGATTTACAAGAAAAACTAAGCTACATAGTATGTTAGATAATAATGGAAGCAGAGGAGAGCAAAGCCTACTGGACATGTATATGACAGCTGTGAAAGTGAAAGGCATTTTTAGATGGTACAAGAAAGCAGGAAGAGTATATATAAGTTTATTACTCCTTCCTGCTTTCTTGTACCATCTAAAAATGCCTTTCACCTTTCATTTTCACAGTTGTCATATATACGTATCTGGTATGCTTTGCTCTCCTCTGCTTCCATTGGTATGTTTTTTTTGTTTTGTTTTGCTTTTTCACTTGCGTGCACACACGCCCCCCACCATGGCGCACACCCTGGGGGAGGCACAGGGGGCACATGCCCCCCAGATGTGAGTGCAGGGTGAGGGTGGGCTGCCACTATGTGCTCTGGGCCCAAGGCTACACCAGGCTCCTCCTGGCAGGGGCTGAGCCGTGGCTGTACTCAGGGCAGGCAGCAGCAGCACTGGGGGAGGCGGCTTCAGCCACCTCAGAAGCAGAGCTCCAGCCCAACCCCCTCACCATGAAGCGCCTAGTGCAGCCTCCAGCCCTGAGCACATAGCAGCAGCAGCAGCACCTGCCGCAGCCCGCCCTTGCCCCATGCACGGATCCTGGGGGCACATGTCCCTCATGCCTCCCCAGGGGTGCATGCAGTGGCAGGAGCCACCCCCACCCCATGTCCCCCAACAAGCCATAGATCCATCCCGCAGCCCAGCTGTGCAGAGGCAGCTCCACTCCCTCCCTCGCCGCAGGGGCCTCAATCTGCCCACCTCTTCCCTCCCACCAGACTTACCAGCCAGACGCTGCTCTCCATGCTGTCGGCCTGCACTCCTGGCTACATATATGCATGTGGCATTTAAATCGGCCACATTGGCCAAAAAAGGCCAATTGCTGATAATGTCACAGGCCTTTTATCAGTGCTGATATGATACAGTCTGATGTATCAGTGCACCTCTACGTTCTGCCAATCAGAATCTATTCCTACTACCCGACAATTCACGAAGTTAGATTATCAATTACATCTTCATACATGCAGCGACACACCTATTATTCCCCATATTTTATACGCATAAGATTTTCTTTTTAACTGGGGGAAAAAAAGAAAAAACAGCAAAATATTTGCTTTTCAATTAAGAGATAAATGAGATCAGAAAACAAACCTGGTGTAAACTGTTTAAACTTAGGAGAATCTCCCTGCCCCTCCAGCTGCTCCCATCTTATGGCCTCTGGCTTCTTCATTTTTATCTCAACCTATAGAACAGAGAAGACGTACAATAACGAATATAACCCATTAATCTAAGAGGCAAGCACATAGTTTTCAGATTAATTTGAAGCTGACCAAGTTGCGGGAAAGACAAGGAACTGATATTTTAATTTATCATTTTAAAAACATCAAAACCATGCCCCTGTGCTACAATACCCATCCTACCAAATTAAAAATTTACCCAGCTTCAAGAGGAATCCCAATTTATGAGTAAATCCGGATGCTGCCCAAGAGCTAACCTACGTAGCCACATAATCTTAATATGCCTATGTTCCACTTTTATTTTCTCATATTTATTAGGTTAGTTGCTCAATTCTTGTTTCAAATCATATTGCAACGCTTTTAAAGGGTAGTGACCATCAAGACTGTACTGATGGTCTGCTGCTAGGAAGAGCTTCTTGAAGAAATGTACTCTTTTGTGGTTCCATAGCTAAACAGTAAAAACACTCAATCTCCAGTCTGTTGGAGAGAAAATTACCTGGTTATTCATGGTCTTTTTTGGCAATGAACGATGGATAGTGAAAAAACCCACATAAAAGTAACCTAAAGCAGGTATCTAAAGGTGCAGGATACCAGGCGTTTTTCAAACAGCACCATCTAGTTTTTGTTTGACTTTTAAACCACCACAAGAAGGTATTTTCCAGAGTAATAGGCAGACAAGGTTCTTTTGGTAAATCTGATATCTTTTATTAGACCAACTCAAATAGTTGGAAAAATACTTCTTTCCAAGTTTTCAAGTACAAATACCCTTCGTCAGGCTGAGGAAGCATCTTAACTTTTTCCTTTTGGCTACTCAATTACAAAATGCAAAGCAAAAATTAAAAGTCCAGATAAATATAGGCTGCCTAAATATGAAGAACATTTCATTTCAGAACAAGCCTGCACTGTTGAAATGCTACAGGGTTTGCATGATGCTTCATCAACTTAGTCGTGTCTTGCTAAATACTGAGTTCCTCATTTTATCTGAATATCTGAACTGAAAAGAATTCTTAGTTCTACCTAAAGCCACTATAACCTGGGGATCCCTGCAGACCTAAAAACAAAGAGACCTTTGTAAACCTAACCCCAGAGCTCCTAGCAACAAGCTGCTAAACGGGCATCATGCTGTTCTGAAATCTGAACTTCTGTTTTTATCCATTCAAAGTTAGCTGCAGCTAAGCAATCATTTTAAATATTAAAAAAAAAAAAGAAAATGCCATCAAATGTTGAAATCTCTAGGTTTCCATTTTGAAGTCTGATATGTTTACAAATGCACATGCACTGTAAAATAAGTGAAATATTTACTTATCACCCCTGTAGATCATCAACCTTGCCCATTTCTTATAGGATTTTATACAGATTACTCTTTACAAATAACTTGGAAAAAGTGAAAACAAAAGATTTACCTTTAGTGCTAATTGATGAACATCCCTAAAACTAGCAGGGAAGGATTTCAACACACATTTTTTTAAATATACTCATGCCTCTCACAGGAACAGCTTAACCAAGTCCTTCAACACATGGCCTTAACACAGGTTCCTTCAACACATGGTATTACTCTCAAATGCAAGTTATCAGTGCTCAGGGGGTGTTGGTTATATATTATAATACATTATAACCTGCCTGCCATCCAATAACCCCAGGTAACCTCTCTATATTTTACTAGCTACATTCTATCACCAGGTCACCATTCCCTGCTTCCCCCACCTACCCATATCCCTTTCCCTCTGATCCTTGCTGCCAGGCATTTGCATTTTCACAGACCTGCATTTTACATATTGGCTTTATTCCACCCACCCAAGACAGCACTCAACACACCAGTAGATGCTCCCTAAGCCTGAAAGCTCGTAAATAACATTTTTTCCAGCAAATTAGTTGGTCTAATAAAAGATCATCACATTTAGCTTCCCCCACCTACCCATATCCCTTTCCCTCTGATCCTTGCTGCCAGGCATTTGCATTTTCACAGACCTGCATTTTACATATTGGCTTTATTCCACCCACCCAAGACAGCACTCAACACACCAGTAGATGCTCCCTAAGCCTGAAAGCTCGTAAATAACATTTTTTCCAGCAAATTAGTTGGTCTAATAAAAGATCATCACATTTACCCAAAGAACTTTGTCTGCGAGTTATCAGTGCTAGAATACACTGTCCGTTAAAAAATCTACCGCTCTCTCTTTCCACCAAGCCAACACTGAGTTCAGGACATATTTAATTATTTATATTTTATTTTGGAATATCCAACACTGAATATAGCAGCCATTGCAAAACAAACTGAAATTATTTACTACGGTAGCTGCCTATGTTTTTAAAATCAATCAAACCTATAGAATATAATAAAAAATATTTTAGTCAATGAATGTCAGCAATCTCATATTAAATGAAGCATTGAATCTTTAAATGCTGCTTCCTGACCAGGATGTGAACATGAACTGAACTGGTGGGCCCTACAGCTCCTGTTAATGCAGCAACCACCTAGAACAGTGGTCTCCAACCTCTTCATAGTGAAGATCACTTTGATACCCCAGGATCTACCACACCCCCCATGCCTGCTCTGCCTCCACCTGCTACCCAAGTCGCCCAGGCTCTGTCCCCACTCACCCAGCCCAGCCTAGGTGGCAGAGGGCATGGCTCAGCCCAGGCACATGTCCTGTAGCTCCTGATCGTGGAGCCTCTGACAGACTGAGATTGATGGTCAGAGGCTCCGTGATCGACCAGTCGATTGAGATCAACTGGTTGGTGACCACTGACCTAAAATAACCAAGCTTCATTTTTCAGATGAAAGCTACAACGCTGTTGCCCACTTTATGTTTAAAAAAATCTGCCTGAAAAAGGTAAAAGAGCCTTTGCTCTATACACTTCTGAAATAAAATTACTCCGGTGCACCAAGCTAATGGTTTAAACAAATATGAATGCAGAACATGAAATCCTTTTGTTTCAGTGTATTCGATTTGAAGCTAAACATAACACTTAGCTGTTTTTCCATAGTCTCACGCTGTTTTCAAGTACATTTGTCCTTTGATGCTCCAATCATTTACATGATTTAAGTTCTTTTGGACAGTAAACACAATTCAAGTTTACAGGCTACACTACACATTTAAGATGTTTCCTAGACTTGCATTCAAAAACTTAAAATGTATAAAACAGGAAAACTATTTCCCACTTCACCAGCAAAAGCTAAAACAAATACCTCTATTTACACACACAAAAACGGATACCCTAATAAAGTTTTACAACTCTACTTTTACTTGAGAACTGGAGATATAATTACTATAAAGATAATTTGAGTTTCCCTCCATCACAACCTCCAAGTATTTTATTTTTCTTATCTCATGCCTTTAAGTTAGACATCCAAAAACCCTGGCAGGGTTATAAACCGGAAAGGAAATTACTAATGTTTTATAACCCCTCAACTATTTTTTCTTTTCAACAGCTAAGAGCATCTCAGACCATGGACAGGTGTTGCATTAGTGTAAAGACAAAAACAAAAATACACAAACACCCCTTTCCCAGCACAAAAAGCAAGCATCCAGGCATTTAAGTGGTTTGTGGTAGGAAAAACAGATGCTACCACAAACTGTAAATGCTTGCCAAAGAATAAAGTTTTCTAGGACAGAAAGTAATGCCCCTGATACCTACAGTCCTCTATTCTCCCTCACCAAGTGGGAAGAGGAGGGAAAGCAGTGAGCTCTCTGACAGTTCACCATTGGGAGGGTTGTCGAGGAGCCCTGTGGGGACCCTGGTGCTGCAGCTGCTTGAACAGGTCTTGGCTTTCCCAGAGACTTTAATCAGTCAATTCCTGCCACACCTTGAACAATCCTGGGATATACTAGGACTGTTCAAAGCAGCAGCGGGAATTCCCTAACCCTAATGACCTCTCGCACTGCTCCAACCTTCTCTCCCTGCCAAATCAACAATGCACATGCGCACAGGATGGTGTTAAGGTTAGGGCAAGGGAATTACTACAACACTGCAAAAGTCCTGGCAAGAACTAGGACTCTGGCAGCAGCCCTACCAGGCATGGTAGGGAAGAAGAGAGAAGTTTTCCTCTCCCTGCCACTCCTGCCAGACTGGGAAGGAGGGTTCTGTCTGTGGTAGCTGCTGCTTTTCAGCAGCCACAGGCTGATCACTGACAGCTTGCTCTTTTCCAGTAGGAGAGGGGGCAGGCTGACCACTCATTAGGCTCTCCTGGGTGCAGGAGCCAAGAAGCAGTTCCCTATCACTCCTTAGCTTGTCTGTGTGAATTTTGGAGCTCTACATCTAGGGGGCTGGAACAGCTGTATGGCTTCCTTTTTGCCATGCTTTCCTAACACTGAAAGTTTCCTAGAAATCTGCAGAGGTGCAATTGAATACCTGTCCATTGCTTCATTCACAGAATGAAGAAAAGCCAGCATTATACCTTTCAAAGCTGCTCACCCTTCCATCTGTGGAGAAAACCTGCACTCAGAGCTTTACTTGCAACTAAACATGCAGAAGCAAGTATTGAAAATTCATGGTTTAGCCATCAAATCTAAAATTTCAAGAAGGAAGTTGTAGGGGAAAGCATTCATGAATACTGCAAGTGCATCTAGTCTACAACAGATGCAAGAACAGAAGCAGGACAAGGGAAGTCTTGCTAAAAAAGATTTTGTTATTAGTCTCAAGATGCTTGCAAGGTTTGTAAAGCTGCAAGGGAAAATCATTTCCAGATGTCACAAACTACATTATGTAAAAACTGACTTGCAAATATCAATGAATATTCTCCCCAGGCCACAGGAAAATACAAGTACCTTACCATTTTTGCTGCTCTGCAGCTTTTTGCTCATTTTATTTTGTAAAATTTCTGTTTTTTTGTTGTTGTTTTTTTAAATAAACACTTCCCTCTTGCCCCAAGTTAATTTTACTACATGACAAGCAACCACAAAGGACAGGGAGCTGCAGAACCATTCCCAACGTAAGACTGAGAAAGGTGCATCTAAAAAATGTCAACACCAGCAAACTAAAGTAAAATAAAGACAGTGGAAGACACTAAGACATGACATGACATGATTAGATCACTACTCCATCTACTTTCAATCAAAATAACTCATTAGCAAAAGTGGCAGGCTGGAACAGAAACTGTATAACTAATGAATTTCCATCACTATCATCCAGCTGTATTTGCTAAAAATATAAAGCTACAAATATTTGTTTACAAGAAAAATCAAGTGTTTTTTTAACCTAGAAAGCATTAGCATACCTAATAAGAAAAAGTTGAATATTACTTCACCATTCACATAAATGGCATTAAATAAAAATATCTGCAAGCCAACTTTACTGAAGTTGGATTCCTGACTACATGCATGATGTAAGCATGTCAATATGATGCGTAGTCAGTTGCCCAATTTCAAGCTGTAAAGGAATTTTGACTATGTAGGCAAAAATGGAAAAGTTGTGAGATGCGTTTCATGATTTTGACTTAAGATTTCTGACAAAATTCATGCCTTTGCATCTCATACCAACTTCTGCAATACAATCCTTGTATTTAACATTTGGCATTGCAAGCCTGACACTGAGGATTTTAGATGCTTTTAGTGTTGATGAAATAAACTTTATTAAAAATGAACTGTATGTCTTAAAATTAAACAAGTCAGCTCAACTGTTTGTATATCAAAATTTTTGTTTGGCTAGGATAGAAGCATCCTGTGGATAGCCTAAACATGCCTATTTAACTTGGTTTTGTCCAGTGTTCTTTTTTTTTCCATCCAGGACATCCAGAATACATGCCCAACAAATTCTTAACAGTGTTCTGTATTCAGCTCTTAAGGCAGGGGTGTCAAAGATACAAGAGCCCTATCATTTGGCCCATGGTACTGCCTGTGGATCTTGAATCAGCCTCATGTGCTCCATGCAGCATGCACCATCCCCAGCACACAGACCAGCCCTGCATGCTGGATCCAGCGTGCAGGGCCAATCTGGCATGGGTACCGCATGCAATGCATGCCCTGAACAGGCCCTGTATGCCACATGTGGCGCACAGGCCAGATGTGGAGTACGCAGTACGCAGGGTTGGAGCCAGAACATGCACTGCACAAGGGGCAGTCTGTGGGCCTGATTAAGCCAATGGACCAACCCTGTACCCCCATCCAACCTGCTGCTTTGGATGCAAATATTATTTTCAACCCAAGAAAGCACAAGTTTCTCTCCATCCTGCTGACTGCTGGGAACAGTTCATGCAACATACTTGAGGTGATGTCTATGAGCAATCTGATCCTTGGATAGAAAATGAATTGCTCGTCTGTCAGATCTGAATTATGAAACCAAGAATGAGATCAAGCCTGCAATGATCCACTTGTGCATTTCTATTAGCAGGTAGAAAATTCAGTGACTTTTCAGCAGGGGATTTAAGTTAATCCTGTTTGCAGCTGAATCTTCAAGGATCACTACAGTTTTGCCAGCGGGTTCCCCCAAGAGTTAATATCTCCAAAAGCTAGAGACAAGAGACCGTAATAACCCAAATTATATCAGAAAAAGAAGCATATTTTAAAAACACAAGGGAAATTAGATTCAGCAGAGGTGTACTTTTCCCCTAGACAATAGTTAGCCAGCAGCTAGTTGCTGGTCAGAAGGCTTTCTGTGTTCTGCTGGCCTAAGGATTCTGTACAAATCTATGGTTCCTGGGGTAGGTAATTTCTTCAACAAATGGTTAAAAGCAAGGTGAAGGATCTCTCGCTTTCTTCTCCAAAAGAAAATTCTGGCTAGGTTTGTGAAAAGTATAAAAGATTTATTCAAATTCTTTTTCTGCAATTTAAAAACTGTTCCCCTCAAGCAAAGCTTAATTATTGCCAATGACAAATGCATGTGTCAAGATCTAAGATGAACTGAGGGAGAAAGAGTCCCTTAGTAAAATGAAGGTTACCATTTTTGTAATTAATTCTGAGAAGTAACAAAACAAAACAAAAATCTCACAACAAGATCCTAATGTTGAGCATCTTGAACATTCTGAAACATCATTTGAGAAGTGAGATAAGCTCTAATTAACATCTTTATGAATATATTAAACTAGATGATTAAATAAAACAGAGTTGTCAAAACCTTGTCAAATTGAAGCACCAGGTACCCATTTATGCAATATTACTCATTTTGTCAACAAAACACTAATTACAGAGCAAAACTATTTTTGGATTTCAAAAAGAATAGTACATTCAAATGTGTATTTAAATCCAACAATTATATAATATCTTCAACACCCCAATTTCTGAAAGTCATTTATAAACCAGTGCTGTTAGCTTGCTAATAATTGACTAAAAGGAACCAACGAATACTGTGTGAATGTCAAGATTGCAGTCTTAAAAGCTTAAATTAGAATGGCTAAAGCAATATAAATTTAAATGCCAACTTTACTGCCTGATAGCATTTCAGAGATACTAGAGTCAGTATTTTAATTTTTATTAACCTGACAAAGCACATGATATGGGACAAATATCACAGAATAGTAGAATTCAAAGGGACCACAGAAGGTCTCTAGTCCAACTGCCTGTTGAAGGCAGGATCGTCCCACACTATACTGTCTCAGTCAAATGTCTAACATGCTCTTAAAAACGTCCAAGGATGGAGATTCCAGTTTCTAAGTAGTGTGTTCCAATGCTTTACCACCCTCATAGAGAAGTGTATATGCATGTAGGAATGTACTGTAGCTTCAGAAGCAGAACTTTATGCTGAACCTTTCATCAATAAATACTAAGCTATCCTTACAGAGATTAACAGGGTTGCTTTTTACAAATTTGTAAACTGATTTACAGAGGGGAGCTGCCAATAATCCATATATGCATCCAATCGGCTCTGCACTTTCAGTTTTAAAATACCAGAGACATTAAGAAGCTCTAATGCCTCTACCGTTTGCAGAAGACTTTTGGCTAGAAAAAAAGCCTCAAGGTCAACCAAGGCCCTTTTACAACACAACTGCTGAAAATGATTATTTCCCAGCTATAGTTTCAATCACTCCTGTTTGAAATAGGCAGCAACTAAAACCCCTGAACCCTAGCTCCTAAAAATAAGGCCTTTGTAGCTGCAGTATAAAACTACACCTGGAATCTCCAGAAGAAGAAACCGCATGTCTGCTGCCAGGGCAGATACAGTAATGAAGAGGAAGTAGAAGTATCGTATACTAGATCAATGTCCTTCCCACAGTGGATGGCCCAATGATATATCCTTCTCATAAGTAAACACCATTTGGGAGAAGAGCAGATGAGAAACCCTGGATCAGGGGGCATAACCAGCAGAATACAACTTCTAGGCCATTTCTGCTAATTTGTTAATTCCACTCATTTCACAAATGTGTCATACCCTATAATGGAGGTAATACAAGCTAGCAATAGAACCCAACAATGATAATGCATTCCCAAAGATGGGGCCAGCACTGTCTCAGTGTATTGTATATGCTACTCTAGTAGCCAATTTAAAGATGATGACAATCAACCTGCTGCCAGCTAATACAACTAAGTTCCTCAGTACAAATTGTAGAAGACTGCGGAAGGCCTGAAGATTCAGAATTCTGACCCTTCTAATGATGTAGGCTGAAGCATTATAAACATATTATTTATGCATTATAAGCATTACAAACAGGGATCCTGGTTCTCTAATAAAAAGAATCCTCAAATTTCAGATTAAAAAGTAACCCAAAATCCAAAGTTTCCATGATTAAAATGAAACACCACAAAATAGATATCTAATAGATGCTAGATAGATATAGATAAATTGTGGTGTTTCATTTTAATATCTATCTAGCATCTATTAGATATCTATTTTGTGGTGTTTCATTTTAATAAATCACAGAAAAATGTGGATTTGGGGGTGTTTTTTTTATATCTGAAAATTGGGGATTTTTTTTTTCCCCATAGATTTCATAGATATTAGGGCTGGAAGGGACCTCGGAAGATCATGGAGTCCAGCCCCGTGCCCAAAGGGCAGGAAGTCAGCTGGGGTCATAGGACCCCAGCAAGATAAGCATCCAGTTTCGTCTTGAAGGTGTTCAATGAAGGCACTTGAACCACCTCCGGTGGCAGGCTGTTCCAGACCTTAGGAGCTCGGACAGTAAAGAAATTCTTCCTTATGTCCAGCCTGAAACGATCTTGTAGTAGTTTGTGACCATTCGACCTCGTCATCCCTTGGGGCGCTCTGGTGAACAAACGTTCCCCCAGATACTGGTGGTCACCCCTGATAAACTTGTAGGTGGCCATCAGATCACCCCTGAGCCTACACTTTTCCAGGCTAAAATGCCCCAGGGCTCTCAGCCTGTCATCGTAGGGTCTGCTTCCCTGACCTCCGATCATGCGCGTGGCTCTTCTCTGGACTCTCTCAAGCTTCTCCACATCCTTTTTGAATTGTGGAGCCCAAAACTGGACACAGTACTCCAGCTCCGGCCTCACTAAGGCCGAGTACACGAGCCTATAAGGATGCTGCGGGTTTTTCTTCCCAAGGTGGAGATCCTTGCATTTATCGGCGTTGAACACCATCAGATTCTCGTCTGCCCACTTGCTGAGCCTGTCCAGGTCAGCCTGGATAACCTGCCTGTCTTCTGGTGTGGATGCTTTGCCCCAAAGTTTGGTGTCATCGGCGAACTTGGCCAGTCCGCTTCTGACTCCAGTGTCCACATCATTAATGAAGATGTTGAACAGTATGGGTCTAAGGACAGAGCCTTGGGGGACCCCACTGGTCACAGGACACCACGATGAGTGACTTCCATCAATTACTACCCTCTGGGTCCGACCCCGGAGCCAATTTTCCAGCCAGTGGATCGTGGAGGACCCAAGGCGACAATTGGCCAGTTTCTCCAAGAGGCAATCATGGGAAACCAGATCGAAGGCTTTTCTGAAGTCAAGATATATGACATCAATCTCTTCTCCCTTGTCCAGGTGATAGGTCACCTGGTCGTAGAAGGAAGTGAGATTGGTCAAGCAAGACCAATTTTTTTTTTTTTTTTTAATCAGAGAAAACCAGGATCCCTAATCATAAAAGTTGCAAAAACTGTTTTCCCTTCTTCCTTTAAAAACCTCTAGGACATGAGAGGATTGGAACAACCTAAATATCAAACAAGTTTCCATATGCAACACAAGCTGGTAAATGCTTACTATGTTCTCTTGCATATAACAAGTCCCCAAATATAACATGCATCCTGTTTTTGGAAGGCCCCAAGAAGGAAAAGAGATCTTACCATGGGAATACAGTCAGTAAGTATCTGATGCCCAGGTTTGGCCATTGACTGATCCCTGCATGCCAGCCCAATCTGGTATGTGCTGCAATGTCAGCCAGCTGGGCATCTCCCCAGAGGTCTGGAGGTTTGGCAACTGGGGAGCCGGGATGTTAATTGCTGTGGTTCCCAAAGCCATCCAGGGAGCAATGGTGATGAATGCCATTAACAGCAGTTATTGCTGCCACCAATTCCTGGCCACCATCTCAAATATGCACTCAAATTTTCCCCAGCCTTTTTTTTTTTTTTTTTTTTTTTTTTTGGGGGGGGGGGGGGGGGGGGGGGGGTGATTTAGGGGGGGAAAGGGGGAGGGGGTGAGATATGCATATTTTATGCAAGAAAATACTGTAGCTCCCCTGCACCCTTATCATATTCATTGGGCAGATGAATCAAAGGCACCTTGACTCAAAATATCGTTATTTTACCGACTGATATACTTAGTGAAGTTAAATACTTTTGCTCTTTCTTAAAGAAAGAACAGGGGAATAAAATAATGACATTTGCACATAAAAATTCTAGATAAGCATATGCAGTAGAAGGTTCTCTGAATTTTGGATAAAAATGCTGCATTCTGGCTCCCTCTGCTGGAAAGAAATCTGTAACATACTAGGTGTTATTACAGTTAACTCCCTCTATAATTTTCAGTGAAAGAGGCTAACTGAATTTGTGGTTCCAGCTATAACAATTGCATAAAATAGTACAATCAGTAACAGGTAGAATATATCCCAAAATTAGTCAGGAAAATAAAAGGAAAGACAGCCATCTTCCAAACAACTTAAATAGCAGCAGTAGTGGCAAGAATCTTAAGTTATTACTTTATAGCTATTACTGTCAAGACAAATCTGGTAAGAGTGAAAGGTTTCGCAAAAAGCCTGGCTTGAATTGCAGGTGTTTTTCTGAAAATTTCAGAGGACTGGACATTTTGCAATACAGGTGCTGTAGGGAAGGTATATGCAACTAAAAAGAAAGTGTCTGTTGGAAAGAATATTCCTGGGGTCAGTTTGTTAAAAGACAAAAGTTTTATGTTAAGAACTTAAAGGGGTCTCTCTCTCTTACTGAAATATGAACCACCTGGAAATAATTAACTCCCAAAACACGCCCCTTTCTTGTAGCAAAGAGAAGGTATGCTACAAACCGTCTTAGAGTTACTGCCAACAGGCTTACATAACCAAGAGAAATGTTCTAGAAATTCCAGATTCAGAGGCATTAAGAATTACATTTCCACAGGCTAGCTTTACTACTACGGTTTACTTGGATTGATACCAGATACTTTAATTAAGAGTTTCTCAAAACATGGCATTAAAAAACATTATCTTGGCTCAAAAAAAAGATATAGGCCAATTCATAACCCAGGCAGGTCTTACTTTTAAAAGTTCTGGCTAAACACTACAAAATTTAAAACCTTGAAATGTCACATATATTAATATTATGGAATAAGTGAGCAAATTTAAGTCATTCTAATTGGCAGAAGTTGGCAACAAACAAATGGCCTGTCTTGGATTCAAACACAGTTTGCCTCAACCAGGTAATCTACCTAGGCAAGTTCTTTAAGAATATTAAAAATGGTAAGTGTTTTTTCTATTTATTCAACCATAAGACATGATTCGAAGAAAAGCTAAGAACTAGGTATTGAAGTGTTAAGGAGCATTCTACAAAATCTTAATATCTCAGATGAGTTTTAGCTCTAGGCACTTTCAAGTTTTGGAATTTTGATGGAGATTTTTTTTGAGAAACTAGGCTGATACCAACAAAACCATATGCCTCTCTGAAACAGTTTCTGAAGTGCCACCCTGCCTTGCCTTCTGCTCTTCTTTTAATTCCATGCATGCAAGCAAAACTTAAAAGACCAATGAAATGGAGCTTATAACCACTATGAATATCAAAATGTGGACTTCACAGATGCTATTAGCTCAACAGCTAGCAAGCTTATAGCCTACAATGAATCACAAACTTGGTTTAATTCATATTACAAGTTTGTAATACCCTTCTTAGCCTCCATCCCGAGAGTCCATCAGTCATCAGCTCCAACTCAGAAGCATCACAGGTTTCAACAGTTAAATGCAGGTCCACTTGACCTTTTTAGTATATCATAATGCATTTCTCATTTTGTACTGTGAGATGCAATTTCAAAATCAAAAAAGCTTTAGTTGAGATGGAGTTGATGGATACCATTAGCTTGAAAAAGTTCACAACTTCATGGGAAAGTGTTGCAGCGTGGTTGCTAGAAATAATATCAAGAATAGCTATTAGTAAAAACTTCAGCTCAGACCTTGGAAATAATTCCTCATTTCCAGCACAAAAAGCTAGTGTACAGGCATTAAAGGGTTTTTCTGCAGAAAAATCAGCTTTTCAACAACAACAAAGTAGCATATCTAGTCAGTAAACTTCTCCAAAGAATTTTCAAGTGCCACCTTTAATACCTGTATGCTTCTCATGGGCTCTCTAGGACCCTCACCTTCCCCAGTCTTCTGTTTTTCCATCCTCACCTCCAAGGGGCAGAGAGTGGGTCCTGTAGAGACACTGCCGAGAGCGTTCAAGACCCAGCTCTAACTCCCACCCTTTAAGCAGCACCGTTCAAGGGACATCAGGAATGCATGGTGGTGGCAGGGCAAGGAGAGCAGTTCCCTGCCCCACAGGAGCAGCTGCTCTTACCGTAATAGATATTTGGTTCATTCTCAGGGGTGACTGGCATAAAAAGAAAGCCCCCTCCCCTCTGTGGGCAGCTGTAGGCTATGCATTACAACCCCATTTCACCCTGTAAAGGGGTGTAGGGAGAGGGAATCGTGTGGGGACACTGCTGCCAGGTTTGAACAACGTCAAAGTGTTCGAGGCCTGGCATATACCCCAGCTGCTGCACAAACACTCCTGGAGAGTTCCCTGTACTCTTCAAAGGGCGGCACAGTTTCCCTCTGAACCATTCCCAAGCACCACAGCCCCCTGCAGGATCCTTCGGAGGCTACAAAAGAGGCATTTTCCCATGGTTTGAACCAACACAGAAAGCCCCTGTAACTGTCCAAGCAGCACTGCCACTGGCCCCACCTCTTCCATGGTCCTGGATCTCTCCAGGACTGTGCAAGGGGTTGGGGGGCATTTCCCCACAGCTTCATTCTGAGTCTCCCTGGGACAGTTTGTTCGAGCAACAGTGCCGCTGTTCTTTGCAGGGTCCTCAGTCTCCCTGGGACTGTACAAGAGGTGGGAGTAATGTCTAGAGATGACGGGGGGATGTCAACGAGGGCAGATCTCCTTGTAGGATGGTGGTGGTGGGATGCTGTCCATGGCAGCTGCTGCTTTTCACTATCATTGACAGCTTGATCACTGTGTTTGTGTTGGGGTCTTCTTACAGTCATAAGAGAGATTAGATTCAGGGTCCTAATCTGTACTATATCATTCTGCCCAAAGTATACTATTAGCATGCATATGCATAAAAGCTGATCACTGAGCCTAACCCATTTTAAAAAAAACATTTTTTTTAATTATAAAAAAACCCCTGAGGATCTTGGGCCTCTTCAGCCTAAAAAAGAGAAGACAGAGGGGACTTGGTAGCAGCTTACCGCTGTATCAGGGAAGTACATCAAGGGCTCCGTCAACAACTGTTCACCAGGGCACCCTTGGGGAAAACCAGGAGTAGAAGCCACAAACTCCTGGAAGACCATTTCAGGCTTCTGAAGAAAAACTTTGTCATAGTTAGGGTGTCCAGACTGTGGAATAAGCTCCCTCCAGAGGTCGTTCAATCACCTATCCTAGAAATCTTCAAGAGACTGGATGGCCACCTTACTGGTGTCACCTGACCCCAGTTGTCTTTCCTGCTCAGTGCAAGGAGCTGGACTCAATGATTTTGTGAGGTCCCTTCCAGCCCCTAACAATCTATGAATCTATGACCCCTTCCCCAACACAGGAGAGGGCACACGGTCAATAGGGATAGAGCTCCCCTGAAGGTAGGGAGAGGAGACCAAAGAGCAGCCTTCTATTGCCCCCTGGCTAGAATGTCTATACATCTCTTTTTTCACCACGTTCTCATTGGTTCTGGAAAATTGTGTCACCCAAATGCCTGTCCATACTTTCTATTTGTCAGAATTTTTGTGCAGTTTGTTTGACTGAGGATACACCTTATCATGAGGTCCTGAAGAAGGATGTCTATCAGTAGCACCTGAAGCTGAAAAACTTAAAATTTCTGTAAGTGGGACAGAACAAAGACAGCAGGTGAAAAAAGGATAGCAACACTAATCAGAAGTGGAACTATTTACCCAACCTAAAAGAACCTCAGTAAAAAGCATGAGAAAGCAACCCTTTAAATTTTTAAAGACTTAAAAACACAGGTTACATCAGGTCAACATTTCAGAAAGTTATTCTAGAAGTAAACATTTTAAAAAATTGAAGTTGACAGTCTCCTTTAAGGCTGAGCATGTACTGACTTTTAAAATTTCATTGTATAAAAAAACAAACAAAAAAACAAACAAACAAAAAAACTCAGAAATGTTATGATTTAGTTTCAAAACACCAGACTTGCACTTATAGCAACAATGAGTAAAAACCTTCATCAAATAGCTGAGATAAGTAAAAAAGTAAATGCAACTTGTTTATGTATATCCAAGTTAACAGTGTACCTTGGGCAGAATGGTACAATACAGATTAGGATTCTGAATCTAATCTCTGTTATGACTGTAAAAGGGCTCAAACACAAACACAATTCATACCCCATAGGACAACATTTGCCTGAATCTACAAACCTGAAGCAGCCCTGACATAATGAGCTACCATGTTTATTGCACTAGAGTGAGAATTTTTAGATGTTATATCTGGTGACATTTTCTCTGTTGACTATTGTCACCATCTTTATATCCCCAAAATTCAAACACTCTAGTCTGACACCTCCCCAAATGACAAGAAGCCTGTAACTACACACAAAAAAACCCCAAACCCTGCCCATCCATCTCTTACTTCCCCAACTTTCAAAAATTGTATAAAGTTACGTGTATTCTTACAAGACTGCATCACCCCTGACCTGAAGTTAAAAATTTAAAAGTATAATAAAATGTACTTTGAAAAAACTTTGGAACAGAATTTTTGTAGCGACTTACTCATTTTCACGTTCAATTCAATAAAATCTTTGTTTCAACAGTATCTTGTCACAGAATCTCTAGCCTGCTTCACTGCAGAAAGCCATGATCTGAGTATATATCCACAGACCTAAGAAAAGACTAGCATATTTTGGAGTCTGTGCTCCAATCTCTTAACAGAAAAGAATGAGAATAACATTCTGGGACACGTAGAGATGTGGATATAATACAATCAGCAGGCTAGTTTTGAGGATAGTGAAACTGGGTTCTCCAGCCACAAAGAGATAAAGTTGGTTAGGGTGTCTGGACCTCATGTAAGATGCTATAGGGTTCCTACCTTTTACAGGTAAGAAGAGGAATTCAAGTGGGAAATGGTTCTCTCAGCCAGTACATAAGAGTAACAACAGGAGCAGCTATCTGTACAAATTATATAAAGGGGTGACATTAAACTGAAAAAACCCAAGTTCCTAAAATTCATTACAAGTATACACAATTCCTAAAACATTGGGAAAAAAATGTTCTAAACCTCAGAATACTCTTACCAGACTTTATTCAACTGAATCACCATCTACTGGACAAAACTGAAATGAGTACGATAAAGTATCAAGCTTAAACTGCAGATGCAGACTGTACAGTAATTATTATAAATTTACACTAGGTTTTACTTCTCAGTAAATTTACTCAGTAGGTAAAAGGTAGACATATGAACAACTCATACATTCTCTGCCTGCAGTAGATACTATTTAGTGCCTCACTAAACAACACCTAGTCCAGGGATAGGCAGACCCCAGCATACATGCCAGAGCGTGACATGCACAAAGGCATTCTGTTTCGCATATGCACCTTGGGATGGACAGTGGGGAAGGGGCCGGGGTTGGGGCTGCGCTGCCACAAGGATGAGGCCCCTTGAGGCTCTCCTGCCATCCACCCTTGGCATGCCAACATCTTACGAGTTGAGGTTGAGGGTGTTTTTGGCACTGTCCAAAAATGTTGCCATCCCCTGACCTAGCCACTGGAAAGAGGGGGGCATTATTTGCAGTACACACACAAAAAAAAAAAAAAAAAACTACCCTTGGATAAATAAACTGGGGGTGTAGAGCTTATGGCCAGGACACTGGAAAAGTGTTACTCCTTACCTTTAACTTAGAGCAGAGTGGCTTACACAAGTATCAAGCTACCCATCTCTGTCCAGTTTTGTAGTGACGTGTCCTCACCCTTAGCGTGCCTACACACTATATATCCTTGCGCAATTTTCTGTACAAGAGACAATGTATCCAACAACTAGAACTCTCACTATGTAAGAAACTCTTAAACTGCTTAGTTCATAAGTACTAAAATTCCACGCTCTGTCAACGCTGAGAAGAAACTGCAAACATATCTAGGCTAGTGGCTCCCAAGCTTTCCTGGTTCAGTTACGACCTTTTAAAAAGTTATGCACAACTGTGGTGTGTATAATCAAGTTTGAGCCCCACCCCCAACCAAACTGTTTTATAAAACACCAGATTACTCATCTCCAAATCAGCCAAGCCAGATAACAGCTACGCAGGGCATCTGCAAGTTTTAAAAAATAAAACTTAGGCAGCCACTGGCAATGCACAGGGGATACACGCGGGTGGGTGCATGTGTACCCCGAGCATGGTGGCGCACCTCCTGCGAAAAGGCGCTGCCGACATGGCCGGCAGTCGCCACTTGCTGCCACCCCCCTCACCAGCAGTCGCTGACAGGTGCTCACCACCCCTCCGCACCACTGACAGTGCTGCGGGCGCCTGCAGGAGCTCCCCACTTCCTGACACCATGCTCCCGCCACCAACAGCGCTCCCACTGTCTGAGGGAGCTTACCGTCCACATCCCACCCCCCAGCCTCTGGGGGCATGCGGTGTTCATGTAGGCAGGGATCTTTACAAAAAAACAAAAAACCCACACATAACATGACAGATTATACTTCAAAGACCCTCTTGTTTTTCCATATAGACAGCAGGAAAGAACGGGTAAAGCGTACAAAGACAACTGTCTTCCCACTGGCTCCTCTCTATTGGGCCTTCTTCCCTTCTCCTGCCCACTGGTGTTATCAGTGCTTTAGAAGTTTATACGGGGACTCTGATCTCTTCCCAGTCACAGGAACACACTGTGCACTCCGCCAGCTAGGAGCCTCAGTCAGCTGACTCCTACCACAGGAGTGCATAGTGGTCTTGAAGGCCTCCAGCATTTTCCAGAGGCTAAGAGCACTGGCCATAAGTTCAGTTAAAGGCATGATAGGAACCAGCTTCAAAGTTATTACTTTGTAGCTTATTCCTTATTTTATTACACCATTAATTTACTGAACATGTAGCCTGGTCACTCCTTAAGATGTGATTAACCAGTTAATCATGTCATAAGTGTAATGTCTATCAGGGGCCTTAAAGCGCTAAATTTCTGATCTCCATGCTGATCCTGCTCTGGCACGGTCAAATCCTCTCTTCTATCCCACAGACTTAAAATAAGACGACATGAGAAGCATGGGCTGTCTAGAATCATACTACCTTTAAATGCATGAACATTACTGAAAGCAGAGGGTAGAGAAGGGTTTAATGAAAAGCATATAATATTATAACTGCATCCTGACTTCTTTGTATGTGAAAGGGAAGATATATTAAGAATGCCAAAATTACTGCAACAGAGGCCTTAAAGTCTGACAACTTATTTTATTATACGCATAAAGCTACTTTTTGAAATGCTGTAATCGTTAACTCCTAAAACTTCAGAAAAAACAGTTCATACACTCACAAGCCACAAATTAAAGAGCTGGATATGATAGCAATCTTTCTACAGCAGTAAGTAAAAGCACCAACATATTGTAAGCGAAGTCATTTGCACTTCAGTAAGCTTTAGCTTAGATTTCACTGCTTCTGATATTTACACATCTGTTTAGAAAGCCTTCTTCTGGCTGAAAGGCACCTTGGAAACAAACTCCGATACATAAAAAATATTAATCATTATGACTGTCATAGGAAGACTAGACAAAAGAGCAGAAATGTTTTCAACACCAGAAGTATTCAAAGAAAATTTACACTTTAAAAGCTTGCCTTTGTTGAAAGCACTTTAAATGTACTTTGCTCTGGTACTATGGAATGAAGAAGAACAAGCTTTAAATTGTAGTCTTCTCCTGATGTAAGTTTCACCAATGCATTCATCTGTTAAAAAAAAACAAAACCAAAAAAACACCATCTTTCATCATCTTGAAGAATATACAATTTTTCACATTGGATTTAATTTTAATCCACAAGGATAATTCTTTCAGTATTCAAGAGTTAAATTAATAATTCTTCACTTGGAAAATTTTAGTGAAATGTCATGCATAAGACAAGAGTTTCAACTCGCTACTTTTCACTGCATTATTCAACAAGGTGTTTTCAAAGTAAGCTAGAAAATAAACAGGTGGTGTTTGATGTTCCTAGCCACCAGCTACTCAAAAAGTTTATCATTTCAACAATGTAATCAGACTTCTTTATGAAAAGAACTGCATGGGAGCAATAACATACCCAAACATTGATAATGGTACATAGAAAAACTATGCAACTGGGCTCTTACTAAGTAAACATGAAGTACATGACAGGAAGCATGTATGTGATCATGCCTATTAAAAGTAAATATTATCTGAGCATAGTTCACTAAAAACTAAGTTAGTGAAACAATATAAAAAGCTTTTTTCTCTATTCCATTGCCAGTTTCAGACACCAGAATTAAATATAAGATACATCAGAAATACAACCTACACTAATAGTTTGTTAAAACTGGCAGCTACTTATCAAGATTGTCGGACTTGTGAGTGATACCAAAGATAGGGAAAAAAAATAAAAGAATCAACAGATACCAATATGCACATTGCATATGTTCTCCTGTACAATCATTGTAAAAATTCTAGGTTGTTCTCAACTAGAATAAAGAAGCAGTGGACTCAATATTAATTCAGTATAAGCAAACAGGCATACTGGAAGATGAAGATATTTATTAAGCACTCAAGTTGAAGTGAACCAGTATAATCACCTCTTTCTCTGAAAACTGTACATCGACATCATCCTTCTGTGTGTTCTTGATCATGATAGTTACAATTACGTGAGATTCGGTTTGATACCAGTCATACCTTAAAAGAAGGATATCACTATTTAAAAATGTATTTGAACCATGTACAAGAAAAACTGATTAAACATTAACATTACTGCAGAGTAACATGCTTTACAATGACATACAATGCAGAAGGCCATATAAAACAAACCAAAGAAAGGTACTTAGGACTGTTCCTTTCTCTGATAAGAGTAAGCTTAATGGGTTTTATAAGACAAACACTAATAATGGAACAAAGAGTTACAATTACCAAGAAGAAAGAACTAGAAAAATAGTCTGATTTAAATATACCTGGCATACCACATACCCCCAAGAGATGCACCTTGTTTTTAGAAGGCACAATGTAGAAAAGAATATTGTTGCAGAGTTATGGCTATGTGCCACAAACTAAGTCTTCTTACAATAAAGAGTGTCCAGGACAGGGTTTCCCAGCTCTACTGATATCTGGGGCACACTTTTTTTCTGGATTAAAAAAGTGACAGCACATTGAATTCACTAGTCTGTGGACCAGATAAGGTCTGCGGGCCCTATCTAGCTGTGTGGGCTGGCTTGGCCAGGGTGCCATCCAGCCTATTTTTTATAGCACACTTCCATCACACTAATGTGCTGTGGGGCACACCCTTTGGAAATCACTGGTCCAGGAAGTGTGGTATCCCAGGAATCAGTCTGGGTGAGGCAGCAGGTACTTGCTGGTGTGGCAGGACAGCAATAAGACTAGGCCACAGGCCCCTGCAAGGGCAGTAGCAAGGCTGTCACTTCTTTACTGTAAACGCCATATTTTATCCCATATAACATGCCCCAAATAATATACAACTTGTTTTTTTGAAAGGTATTATGAAGAAATCTCACTCCCCTCCCCCCCAGAGCTATGGCTGCAGAGAGCAGGGACAGGGTCTAATCTTCAGTTGACTCAACCGCCCTTTCCTGCTCAACTAAAACCCTAGCTGTTGCAGAAGCCTAGTCTCCACAGGTGGACCCATGATCTTTAAAAGAACTAAAAAAAGAGCGTGAAATAGGAAGAGAGACCAGGGAAATAGGAATAGAGACCTAAGCAAGGTTATCTTGTTTAGTAGACTGACCATTAAACATGAGAAATGATTTATTAGCATCTGTGAAGTGAATGGGACATTGACTCCCTCAGCCTCAGCTGCCTGAATAGTAATATCGGAGTTGCTACACTGGGGAGAAGGAATCAGAAGCAGGGTGCTTCTATCACAGGCAGACAAGCTATAGCTTCCCTACTTAATACACTTACCCCAATTTGCAGGGAAAAGGGACATGCTGTATGCAACACAGTAGTATTCCATACAGTTGCTTTAAATAACAAAGTGTTGTTTCCAGAACACAAGCCTCATCAAGATATTACAGACTTCATACAGCAGCTCACTTACCCTCAGCCATCTCAGTAGCTGTTCAGCCACAAGCTACTGTCTCACCTGCAGCTGTGAGAAAATTAACACTGAACTCTGCCTCTGCCCTTTGCAGCCCAAGGAAGTGGCAAACATTTTGGTCTACCTTGCTCCTAGTCCAGCTAAGAAAAATCAGTTTCTCTGCTTAAGACAAATGTCCCAAATTTGGAGGGCTGATTTCAGGGAAAAAGCTGTGTGGTATACAAACAGATATATTTACTTGCAGTACTTATAAAACTGGGTAGATGTCTCAATTATGATTAGCAACAGAATTAGAGTAAGCACTCAGGAATCAGTAAATCCAATCCACCCTTACTCTAGCTCAGTGATTCTCAACAAGGGTGACATAGCATCCTGAGGTGCCCCGAGATCTTTTCAGGAGTGCAATGGGATGCCACACAATGTTAACAATTTTAGGTGTACAAGCAGGATTCAGAAGATAAACCCAGATATATCAAATAGGAATCCAGTGTTAAAAATGTTCTGATTTGTTGTGATCCAAGTTATTTGCAACAGAAGAATTGCTCTATTATTTTTCTGTAGTAAAAAAAAAACAAAAAAAAACCTGAATGAAAACTAAGTTAACATTTTCCACGTGGTGTGCTGAGTCTAAAAGGTTGAAAACCACTGCTCTTGCTACTAGATATATTCCATTGAAGGGGAAATTCAGCCTGTGTTAGCAAGCAGATTGTTTTGAGAGAGAATGTACTTCAAAGGAACTTGGACAGTAAATTCCTGGGCCATCGAGTCCAATTCCCTGAATTCATAAGTCACTTAGGCATTTTGGCTGCTTGCAAACTCTGACTGGCTAGATCCCGAGGAAGATGTCATCAACTGCCAGCAGTTACAATTTTTTACCTCCCTTCTCACTAACACTGAGCTCAATAAAGTCCATTCCTGGCATTTTGGCTGCTTGCAAACATTTAAACCCCCCCCAAAACAGCACTTTAAACTCCAAGTGCTCCCACACCGAGCCCAGCACATGCCCAGAAGCTGCTGCACATTAGTTGGACCCAGCTCGCCCAATACCTGTATAGATTGGGTGCTTTAGTGGGGCCATTTTGGTGCTTTTATCTAATAACTGATTGAATAAGATTTAAATAGAAGCACCAAAAAGCCCCACTGAGGCACCAGATCCATAGATGTTGCAGAGCTGGGTCGAAGTAATGCACTGATTCTTCCAGTAAAGCGTGGAGTTTTTTGCTTTTGAATGTCTGCAAGCAACCTTTGAGGCTATGGGCAGAGGTAATTTTTAATCACTTTAATAAGGGAGAAGCACAGCTGCTCAGGAAAATACATAAGCTACTCCAATGCAACTGTTATCTCTGCGTCTTCTTGCAGCAATGCAACTGAAGTACATCTGAATGCTTTTAAAAAATGGGTAAAATTACAAGAATTGTGACACACTTCTATCTCTACAGAAACATGAAGATAATACTTATGACATAGTTATTACATTGTAATGAGTTGTAATATCCGTCTACACTCCAAGACGGAGATTCTATCCATGTTCCCCTAAGAAATTAAAACCATCTTAAGTGGCAAGATGACTAAATGATTTGAGTGAAGTAAAGTAAAACAACGGTACAGAGAAACATAACATATGAATCCTTTTAAAAGCTGTTTAAAACAGCATTTAAAAACAGAAGCATCCGGACATACAAACCAAATTTAGAATGGTTTAAGCCTCCTGGAATATTTCAAAAATATACCTGGATAAACAGGTATTTTGAACCAGTCCTCCTTGAACTGGTTCAGTGTTATGCGAGGACACTAAGCTTTCCAGGACTAGTGTCTCATCAGTCCTCCAGGCATCCCACACTGCACAACTCCCCAAAGTAGCTGGTTTCTCTAGTATACAGCCAAAACTCTACCACCCCAACTTATATTGCCTGCATTTGACCCAGTCTGTGCCATCCCAGGGATGATTTCATAGATTTCATAGACATCAGGGCTGGAAGGGACCTCGGAAAATCATCGAGTCCAGCCCCCCGCCCAGAGGGCAGGAAGTCAGCTGGGGTCATAGGATCCCAGCAAGATAAGCATCCAGTTTCATCTTGAAGGTGTTCAATGAAGGCGCTTGAACCACCTCCAGTGGCAAGCTGTTCCAGACCTTGGAGAAGGGGGCAGTGGTATCAGGTGCATACAGGGGTACCTTTGCTTCTGGGTTCCTGTGGTGCTCGGTGCTTTTGAGGGGATGCTCAATATCCGTGCAACTTAAAAACCCTACATTTTCTGCCAAACTGCTTGTCAGTTAGTTCCATTGATGGCAACTAACCAGGCTTTGGGGCATCCCAGACTGATATGAGCTGGAAAACTGGGGGGGGAAGGGAGGGAGGAGAGGGGGGGTGCCATGGCAGCTAGATGAATAGAAGGTACTCCTGCTTCTGAATTTCCAGGGATGGGGGCTGTCCAAGATCTGTGCAGCTTTTGAACAGCGCTTTCCCCTCAAGCCTTTGAGCAATTTCATTCCATTCCTAGTAACTGACAAAGACCTTGGACAGATCCCCAGAGCACCCTGGGTACCCCCTCTTCCCACCCTGCCCCAAATTAACTTGGGATGCCCAAAGCCTAGTCAACTTCACTTTGTTCATGGCAATGGATAAGCCGCTTGGAGAGAAACACTGTTTAAAAGGGACAAAGACATGGCACAGTCCCCAGAATATCCAGCTCCCTGGGAACCCAGAAGCAAGGGTCCCACCGGGCCATCCTTAGGGAAAGTCTTCTTAAGTCTGAGTAAGGCCTTTGGGAATGTCTGGACTGAGCAAAACCTCAGGCACCCCACTGGAGCACCCAGCCCCTGGGAAAGGAGAAGCAGGCATCTAGGCAGTCCCCCTGCAAGCTACTGGCCACCCCTTAACCCCCAAATCAAGCTGTGATGCACCAAACCCTGGTATACTGTCAGGAATGAACTCAGTGTTAGTGAGAAAGGGTAGGAGGATCAAAAATAACAACTGCAGGCAATTTACATCATAATATTCCTTTGCATCTAGCCAATTATGGTCTTCCTTCCCTGACCAGGGGAAACTGGGGCACTTGAGTCACTGGGAGGCTTGCTGTGCTGGGTATTCACTACCACCCCCTTATGGTGCTTTGACAGCACTACAATGGCTAAAAGATGTTTGTTCTGCTTAGAACCCTCCAATGTAGACCCCCTCCAAGCCAGGGCAATTGAACCAATTCCAATCAGTGGCATTTTTTGGAATAGTTCAAGCACTGTCTGTGTGCAGGCACAGACAGACATACTAAATATATTGCTGTTCTGATTCAACTATTATGTCTGCATAAACCCAGAGCACAGAGCAGAACAGCTCCGACTTGAACCTTGCTACAATCAGGGTCAAAGTCAGGGCAATTTAGCTCACTTTTATGACTACAAGAAGATGCAGATTTAACTGCTGCAATGAAACACCCGATGGGCACTCCCCATCTTAAAATATACATTTACATAATACATATACAGTGGAGCCGCATCTGACGCGGGGGTTAGGTTCTGAAGTCAGCGCGTAAGGCAAAAATCGGTGACTATACGCAGGGTGGGAGTGGGGGCAGGGCTTGAGTTTGCACGCAGCACTGCCACTTACCTGGAGGCCCATTATGACCGTGACAGCCTCTGCCTCCAAAGCCCTCCCCCGCCGCCACAGAGCTGTGCTTAGAGCTGTGCGGCCGGCAGCAGCAGCACAGGGCAGGGTGGTGGTGGGGATGGCTGCGTGCCGCCCGGCCACCACCATGCTGCCGCTGCCGCCTGGCCACACAGCTCTGGGCACACGGGAGGTTTTGAAGGCAGTGGCTGTCACAGCCATAATGGGTCTCCAGGTAAGTGGCAGCGCCACGTGCAAACTCAAGCCCTGCCCCATCTCCCACCCCACGTATAGTTGAATTTGCACAAGTTAAATGCGCGTATGATGCGACTGACCTGTATATAAATAAAACTCTCCTTGTTAAAATATAAATTTGTCTACACCCTGCTGCACAGAACAGAAACCTTAAGACATAAAAGGTGATGTAACATTTCGGGGTTAACTGTTGGACAGCATTCCCTTAAAACTGTAGTTTTTAAACACTTTTCTCCACCAAGTTTAATCTCTTCAAAATTGTCATTTAAGAAAATACCTCCCATCTTGCTTGAACATTACCAATGAAAAGAGAATGACCAGAAGACATTTTATTGAAAGCTAAATATTGCAGTCACCACAGAGAAAGCAGTTTGCTAGTTTTCCCCTACTCTGGCATGTAAAATTTCTTTTCCAGTTATGTATTACAAACCAGACTATACATTTTGGAACAATGACACACTACAAAATATATGTTATACACCAGGAACAGTAACTAAAATGACTGTAATAGTTATGTAATAAACATAAAAAGACTTACTTGATCTTGGGTGGCCAAGTTTGCTGGTGGGTAGTCTGATTTTGGCCCATGACATAAGGAAAGACATTAGAAAGAGAAACTCGGATCAAGTTAACAGTACACCATGATAGCATATAAGGTACACAGAAGTATTACAGTGAACAGCGCATTAACTAATATACAAAAGAAAGACAAAGTTCAATCCATTTATCAATCTGTAGCCTGTTATTTAAAGCAAATTTTAAAAAGTGTTGAAAATGGGGGGGGGAAGCGAGGGAAGAGCAAATAACTGAAACACTTAAGTCACAAAAGGATTTGGGCATAGAGCTGCTCAGCATTCTCACAACCCAAAACTGGGCACCTAAATTCCCTAAACTTTAAACAGGGAGGGTAAGCTACCTAGCATTGGCAGTGAAAGCGTAAAGCACGGAGGGGCACTTAAGCTGGCCAAAAGAGGGGTGCATCTGAAAATCGAAATTCTCTCTTGGACCAAGATGGGGTGTCTACCTGCAGCCCAGAGTTAGGTGCCTACAGAAGACTGAAATTCACATCCCAAAACCTATGCCTAGATTTAAGTGCTGTCAAGCCACTTTAACTTTTAAAAGAAGACCAGGGATGCTAGTGGTCATGAACTGCCTACAGCTCTGAGTACTTATGCAGGAAGCACAAAGGCTGCATTCACTTTCCTACTGGCCTGATTTAAACCCAACCCACATATTCTGCCTTCCAAGATGATGCCATGAACTGCCAGGACAGCGCAAAAGCTCAGAAAATGGCACTCTCCAACTCTCACTGAAGATGTACCATATTATCAGAAGATCATTAAAGCCAGAGATGAAGTGCAAGAAGGAGTCTGACTCTAGCCCAGTGGCAAGGGCACTGACCTGCAAGACTGGAACAATGTGTCCTGGTCCCTTCTCCTAGGACTGGTCTATTTTTTTTATCCAAGGACTCTTCAATGCCGAAACAATAATTAGAAGCAAGGACCAAAAACAAAAAAATCAAGCAAGTAGCCTCTTCACTGAGCTGTAGTCATGCTCTCTCATTGCTTTTTCTGGCCCCAGGAATCTTGCTTTCTTTGCTGTACAATGGCAGAGCTTAATTATGAAAGTGCCAGAGACTAGGTTTTCCCTCAGTGTTCAGCACACAAGTATCTGGTTTATTACTCCTGAAGTACTGCACAGTATTAGGTACTTTAATGCTCAGCTGAGTCACAGCAGTAATTGCTAGTGTGAGCACTCACGCCTAATCTTTAGGTGCCAAAAATTTAAGCACCAAACAGAAGCTAGACAGTGTGTTTCTATGTACTGATTTATAAAACTTTGCTGGAATTCATCTAAGTTCCTTTGTGGATGTCACCCACAGCATTTTATAAATAATAATGAATACGACCCCTTCTCAGGTAGGCAAGTTTTATATCCATTTGCAGATATCAAAAGAGACCCAAAGAAATTAAACTCCTGACCTAAAAATCACAAAAAGCCTCTAGAATATTGGGAATATTAGCTAGATGCCTTGCCTTTTAAACTTTTAACTATAAAACACAGGCCAAGGGAAGGCTGCCATTCTTGCTGGTCTCACTATTTTTGTCAAAGACTTTCCACATGGTACACATTTTACGTACATAAAGTAGGGGATATTTTGAGATCAACAGTCCAAGGCCCAACGCATTTCCAATGTAGTTTCAAAAGAGCTTGATACTTCTTGCAGGAACAAAAGTTCAAGGATTTTAGTGTGACAACCAGAATATGCTAAACAAAACCCAAAACCAAGTCCCAGCAGAATAAAAGCCTGCATCAAAAAAATGTGCACCTATATGAATAATTCTACAAATTTAAGTCACTATATAATGTATCTATAAATTAAGAGTAACTGTGGCAGGTACAAGTAACTGATTAATCTTACAAAAATAAATCTTACAAATTGAACCCAGGAAAAAAATTAAACTAGTTTTATTTTATTTAACTGCAATTAATTTGGAATTGTCCCCTTTATGTAGGCCCATCTGTTGTACTGAAACATTTAAGCCTCACACCAAAAAGCAAGAGTTTAGGAAAGTGTTAATGCTGAGAAGTGTAATGCAGTAGGTTAGTTTCAGACCAAGTGGTATGAAGTAAGCCACTGAAATCTCAAAGCATGCACTTGTTTAATGTCATGACTATGATCAAAGCAGCAAGTATGTTAAGAAAAAGCCCTTACCGCTTCAGTCTGTGATCCTGCTGTAAGAAAGAGTTGCATTTTTTCAGACAAAAGCAACAACTTTAAATTGCATAGGTTCTTTTAACTTATTTCAATTATTCAGTTTTAGGATATGAATGCAGAATAGTCTCTCTCGGGATTTAGCTCTAACTGACAAATTACACAAAGGGACAGCTACAATACGATATGTTCTAATTTATAAGTCTGAACTTTGTAACACCTTCACTGATAAGGCAAGACCTGTGGAAGAGCCTAATGACAAGACGACTTCAGGGGGGAAAAAAGCAGCCAAGGCACAGTTAAAGATCATCTGATTCACTAATTAGTACTGTACCATCACCCATACATAAGGTTACAAATTTTAAAACCCTTATCAAATTATCTCATAACCTAGGCATGCAGAAGAGAGAGATAACAGATAGATAGAAAGACAGAATGAAGGTTATGGGAGCAACCTTAGCTATGAACAAACCTCATGATATGGCCATACAAACAAGTTTTAATTCTAGAAATTCAGCTTTTAAAACTTTAACTAGCATATATAAGGTTGGACCCCATTTTCCACAGGAAAACTGCAAAGCATGGAATGCATTGCTTTTTCGTTTTTTTTTTTTAACTTTTTTTTTTTTTTTTTTTTTTTTATAGTGCATGAGGGTAGCAAGGTCTAAAGATTTTGACTTAGTATTCTGATTTACTGAAATTAGAAATATTATGGTTTGAATTGCTTTGGCCAGATGATCTCAAAAGAATTAATGAAATGGCAACACAACAGAAAGGACAAAAATAAGACCATTTGAAAAGAAAGGGCAATTTTAGTCAGGCTAAGTAAAACTAACCCCAAGCCCCCCAAAAAACAACAAAACATTAACACTTAAGAGGAGGGATATTCCTTTGGAATATTTGAGACAAAAATTTTGGGGGTCATATCTTTTATTGGACCAACAACTCAATGGTTGGAATAAAGTTAGACAAATATAGTTAGAAAAGCTTTCAAATGCAAGACATTCTTTATCAGGTTTGAGTAGGGAATATTTGACATCATCTCTTGAGGATGGAAAAACTTCTGTCACAGCTTTGCAAGGAATTCCTCCAGATCCAAGGCATTATTTGTTGGCTTTCATTATTTCTCCAGCCAAAATATAAAGCCATCTCAAAGTCATCATTAGATAGTACAGTTCTGCTGAAAGGAGGAGTGGCTACATATTCCACACTTGTAACTGTCAAGCCAACAAATAATGCCAAAGGGACATGTGTGTAGGTAGTAGGGCTGCGCGAAACAACACTGTTCCGCTTTGACTTCCGTTTCAACGGAATAGTGTTTCATTTTGAGTTTCGAAAGCACTATTCTGTTTCATTTAATTGAAACTGTTATGCTGTTTCGATATTTTGCCCACAGGTTATAATGGGGAATCATGAAAATGCCTAAAACTTTGTCATTTCTTGCCTGATTCGGATGACACTTGCAGGGCTGGTAGCCCCAGTTGAAGGCATGAAGCCTGCCATGTTTCAAGGAGATGGATGTAGAGTTTTCTGGGAAACTGCACCTCAAGGTGACAAGCAAAACTCCTGTCACTTGCCAGCAGCGGCAGCCTCCTGTCATCTGGCCCGCAGATACGGGGGCCCACACCCCCAGGAGGGCTGCACCAGACTCTTCCCAGGGGCGCGGGCCCCCAAATATGCCCGCTGGATGACAGGAGGCGGCTGCTGCTGCTGGCTGGAACCGGTGCTGGGTGCAACCCATGCTGAACGCCAGGAAGACTGGTGCTGCTACAGGCCCCAGCTGGCAGCAACAGCATGCTATCATCCAGCGTGCAGATCCGGGCATCCGCACCACCAGGAGGGCTGGGGGCTGTGCCAGAATCCTCCTGAGGGGCATGGCCCCCGGATCTGCGCCAGATGACAGGAGGCTGCTGCTGCCGGCTGGGACCATAAAACATCAGCACTTTTAGCTGTGCAAACAGCTAAACGTAATTCACAAGATGAACCAAGCAGCTCTCAATTACACAGTTGGCCCAATAAAAGATACCACAAAAAAGCTTTGCCTCTTGGACATTTCCTGAACCATCATGACAACAACACGCTAACCTTGCTAAGGTAAATCCAGAAATTTCAATCAGAAATCTATAGCATCGGAAACATTTTAAACCTGCTGTGGCCTTTTCTGGGTTCTTCACAACAAAAAGAATTGTTCAATTATTTTCCCCTAGTCAAAAAAATGAGTAAGAGCTGGCATTTTCAGAGTCATGGAAGGTTTAGAACCACTGCCTTAAACAAAAGGTAGTGCTAGAAAGATTCTATATTATAGAGAACGTTAGAAGTACATGATACATCAAAACAAGTACAAAATAAGTGAGAATACTTACTGTTTAATGCTTCTTCACATTTTTTCATCCAAATAGTAAAAGTGGTATCCACATCTGGAAGAGAATGAATATAGATAACATCAGACTGCTTCAAGATCTAACTTTAAAAAAAAAAAAGCCTTTATATGAAATGAGACCACCATAAACAGATTTGCACTATGATCCAGCCCATGGATCTCCACAGACCCCACATGCTACGTGGGGCACACACCAATCCTGGCCTCAGCCCTGCACCGCAACCTCAGCCACCTGTACTACATGCAGCACACTGACCCCAGGGGGCTCACTATGCATGCAGCATGTGGGGCCAGCACATGCCTGGACCCAAAGCTGCATGCAGAGCAGGAGGTGCAAACAAGGCTGCAGGCAGCACCCTGCTGGACTGGCCCTCTGCACTGAGCTTTGATGTGTATGAACAGTCTGGTGCCCAATACGGACATGGCCCAGAGTGGGGCTGATGTACCTTATGTGCAGGCATTGCAAGTGGCACAGGGAATCAGTCCCTATCCAACTCCCAAACTGACTCAGCAACCCTGAACCAGTGACAAGATTAATTTACAAACATATTTTTTGGGGAGCCAATCTCATCTAAGCAGAAATGGGATTGCTTCCCTAGGAAAAGATGCAAAAAATAAAAAGTAATGGTACAGAGAAAGCAGTTGGAAGACAGATGAGACGGAGGAAGTGCAATTGCCAAATATGTAAAACAGATAACATTTGTTCTGAGGGGCAGTTCAAAGCAGAAAGTAGGCCTGTTGAAAGCTTCTGGGTAAAGGTCCAAAAGTCTCATGGGGGACTTCCAAGTACAACTACAACTGCTGGAAGGGAAACACAGCAGTGCACGGGCAGTCCCGTACGTTCTAGTGTCAGGGACAATTTTTTGGTACAAGTGCTGGAGAGGCCAAGTAAGAGGAAGCTTCTTCTTAACTTGCTGTTCCCCAACAGGTAAGAGTTTGTTGAAATCCCAGTGCAGACCCACTGTTCCCAGCCGCACCAGGTCATGTCTGTAGAGCTACAGCAGCCCCACAGGAGGGAAGCAGGGCAGGAGCTCAAGGCCACAGCCTGCCCCCACCACCCACCCCCTCCCCAGAGGGCCAGCACCTCCACATGTGGCTTCCCTTAAGGCTGCTAGAGCTGTTTCGGTTTCATGTGCCCCCGGCCAGGCACTCAGTCCACGAGCAGGGAGATGTGGAGCCAGCCGGGCATTCCGTGTATTTCCCCAAGACCTCCCCACTCCCTCAGCCAGCTTCCACATCAGCCCTGCCCCGCAATACCCCAGCCCCCTGCAAGCCCCACTTACCAGTTCACAGGCTCCAAGAGGAAAGTAAGCCTGACCTAAGCCTTGGGACTAACTAAAAGCCGCAGTCTCTGCCCTTCCCCCCCCTCCCTTCTCCTGCCCTTCCCAGCAAGGTTGGGGCTTTCCTGCCCTTGTTTGGAAACAGCTCTTGCAGGCTGGAACTCTAACAGCCTGCAGAGCTCTTTGCAAAAGCAAGAAATCCATGGGTTTCTCTGATAAAACCAGGAAATCCAGTTTCCTCTGTTTTTCTGTGGGAAAAGAAAAAACCCAGATCCCTGATTATGACAATATACTGAAAGAACTAGTCAGATTTAGTCTGGAGAAGACGTCTTCAAAACTTGAAGCATGGTTATAAAGAGGATGGAGATGTATTATTCTCTCTGGTCACAAAGAAGAGTTATTCTCTGTGGTCTCAAACAGCAGCAAAGTTAAGGTGGATCTTAGGAACTCCTTCTTTGAGGGCAATTAAACATTGAAAGCAGTTACCAAAAGAGGCTGTGGATTTCTCCATCCTTGGAAATTTTCAAGAGCTGGACTACATGAACTCCTCGGTTCTCTCCCAACCTTACTTTTCTATGATTTGCACAATCTTCCTAGTCTCATAACAAAGGTGGAAAACTGAAATCCGACTTAAAAGAAATACTTACTTGCCTACTGTGCACGCACGCGCACACACCAACCCAAACCAGATTATTTGCCTTTGAAATTCATTGCCACAGGAAGTCATTAAGGCAGACACCTTAGCAAGATTCAGAAGAGATGGGGAATTGTATGTCAAGAGAACAAAATGCTGGAAGGAATATTAAGCTTCTTGGTTCAAGGCTTAAAACAACTTCCTTGCTCTAAAGAGATCAGGATGAGACCTGATACTGGGGAGAAAATGCCATATCTGTGAAATACAAGGTTGTTAGATTTTCTTCCAAGGCATTATTAGGATTCATAAAAACAGACATGTGATGGACCTTTGGTAATTACCTCATCCATCTGGTGCTTAATTTCAAATAAACTTGCATGGTTTCAAATAGTCACTGTTCCCTCCCTACCTCCTAAGGAAAAAAAAACAAAAAACTGTCCATTTGGGGGGGGGTTGCCTTTTGGAGAAGGTATGGGAAGCTGAACAGTTACAGCCACCTTTGAAGAAAATAATTTATTCTGAACTCTCTTGCAGTTTATATGAAGCCAGATAAATGACTGAACCTTTTCTTCCCTATGCCTAGACAGAATGCCTATTTTAAATGCTCCAATCTCTGCCAGTCTGAAGACCATAATAATCAAGACAAATATACTTAAAATGCTACAAACAGATAGCCATTAGTTCAACCCAAAAACCCCTGAAGGCTGAAAATGATGCAACATTAAATATATTTTTGTAATTTTTAGTGTAATCTAATTTAATATTTGTCAGCCAAAATATATATGCATAGTTGTATAATTTATAAGAAACTGAGTCCAAAGAAAGATTTGTTTTGCTTGGTTCACAATTTCAGAATAAGAGGAACTTGTTTTATCTGCAGGCTTTTTATGGTGTTTATCAACATAGTACTTGGTTACTCCAAACACCCGAGTATGACTTCAACAAATCTGAAGCAGGGAAATAATCCCATTTCATAAAGAGAGAATACAGACATTTTTCAAAAATGGCTTGTGATTTTTGGTGCTCATCTTCAGAAAGGGCCCAATTTTTAGACAGTGGGCATTCAGTACTTCCTGAAAATGAGCCCATTGAATATCTCAAGATGAGCATCTAAAAAATCCCTCATTTTTCTATAAAAAAAAAAAAAAAAAAAAAAAACTTTAAAAGTTTTTAGTTTGTAAAAAGTGTAAAAAGAACTGCATTTGTGTAAAAAGTGTAGTTCTGATACTTACTGTCCAATATCTGTCCCTCTTTGAAAGAGTCCAGCGCAGAAGCATAGTTTTTGATATGGTATTCACCTATCCTGGCATGCACACACACACACACACAAACAGATAATAAAATAGGATAGTAGTTAATACTCAATTACAATTATATTTCTGGGGATCATGGTATATTTTACTTTATGATAGTTTGGTGAAAGATAAGTGCACTAGTTATTGTTTGCCTTCACTGGGCACTGACTACACGCTTTCCTTCCCACTACTCATCTAACTCTATCCTGAGACTAAGAGTCACCATCCACTAATTTCTATTTATTCAATGTTCGGTAAAAAAGGCACCCAAGACCTATCATACAATGCAAGTAAATACTAATATTAGGCTTACAGTATTAAGACTGCGCAGTTCTAAAACAATAATTGGAAACTTACTGCATTTGGCATCTAAAATGGATACATACCCTTTCCTGAGAAAGGCTGTAGTATTACTAGGGTTGAGTTCCAGAGACTTCTTTGCATCTGCAACAGCATCTGAACAAAGTCAATTACGCGAGTGTAAGAATCTCACTATTCAAGCCATGAATCTAAAGTAAAAAATATAAAGCAAGCTAACAATTCAGTCCTAACTTTCAGCAATAACTACACACCTGCAAAGGCATTGGTATCCCATCCTAGAAACCATGAACATACCTTAACATTTGCCATGATCTCATAGTATGCACCAAAGTCACACAACTGAAGTGACATAGAACAAATAGGTATCAATATTCTTTACCAAAACTATTTTAACTTGTTTTTTTTTATACACAGCTGTATTGCTAAGAAAAATGAGGTATAACCTTGCTTCAGTCCAATGCCCTGCCTGTGCTTAAGGCATAATATATTCATCCAAATTTGTTTAAAGACACACGGAACCAGTTTTTGTTTCTAAAACAAAATATAATTTTACGTGTTTGTTACACAGCAGTTTGTTTAAAGAATACAATTCTAAGTTCATGTTCCTACTATGAAAAAGTTTGTTATTTTAGAATTCTTTGCCATACATGAAAATCTCTACCAAGGTGACATACCATGGTGTGGTGACAAATCTTAAAACAGGAAAAAAAATAAAGGGTGAGCCTGCAACCTAAATCTGTTCAACAAATCAACAAGTGATACAGTGAAGAAACAAGGTATTCTTTCATTAATGTACTCAACATTTTCAGACTGTGAATGCCCTAGGCTCACTGAAAGACCAGAGAACTGAAATTATCAAATATCAGAGAGCTACGTTAATGGTACATCTTATAAATTGATGCAACCCAATTACAAATGACAAATTTCCAAGATTACTGCTACATTTTGCTTGACTTAAGACATTTTTCTGTAAGGAATCTGTTATATTTTGGTCTAAAAACTGGTAAAGAATGTAGTTTAAGAGATGTTACCCAAGTAATTCTGAAGAAGAATATAAGCGTATGCTCGTTGACAGTAGTGTTCTGCATCATCTGGATTCTGTTCCAAAGCCGTTGTCAGTTTCTGCAAATCCAAATATAAAAATTGAATGTGACAGCTTACATAAAACCCTTTAACAACAGAGGAGAGCATATAGCCCAATGAAATTTTTTGTTTGAAAGAAAAAAACCCCCACAGATTATCAATTATCACAGTTTTGCTGTACAAAAAGTTACACTACAGTCAAATATCCTTAAGGTTGTGTTGCCCAGTTAAGTCTGTGTTGCCACCAATCCACCACCAAATTCCTGGGCATAAAGCTCTGTTGGAGATGCATGTCTGCTGCAAATGACAGTTGCATTGATTTCCACAGCCACCACCGCTCACCCCTCAGCCTCCGCTACCAAGATCCAGCCTGCGAGGAGTGTTAAGTTTGACACCTCCATGTTAGACTTAACAGATAAAGTCTAAATTATAAGTGTGACTCCCTACACATTTATTCAAATGACTTTAGTCAAAATAAAAAACAGCAAGTTTTGAATGAAAAATAAAAGCTAAGCTACAGTCACTGCTATGGTAAGCATATACACCAGAAACCAATGTATACCTACCCATAACATCATCTCTTTAATTTACTCTTCAGCCACATTAAGTTCAGACAATGGGACTGTATCTCACAGTGCTTTCAATGTCTAATACAATAAAAAAAACACCTGCATAACAGAGGCACCAAAGATGCAAGTTTAACCTTGCTCCCAGCTCATACTGGAGATGACTCCCAAATAATTTAGCTGTAAATGGGTACCTACTCATTCATACAGGGCAGTCAAAGGCATCTGGACATGCTAGCCGATCCCCTTGTGCATTGTAGGCTGGCTACTGAAACAGGTACAACTTCATTACACTAGCCAGGTTGGCAAGGTTCTGGAGCCATGGGCCAGATCAACCTAGCTCTGGTCCCAGAAGGGTCAGTGCTTCCAACCCAGCACATGGCTGCCATTGCACTCACCATGCCACCTGACTACAGAACACACCACACTGGCATAGCTGGCTTCACAGGCTGTATGTTGCTGACTAGCATACTGAGCAGTCAGGCATGGGTGGATCTCTGACCTAGACCTCTGGACAATAATTCTACTTGCTGAGCTATAATTTTACTGGATTCCTACTTTCAGAACTCAACTACCCACCATGAGGCAGGTTGAAATGTTGAGAGCTTGCAGGAACCTCAACTGCCTTGAGGAACAGACAGACCAGTCTCATAGTAAAGGTTTTGGGTTGGTGTTCAGAGATGAACACCTTAAGGAACCATTCCTTGCATATCAACATGGCAGAATGAGCCTAGAGAGCACTTGTAGCAATGAATTCTGGATTGTCCCAACAAAGGACTGGGATGAAGGAGGAAAGGCCAAACCATATGAGTAGAAAAGCAGTAGGGAGGCCTGTTACACAACTGCACTCCTAAGGATTCAGCGCATTGTTTTGCAGTTCAAAACAAATGCAGTTCAAAGTCTCAGGTCTGACACTGCAAGTCCACCAGGGGAACAAATATCACTCGTCTTCCATGACCTCCCATAGCTATTGTAACAAAGCACTGGCCAGAAGTGGGGAGGCTTATGAACAATGTAAACAAGTTTGTCACCAAGAAAAGTCTGTGAAACTCCTAGCCATGCGAATGAGGCCAGTGTGACCACAAAAGTGGGCTATTCTCAAATTTAAGTGTAAAACGCTCTTCTGACCCTTCCCAGGAAGTTCCTCTCTCAAACAGGGATGGATCCAGAGAGTGCACAGTGGTAGATCATATGCTCTTTCACACCACACAGCAGCCAGAGACTTTTTAAAAGTCCCTATAACAAGTGAAAACACTCTCTCTCGGCAACTCTTCCCTTCCCCTCTATACTCAGCAGCACTCCTTCCTCTCTTCTCTTCCCCTCCCATTTCTCACCTGCTACTGTTGCTGTAACCATTGGAGGGTGGGGGGAGCTTCAGAGCAGCTCCTGTACTGCTCCCATTAGTGCAGGGGCAGGCAATTATTTTGAATGGAGGGCCGCTTACCCAGTTTTGGCAGGCTGTCGAGGGCCACATGGGTAGCCCTGCCCCTTGACAGGTGCCCCACCCCCTGGTCACTATCTTGGGACCAATGTCCCAGGGCCAGCACCAGTGGGGCCCAAAACGGGGCGCAGGCCAGCAGGGATCCGTGGAGCTGGGCTGGGCTGCACCAACAGGGAGGGGGGAGCTGGCCCGGGTCCACAGAGCCCCTGCCAGCTAGGACCCCACGCTGCTGCCACCCTGCTCTAGGCTCCACTGGCACTGGTCCCGGGACACCCATGCAGGCCCTGTGCTCCTACTGGCTCCCCGCCTGCTCACACCCAGTGCCCCCCAGCCCCAGTACAGGCAGGGGGCAGCACACAGCCCCAACCCCCTGCTCGCCAGCAGGGAAGAAGCTGGTGCTAAACATGGGGAAAAGTGACCCCTCACCTGCCCCACGGCCGGCACCCCACATTGCAGGCACTTGCAGCCTGTGCAGGGCTGTTCAGAGCAGGCACAGGCAGCCCCAGGCAGGCTGCAAGCAGCTGCAGTGCAGGGCACTGGCCATAGGGCAGGTGAGGAGCTGTTTTTCCCTGTGTTCAGCACCAGCTTGTAACCCACCCCACTGCCAGCCTGCAAGTGGGGCCGGGTTACAAGGTGGTGCTGAGTGTGGGGAAGAAAGCAGCCCCTCCCCACCCCATGCCGAGTGCTGCAGCCACTCACACCCTGCCTGGGGCTGTCTGTGCCTGCTCTGGACAGCCCCCCCGTGGGCTGCGAGCGCCTGCAGCGCAGGGCACCAGCCATGGGGCAGGGAAGGGGCTGCTTTTCTCCACACAGGGAAGGAGACCAGGGAAAAGCTGAGTGCGGGGGGGAAGGGGCCCCTCTCCCGCTCCAAGCAGCCCACAGAGGGCTGTCTGGAGCGGGCACAGGCAGCCCCACGCAGGCTGCAAGCAGCTGCAGCACAGGGCACTACAGCATGGGGCACCAGGCCCCAGAAGGGGCTTCCAGCTGGGGGGTGGGGCCAGGCAGGCCCCGCTGTTGATGGAGCCTGCCAGGCTTCCCCTGGGTCCTACTGCCCTTGGTTCCTGTCATTTTTGACAGGAACCAACGGCAGAGAAATATTAATTTTCCAAGTTTTTTTAGGGGCCCCATGGGCTGGATAGAATGGCCTCACGGGCCAGATTTGGCCTGCAGGCTGGATTTTGCCTGCCCCTGCGTTAAGTGTGTGGGGAGCCAGGCTCACCTGGGAATAGCAGTAGCAACAGGGAGGTTCCTCCTCACTGCTGGGTCCCTCCATGGAGTTCCCCTCCAGCCCAGCCCAGGAACAGACACAGGCAAGAGTCCAACTGTTGTTGTTCCTGGCCCTGGCCCAGTCTGGCTTCCCACAGCCCTCAAATGGAGTGAGATAGGAGGAGCCATGACAGCAACAGATAGTAGACCTCCCTGAGCCCAAAGGCAGAAGTGGTGAGGGGGAGAAAAGGGTTGCTTCTGAGTAGGGAGGGGAAAGAAGAGAGGTACCGAGAAAGGAGAGGATACTTGCCTGGAAGGGAGGGTGTCTTGGTTAGGTATGGGTGGGGGCGGCGCTGGGACGCAGGGACATAACCAGAAGCTACACCAGAGTCCACTCTTGTGAGATGTTGCATAGCTAATGGGCTGGTGATGATGACAGAACAAGGCGCAGAGGTCTTGAGTGGCAGCAAGGGAAGTTTAGGTTAAATTAGGGTTGGCAAGCCAGTCAACTGATCAATCAAATGCTGTCAATTGACTGCCTATTTCACGACTGGTCAAAGATTATAGCAATTTTACACAAAAAAAAGTAAACTTTTTTGTAGTTTTCTGAACAGAAAACTTTAACTTTGACACATTTCTTAATGGAAAATGTATGCTTTTTCTGAGTATTTAGACTTACTGGCAATTTTTTCCCCTAATGTTTGACCCATAGTTCATTGGCTATTTGATCCAGTCAACTGACCAAGATTTACTTGACTGGTCAAATACCCAACCCTAGGTTACATATTAGCAAAAACTCTCTCACTAGGAGGATAGTAAAGCACTGGAACAGGCTACTTAGAAAGGCGGTGGGTTCTCTATCCACAGAGGTTTTTAAGACCTGGTTAGACAAAGCCTTGGCTGGGATGATCTAGCTGGGGACAGTCCTGCTTTGAGCAGGGGTTGGACAGTGTTTCTCAACCCAGGGGTCACAACACAAAAGTGGGTCACAAGAATATATGAAAGGGTCATGAGCAAACTTTAAAAACGAATTTTCCTTTAGAGGAGAAAAATGTGGGAAACTGCAGCTTTTCTCTTGCAGGCTGGCAGTTCCAGCCTGCAAGGGGCTGCTTGGGGTCCCCCTGCCCCACAACCTCCTCACCCCACACACTGGGGGGCTGGGGCCTGGGGGCAGCAGGTCAGGAGTGAGCAGCACTGGGTTGGGACTGGCCATCACTGTTTACAAATGGGTACTGGCACAAAAAAGGCTGAGAACCACTAGACTAGACCTCCTGAGGCCCCTCATTTTTTGTGATCTTTGTGACATTTTGATTTTCTTTGTGACATTTTTTGTGTCAGTATCTGGTAATGATAAACAAGCAGCTACATATTTTACCAGAGTAAAAATACTGCCAAATGTCAACACAGAGAAAAATAGGAAAAAAGGGAAGCTGGGCAGTAAGAAAAGCATGCCAACAAGGCCAGGCTGACACAGGTAAGATTTTTTGGAAAACCAATAAAGCAATCACAGAAGCAGCCTGTAAAGCAGTAGTAAAAATAAGGAGGTGCAAGTAAGAAAATGTCTAGGAAGAGTTTGGGAACAAAGGGCCGCTGGACTACAACCCTGACTGTCTCAGTGAGACTCTGGACTGCTGGACCAACAGGCCAGAGACCAAGACTGGCTTGCAAGGAAAGGAGTGTGCTTTCTAACTTAAGTATGCAGAAGCAGACGGCTCCGGCACATAGGTTCCCCCCACCACTTCCACCCCTCCTCGCACCCCCTTAGCTCCACCCAGGGGAACAAACTATTTGGGTGCGGGGGGTGAAGACACAACCAGCCCCTGCACTCAGGCCATTAGGCCCCGGGTAGAACGCTCGGATCCACCCCCACCCCAGGGCGCCTTGGTGCGGCCACCGCACTCGCTCTATTAAGCCCCGAACTAGGCGAACCATGCAGCGCCGGGGGGGGGGGAAAGAGACTGGGAAGAAAAAGCCGCACCCTGCGGCGCGACCCAGCCCCGCC
>NW_005841878.1:1189877-1194607 GCF_000455745.1 Alligator sinensis
AAATGGATGTCCGCGCCGGAGACCCTGCCGAGAGACACAGCGTTAGCGCGGGGCGGGCCACCGGCGGCTGGCACAGCGAGGAAGGGCGCCGGGACTCACCGCGGAGAAGCCGCCGCCGCCGCCATCGCACCCGCCCCCAGGAAACTTCTGGAGAAACCAAGTCCCAGCCGCCGCGCCGCCGCGCGAGGGCTGACGGGACGGAGGGGGTATGCCGTGCGCCCTACGCGGCCTCACGTGATGGCCATAGAGCGGGAGGACTGGCCGGAATAGAAGGGCTCCTGCGCTGAGCCACTGGTGGGTGGGGCGCTAATAGCGTCGCGCGCAGACGGCACCCGCCCCTTGGCCCGATGATGCCATCTGTGTCTAGCGGCCGGTGGACTGCTGTTTCCATCGGTCTGCGCACGCGCGGGCGGTGCCGCAGCGTCCCCTGGCGGCCGGCTGGGCTAGACCCCTCAGCAAGGGAGGGGCTGGGGACTCCCTGCCCGCGCCTGCGTAGCCGCGGCTGAGGGCGGGGTTGTGCGGATGTGTTGTAGGGTTGTAGAGCGCGCGGTTACTGTCGTGTGTGTACGGACATTTCACCCCTGTACAATGTATGACGATTAAAAGTGTTCAAAATGTATGAGGTCTGGTGTCCACATTGTATGCATATTGGTCTAGAGGAAAAAGCAATCAGAACGGGGTAGAGGTGATATCCTTTATTAGACCAACTAGATTTTTGCACAAAAAGATTCTTTAATTGCAAGCTTTCAGGCACCAGCACCCTTCATCAGGCATCGGAGAAAAGATTGTAAAAGTTCTCCTGATAGAAATGAAAGTTCATATTTCCTAGGAGAGTCGAAGGTGGTAAAATCTCCAGTTTGGAACAGCTCATTTTATATGCAGAGAAAAGCTGCAATAGTCTTTACCTCCAAGTTGTTTGGTGTCAAGCAGGATGTAGTCATGTTTCCTTCTGGTGTTTCATACTTGATAGACGAGTAAATAGATGGAAAGCTCTTCTGGGCCCGCATTTCTTATGTGCTAATGTGTCTGAGCTCTGATGAGGCTCTGCCATGCAGCAAAAGCAAAACCCTAGCCACTCTCAGGGAGTCTTAACTGAGTTTGGGGTTTGAAGCCAGCATTGTCTTATGACCAAGGATCCTGGTTTTCTCTAATAAAAAACAAAACAAAACACATTTTTGGATATAAAATATTAACTCAAAGTCCACATTTGTCCATGATTAAAATGAAACCTACCACACACACGCATAGCGTTTCACTTTAATCACTGGAAAATGGATTTGGGAGGGGTGGGGTTATATCCAAAAATTGGGGTTTTTTTTCCTCAGAGGAATCTAGGATCCCTGCTTATGACTGCTCGCCTCAAATAAAGAAATGCTTCAACTTTGATGACCCAGTTCTCACTCAGTCACTCACTCGCTCCTAAGTACGGTGACCAAATGGAACAATGGACAAATACCTCATTGAGCCAAATTACCTCTTGACCATGGCCAGGGTCCTTTTCTGGTCCTTCTTTCTCTGATTCTCTGATTAATGTGAAATCCAGGACACTGCCCCCCACCTCCACTACAGGCAAAAACAGGGGCTAGGCACCACTGGTGTTACTACTCAGAAAGTGAAGGAGTCAATGGCCTGTTTAGGAATCTAAAAGTTTTCTTTACTTCACAGGTGGTGGTTCCTTCCAGCTGCTGCTGTGGCCCCTGGTCCCTGACTCCATGAAGACGGGTTGCATGCACAACCCCGGCCCTGGACCAGCCTGCACTTACTCTGGCCAGAGTGGACTACCTCCAGACCAGCCAAGACCCATGTGCACACCACCAGCCCTGGGCTGCCCCACCCCCGCTCTAGATCACCCACCCACAAGTGGCAGTGGTGGCAACTGGGCAGAAGCTGCTGCTGGGCATGGGGGAAAAGCAGCCAATTCCTCCTCATCACTGCTGGGCTATTCTTGCTCTGCTGCCTGGAGCCTGCACCCAGGCTGCCCTGTGGCTCATCTCCATTGCGGTTACCACTGCCACCAGTGCTGCCTCTGGGCCACCCAGCAGGGCAGCAGTAGCAGTGGAGAGGAGGTGCAGGACAGCCTGGGCGCAGGCTCCAGGAGGTTGCAACAAGAAGGACCTGGTAACGGTGAGGGGGGAGGTGGCTCCTTTTTCCCTGCACGCAGCAGCAGTTTCTGCCTGGCTGCCACAGCTGCTCATTGTGGGCAGGCCAGTCTGGAGCAGGTATGGGGTGTGCCATGGTCAGGGCTGTGTACATGGGTCCCGGTTGATCTGGAGTTTGTCCACTCCAGTAAAGGCAAGTCCAGAGCAGAGGCAGGTCAGGGCTGTGTGCTCGGCTGCTGCTGGTCACTAGTGGCAGTGGCGGGGAGGAGCTGCAGGGCAAGGGGGTGGGGGTCAGGAAGAGGGGGTGCTGACCGACTCATGACAGCTCCCCAAAACTGCCTATGCTGCTCAAGGACCCAAATAATTGCCCACCGCTATCGTAGAGCTTGTCTTTCTCTAATAGACAAGTTTTCCTCAGATTTTTGAGCACACACGTGCATGCATGTAGGAGCGCTTCAACCAAATAAAACTATCAATATCAATAAGTGTTCCCACATACTCTATCTAGCACTAAAAAACGGGATGGTAAGCTGCCTTTAATTTTGCGAACACAGCCAAAAAAAATCCTGACTAGAAACCTTACTGTTTTTATGTAGCTTTCACACCGTGAATGGTAGTGGAATTCTGTTCATTTTAAATGGTTTCCTCCGTAAAGGAATTTTCCACACTCCATATTATGAACACTTATGGCAAAATATATTAAACTTGTCAAAATATAATTTGTTTTTCTAGATACATTAAAATTCATATAAAATAGAGTTCGATTTATCCTTTGATGAAAATAAATATAGCCAATCTTTATACCTGCTCAGTATAGGGGTTTACTATGGAAACCAATAGAATTTTGAAGAACTACAGAACTAAATGAAACTAGAATTTAGCTTACAAATGTTTGTTCACTGTCCCAACTCCATGTTATCAGAGGACTCTGTTTAAGTTTTCAGCAAGTCATCACAGAAAGAAGCATGTTGTGATTTTGATTCCAAAAAGCCCTGAACAATTTGTAGTTTGTCATTTTGTGATGTCCAATAATTGTGCAGAGACTTTCAGAGGTAAGAGAGAACGTTGAAACCACCTGTGCTTGTTACTTAAAATATAAAGAGTTAATTCGGTATGTCTGGAGTAGGCTGTTACAGTTCACTTGTAACAGTATGGCACAAAGCTGTTACATGCTCAGACAAATAGCTTGTGGATCAGTATCAGTTTGTGTTTTTTCCACTTGATTTATTTTCATAATAAACCAATTAAAAATACAAAAGACAAGGAACTCAGAATCCAAAGGGCTCCATCATTTAAAAATTTGTCTTTAAATACAAATTCACTCTGGAATATGAATACATATAACTTTAGACCTCTAAACATAATGATCTTATTTTCATCTATCAAAATTTTTTCTATAGAAACAAGTTAGTTGAAAAACTTTCTTGTAAAATTAAATGTACATTATTTACATATGAAAAAAGAATTCTTAAAAGCATTAATCTCAGAACAGCGGCATAAATTGTATACAATTCACTTTTCCATCCTTACAAAATAATCTGAAATAGAAAGCAAGATAGTTAAAATCTGTAGCCACAAAATGGTATAAAATAATTGCACCAGTAGTGATGCCACTAGTTTCTGTAATTAAATATATTTGATGTGTTCTTATATCAAAAATATAGATCTGATAATGTCCATTACTGGTGTAAATGTTTTGTGTACTCTCAACAGGAGTGTATTCTTATTTTGCACACCCATTAGTTTGTGCAAAAATGCAACAGGAGGATACCTGGTTGCTACTGTCTATTACTTAGACTGATTTAATTAACTCATATGAAATAGATATTTGGTAAACTTGATAATCAAAATTCATATACATGGAATGAAAATGATGTTCTCTGGAAAGTAGCTGTTGCGTCAAAAGTCAGGTGACATTTGCAGATTAAACAGAAAAGGCTATAATATGTTATTGCAATGTAAATTAGCAACAGACAGAAAATGCTCAGTATATAAGACGTTCAGAACTTTGGCCAAAAACTCAAGAGAAAGTCTTCATAGCATAAAATGCATGTTCCTTCATGCTTGTATTTTGAAACATGAGTATATCATTTTATTTTTATGATAACATTTAGCAATTAACAGAAAATCAAAACCCAGTCTAAAGCATGACTTCTAACAATTAGCTGCAGAAATTAAGAAGCTCAGTAAAACCTGCTTTGGAATTAAATCATATATACAAGAACTGAAAAGGTCCCATCACATTTATGAAAATCATCATCCACAGGGGTTGGTTTTTATTAATATGAATTTGGTTCCAATTGTTCACTTTCTTGTTTTACTTGTATATTAGCTGGGAATCCATTGGAATTGGATAACACCATCAAAAAAGGCTGCTGCTGGAACCTCTGCTCCGACTGCTCAGTATCCTCTATTTTGTTATCTTCTGTCTCCTCTTTTACCATTCCTTGTATAACCGTTTGTTTGGTTTCTGGTGCTTTAATTACCGAAGTGATCACGGTGCCAGAAGGATGAGCTACCACCTGTGAACTGCTGGCTGAGAAAGTTACCACGGGGGTAGGAGCGCTGAAAGATGGAGATGAAGCCATATTGACTGTTCCATTGCAAATGGTCTGCACATTGCTGGTGAGA
>NW_005841878.1:1194617-1207552 GCF_000455745.1 Alligator sinensis
GAAGGAGGAGACACTGGTTTTGGAGACTGCAACATGACATTTTCTTTAAGAACTGTCATGGACTGTGAAGTAGGAATGGCTTGTAGGATAAATTTTTGGGGAGTTGTTGCTGATGCTGGATCTGTACTGGCTATCACTGTTGTAAGAGGCACTGTTTGGAGTGTTACAGTGTGAAGTTGCTGGTTTCCAGGTGAAACAACCACTGGAACTTGGGCTGGGGTCTGTAAAGTCCTAGCAAAATTAGAAAACAGAACATATTAGACTGTTCCCAGATTCAATACTGAATAGCCACTTGGCAGCAATCTACTGATATTATTAATCTGGGGGAAAAAGTAAGGAGGCTGCTTTCCATCAAACAAAACAACATAACTCTAAAAGGGAAGGGGTATCACAGTTGAATGTTAAGGCATTAGTAAACCCTTCCCAGAATTGAGCTCCTGCCTTTGAAGCATTCTACAATTTAGTGAGAAAGACTAGGAATCAATCAATTCAGTTTTCTGTATCAACCACAGCAAGCTAGTCAGTCCAGAACATTATACTTTACTTTTTCATTGTCTGTTTCACAGATTTGTCAGCTGGAAACACAAAAACCTAAATAATTCAAGATGCAATAACAAGCAGTCCCCACATCCTATAAAAAACGTGTCCATGTGCTTAATTTTGAACATTGCAAGTGTTTATACAATGTGTGTGTTCCTGGGTCAGAACTTCCCATTCAATCACCTATGTACTCATCACCTTCAGCTGAGCAGAACTTGGTTCCACAGTCTTCTGTGCTTTGTTAGCTATCCAATCTGTGCTCCAAGGTGTACAAACTACCATCACTCATTAAAACATCAAGACACTGCAGTGAAATATACTGGTTTAGAAATGTAACTGAAGTCTGTGAATATTAATGTAATTATTCAGTATAGCTATTGGCTCTGAAATCTTTTCCCTTGGTGAAGTAAATGATATAACAACAAAAATTCAGTGGTAGTGAATTTGAACCATTCTCTGGGCATGTGTATTTGTAGCACCCTGAAAGGGCAATTTTACAATCAAATTATCATACTTTCAAATCTGGAAATTCTAGAACGGTTTACTACATGTTTTGGACTAATTTCATGGTTGGGAGAGACTTAGACAAGCTTCAAATGCAGTGCATTCTTCTTCAGGCCTCTTGCATTATTTCCTAGACCAACCAACATTGCTACATCACTCCAAAACTATGTAACTATGTGTTTATTTCTTACAGTCCCTTTCCTCCCCCAGAAAACAAGGGCAGTTCTCATTCTTTAACCAGCTAGATTTAAATGACCAGGACACAGTTTCCACTCTACTGACCAACTACCTATTCCAGCTCCCCCAGTCTTCCTGACAGTCTTCTTACATCATTCCCCCCCCACGTGGTCTCCAAGGTGTCTCTATCCTCTCTACTTCCCCTTTCACTATCTCTTTCCATTTATTTTAGCCAAACCATTCCAACCTTTCCTCTTACTTCACACTTAACACATTACTTTATTTTTATTCTTCTACATAAAATGGCCCCAAATGGATTAACTTCCTCTCCCCATTTCAGCTATTTCTACCTTTTCTATCAGGTCACTTTGTACTGAAGGAACACATCTGGACTCTAGTGCTGATTAGTTCATTTGGTTGCTAATCACTACATTCTTGCACTTTTCTTTCTTCTAAATCTGTCTTCCCCAAACTGTGGGGTGTACCCCCAGGTGGAAGCAGGGCATGTGCAAATCATGGCAGAAAACTGATGCTACCATAGTAAAGTTGAGCATTATTGCTATTCCCAACTTCCACTGTCAGTGGCAGCGGAAAATCAGCAACAACGCTGAAGTAGAGGGGCACGAGACTGCCTGACTTTACTATGCTGGGGCATAAACCCACAAGGTTTGGGAAACATGGCTCTAAATGAATTATCTGCATCAGGGGATGGCAATGTTTTCTGGCAGCGGACCAGAATGACCCAGCTCAAGTCAAAGCTCAGCTGCTGCCACTTCTCCACACGACTGCTCAGCCACAGCACAGCATGAAGATCCATGCTGCCAAACACTACTGAAACCCTCACTCTGCAGGCTGGATCTAATAGCTCTGTGAGCCTGGTATGGTCTGCAGGGCGAAGGTTGCTGACCCCTGATTTATGCGTATTTTGGAAGACTGCACTAAATGCTTATCTTGCTGTACTCTCCTTAAGGCAACTCTCCTACTTAATCAGTACTCCTTGTATTGACAAAACCCACTTGCCTTGAACAAGTATAATCATAGAATTGGAAGAGATCTAAAGAATCAACTAGTCCAGCCCCCAAAAGTACCAACCAGGCAGCAGGTGGACACCAGCCTAGACCCCAGCCTTGGAAACCCAGCACTCTAGCTAGTGAGCTATCACCCAATACTTTTAAGTTTTGCAGACTCTAACGTTTCATTTAAAAACAAGTCCTAACTGTCACAACTGCAAAGAAAAGCTTCCAATTATGAGACGAATTTAAATGATACTGTGGCTGCAGGGCAGTGCGACAGCAGCTACTGCTGTTTCCTGTTCAACCGGCATGGGGAGTTCTGCTTACACTTCCTCAATTCAGCAACAGAGCCAATGAAACAGCACCCGCAATGACTCTTGCTGAACCCTCTCACGTCAGTTGCCTGGGATCAGGCCTAGTGGTTGAGCTCAGAAGATTCCCTGGTCAAGACTTGCTTCCTCAAGAAAGCTGAGGTTAGGACCAGTGTTTTCCTCAGCTACCCTGATCATAGCTGCATACTTCTACAGGCAGAACCCATCCTACTGAGCCTGCCATATAGGTGTAACATGAAGAACAGGGGAGGTGTCTGTATTCTCCTTTCTTTCAGGAAGAGGAACTCAGCAGCAGCAGTGGTTTCCTCCCTACGGGCCTGTCAACACTAGCTTTCTTTGTGGAAATTTGCAAACATAAATATCCTGAGAGAAACAATTAGAAACGTCTCCCATAGCCTTCACAAACCAATGAACTACCTAGAGTTATTTGCCAATTAAGAAAAGAATCTCTAGTGCACCTCTGCAGAGACCAGGGAAGAAACACTGGAAGCAAAACGGCAGTGAAAGAGAAAAGATGACTGGCACTTGCCATTAGGATAAGATTCAAAATATCTGACTGAGCAGGGGGTAACAAAGGCAGCTCGTCTTCTACCCAGGAGGCAGCCTGAAAGGGTACAGAAAGCTACAGCAGCTTTGAAAAGCTGCAGCTGAAAATTAATTGCATGACTCAAAAACAGCCACACTGTGCTGATGTGCCACACCAGTGCTTGTCCAAAGCTACTATCTTGTTCTTCAGAATTTCAGCTTTCATTTAAAATGAAACAACAAAGACTTCAGGTTTAATGGCTGCAAAGGACAACCTGAAAAATGTTAACCTAGTATAACCAAACCAGAGACAAGTCTGCAGATGGCCTAAAAGAATAGCTCTAAGATGCCTTGGCTGATCCAGTTGGCTCAGTGCCCAGCAATAATCATTTAAAATGTGAATGTTAACTATTTACTGGACCAACTACATGGTTGGGATAAAGTTAAACGAAATTTTAAATGCAAGGCACTCTGTTACCTAATGAAGACTATTTGGCATTCTAAAGCCTGTCTAACTATCCCAACCAGGGAGTTGGTCCAGCAAAAGATATCACCCACAAAAACAGATATCACCCTTGCCTGTTACTGGTCTATCATAGCTACAATACCACTCCAACATTACCAATGTTAACTATTTCATTCCCCAAGAAAGAAAGGAGGGTCATAGGTCTGTGCAATATACTGTAACATTTCATCCTTGTGCCAGGGATAGATAACTATGAGATATCACCTCTTATTTTCCATCCCTACAAGCAAGAAGCCAAAAGGCACCCATGACTATATTCTAAAAATCTACACAATCTACTGTGGGCAACATCTCATTGTAGGGACTCACACAAGCAGACCTGGAAAAATGCCACCACCTTTTCTTCTCCATTTCACCTCTAGTTAATTAATTTGTAGGGGCAAAAAGAATTCCCAAATGGGGATAGGAAGAAAAGTTTGAGGGATGAAGATGAATGGTGAGTTAATTGCAAGGTGACAAATTTAGGATGATGAGTAGTGACAGAGTGGGAAGAGAGAATGAAAGGAAGTGAACAAACGTGTATGATTAATTAAGCAGAGGAGGAGGAAGTTTAACACACATCTGGAAGGCCCTTGAGCACTAAAATAATAAGGGTAGTATAAGAACAGGAAGGGAAAGTTAGTAAGTAAGAGGCTGGGAGAAAAGGAGGCCTGTGAAACAGGTGGGATGCACAGCGGTGTTGTATGGCACTGTATGGATCAATATTCACGGTAAAGGAAATGTTGTTTCTGAGGTAATTACAATATTCCAAGATCAACTTAACAGGTTGATGTAGACACTGAAGTCCATCCTGGGCTAAAAATTTACTTGTTTGACCTTATCAAAAATTACACTGAAAAATACGCTGATATTTTACTCATTCATAAAAATTCCTGCTTGAGAAGCTAGAATTTTTCTAGGTTGTTCTAAAAATGTGTAGATGGCTCTGCTGGAAAATTTCAACATCAATACTGCATTTCTTTACGTAAGTGGCAAATCTCTACATAGTACGTTATAAGCAAAGATCTTGGTTTTCCCTGATAAAAAAATTCTGTGATAAACCCCCCCAAATCCTTTATTAAAATTAAAGGCCCCTCACTCCCCCCAGCCCTGCTAGGGCCCCTTTCCCCCCTCACCCCCACCCACAGACCTGCTGGAGGGAGCCACCCGCTGCCAGGGCTACAGGGACAGGGACCCAGGTCCACATCTCCTGCCCCTGGCAGGAAGCTGCAACTGCTGCAGTGAACAGAGCCCAGCTCCCCACCCTGCTGCCTACCTGCTATGGCGGGCAGGGTGGTACTGGCTCTCCACTGCTGCGTGCATTCCTAGTGTGGGGGGGGACACAACAGGGGGGACCTGTGCCCCTCAGATCTGTGCGTGGGGTGAAGGTGGGCATGGGCTGCAGGCTCCCACACTGCTGCCCTCCTCTGGGGCCTCCGCACCCCAGTGGGTGCGACCCATGGTTTTCTCTGCTTTCCCGTGGGACACGGAAAACCCGGATCCCTGATTATAAGATACTTTCTGAAGGTGTTACCCAATTTACTCAAATCCAGGACAAGAATTATTTCCCCATTCAATATGGGAGGAAAAGCCCCTTGTCTTGAATTTGAGTATAAGGTAGGGGAAAGGTGACTGCTGCAGCTCATACTCTGGCTCTCGCTCCAGCCCCAACCCAGAGCCAGTCACAGCCACAGCCTTCAGCCCTGTTGCCTATTCCTCCTCTGCTGTCAGCTGACCGTCCCCCCCCCCCCCCCCCCCACCCCCCCCCCCCCAACGCTTACGCTTATCCTGTCTTGGCTCCATCGGAATACCTGGTGGTTCTGGCACGCACCCAGGCTGCCTGCCTCCCATCCATCACTGCTTACCCTGAACTGCAGCTCCAGCTCTGATAGCGACCGCAGCAGCATCACTGGCCTCAACTCAGTCCTAGTCCCAGGGCTGGGGCCAGAGCTCTTGCTGCTGCCTGGCCAGAGTGGGGCAAGAGTCAGACATGGCGTCACGACTGAGGGTAAGCAGTGGTGAAAGTGGGGACGAGGGAGGGAAAGGCAGCAAGGGGCAGTCAGCTAGGAAGGCAAGGAGTGAAGCCAGGCTGACTCCCTGCTGACTCCTTGACACCCCCATTGCCTGTTCCCCTTGCTGCTGCTTTCCCCATCGCAGAGGTGCAGGGATGAAAAATTGTTAATGACCTTCCAATAATTAGGTTCTATACATAGAAAATTATAACAAATTTATAAATTTTCCATGTACATAATCTAATTATTGAGGGATCATCTTAAATCATCAAAGCTGTCTTGGATGAGGGTAAATATGGTACCTTTAAAACCTAAAGATATTGAGTAATACCGACTAAAAGGAAGTTCTACTAAAAACATGGATTCTAACAACTACTGAAGAAAGAACGATACATGGTAAAACTGATGCCAGCTTGCTGGTAGAGAACTAATGGAAGCATACTGTATTTCTTGGTTAATTTGGTGATGTTGTGCACCACATTCACTCATCTGGAGGTGAACAAGAATGTTACAAACATTAGCTGGCAGGCAGGAAAAACAAGTTAATTCACCATGATTTATCTATGAACCTTCTAGAAAGCAAGGGTGGAGCACTATGTCAGAAAGGTCTCAAAGCTACCAACCAAAGTAAACAGTTGTTAGCAAGTGAGCAGGCAAATGAAATGAGGCTATATTAAAGAAGAAAGAGAGGAGAACTGAGTATTCATTTCCTGTACAGATGTCATTCAATATACAGATGCACAAAAAAGGTGGTTTAGAGGAAAAACTGCAATTCTCTCCAGACTTTCCCCATGGATTCAACTAGCTGGTATATTGCAAATTCAGAAGGCAAGTCTACACAGTCTTCCTCCCAACCCTGGGACTTCTGCTGACAAAATAAAGCTGCCCATGTGTGCCACAGACCAGCAGCTAAACAGACTCAATGGCTTATAGAGATGCTGAGTGTGTATGTCAGTACTGTGTTCAAGCTACCATGTTTTGAAAGCACTGCTGGCTACGTGGGCACTCAGAGACACTCCAAGTTGTCTATTCAATCTAACTGCTGTTCTCCAGTGTGTCTGCATGGGCAGGACTTATTTTATTAGTGGACGACCTGGAGTTGGGAGGGAAGCCATGTGAGAGTATGAGGAGGTGAAGCAGGCAAGACATGCTATTTAGAGTCAACTTCAGATACCACAAGAAGTCTCTTTGGAGTGCATCTACAAGTCAAATTCAACATACGAATTCTCGTGCCCTGGAGAGTGCCCCACTACTCCACGGGCGATCTATCAGGCAGTGGAGCCCAAATACTAGAAGATTCAATAGTCAGATGGTGTCAGTGATAGACTGGCCCACAATTCTGCAGTCATATCATTCTTCCTGGTGGTCTTCAGACCCCTTTACAGTGCCAGACACGCTAGAGCTGCTGATCTAACTACAGATGTTAGTTGGGGGAAGGATGATCTTATACAGGACTTTTGTATCTCTTCCTCCAAAAGAGGTCTGAACTTTCCTACTTCTTGTTTAGTATTATGTCAGGGGTCAAGTATTAAGTCGAGTGGAGAGCCACAGAGAACTTAATTCTCTTGATTCCCAGTTGGGTGGCTTATCCATTGAGACATTTTCTTCATATGCCCTTCTAAGGCCTTTCTCTCAGAGGTAACCATAAAGTCAGGACATTTGAGTTCGTAAAACTATTGTGTGCTATATTGCACGAAGAGCATCACATAAATCTGCTTCCTATTCTAATATGCCTGCTAAACCTTACCAGCATCATTGTCCTGGACAAAAACCATCTAAAACAATTCAGACTGCTTCTGCATAATCCAGGAACCAAGTACCTACTGGTGTGAAGAGCTGTTTTCCTCCTCATAGGAGAAATTAAACCAAAAACCGAAACAACAGCAGACAATGTGAGAGTTTCCCACAGCTGCAAGTATACCAACTCAAAGTGTTAAGTGATGATCACAGCACCATCATCAGTCACACAGCACATATAGTGGACTGCATTAGTAGAAGTGTTGGCAGCAGATCCAAGGAAGTGATTATTCCCCTCTATTCAGCACTGGTGAGGTCACATCTGGAATACTGTGTTCAGTTTTGGGCCCCTCACTGCAAAAAGGATGTAGACAAATTGGAGAGAGTCCAGTGGAGGGCAACAAAAATGGTTAGGAGCCTGGGGCACCTGATTTATGAGGAGAGGCTAAGGGAACTGGGCTTATTTAGTCTGGAGAAGAGAAGACCAAGAGGGGATTTAATAGAAACCTTCAACTACCTGAAGGGAGGTTCCAAAGAGGATGGAGCTAGACTGTTCTCAGTGGTGGCAGAGGCCAGGATAAGGAACAATGGTCTCAAACTGGAAGTTTAGGTTAGATATTACTAACTCTCTCACTAGGAGGGTAGTAAAGCACTAGAACAGGTTACCCAGTGAGGTTGGGAAATCTCCATCCTTGGAGGTTTTTAAGTCCTGGCTAGACAAAGCCCTTGCTGGGATGATCTAGTTGGGGATGGTCCTGCTTTGAGCACAGGGTTGGACTAGATGACCTCCTGAGGTCCCTTCCAGCCCTAATTTGCTATGATTCTATGATACTCTAATGTAGTTTAACTTAATCATAAATGCATTAAGAGACATGCTTGTTACTACCAGTAATATGAATTTGTCTTTTCTGATGAAAGCCAAAGAGATCACAGCAGTCCAATATTGATATGAGCCTTCCATATGAAGGGTATTTTCCTAATTACACCCACATTTGAGAGAGAGCCCCACCTGTGCTTAAAAAGCTGGGAAAGACAAGTACACATTCCAACTACTAATCTGTCTCCTTCCATTTAATGTCCACTCTTTTGCATGTGTGTTGGGAGAGAAGAAAGGGAGAGGGAGGAGAGAGAGAGAGAGAGAGAGAGAGAGAGAGAGAGGACAAGGACAGATGTTATGTTACTGAAAATTCACTTCCAAACACATTTGTCCTATCTGTTTCCATTTGGAGTATGTCAGGAAGACACTGCTGGCTGCACTAATGGATATACCATGTTCCATAAAAAGAAGCAAAAGAGATATGCTGATGCTGACTAATCTAAAAATGGCCTTTCAAAACAATCACAAAGTATCGTTGATTACCTAAGAACACCTCAACATGGGTAGTAAGAAGAAGAATTATTTAGTTCTTTCTTTCTGTCCCAAATACACATAGACAGCCACTCCTCATTTCTGAGGACTCTTATTAATCATCCAACATATAAACAAATGCAACAGAGATGAAAAAGCCCATGGTCTAAAGAGTCCATTTTCTAAAATGTCTCCAAGTTGCTGATGTGACCCAGAACTGCACCACCTCCTTTCTCAACAAATACAGATTCCAAACACCACCTCTATAGAAAGTGACTGGCTCATGCCAAATCCAGGAAGGACAATACCGGGTTCTCCATTCCCCTGCATCTTGAATAAATATTTACACTTAAGCACAGTAAGTATAAAGTAGGTGTAAGATGCTACAGAAGCAGAAAGCGTAATGTTTTACACTGATTTCTACAGGTAAAAATAATGCCTTGTACCTTGTGAAGAATCAAAGCCCTGCATTTTTTATTTAATTTCAGTATGCAATATCTATCCTCTCAAAAAAAATAGTCAAGGGTCATTGTGCAAGAATTGCTATCCCTTGCCTGTAAGTTCTCCCTCAGAGAACTGTACTAGGTATTGCCACGGTAAAAACAGTTAACAATAATATTTAAATTTGGCTGTGACACTGTTCTGTGCAGTCACAGGTTTCTGTTTGTTTTTATTTTTTTTAAATGTCCATTACCAGAACCATCTGTGATACATAATACTCCAGAGAAGGGTTCTTGTAAGCACTCAAATGCTGCTATTTTAACATTAAATAAGAGGGAAATACTTTCCTACATAGTGGCTGCATCTACACATGTGCTTTTCTGCAAAATAGACTAATTAGCTGTGGAGTAAAGCATCATCGTCTACATATGCAACGGTATTAGGCTGCAGTAAACTAGTTTACACTGGCATAAGATACTACTGCCAGGGACAGTACTATCTTACACCGGGGTAATGTACTGTGATTAAACACACGTGTAGATGCTGACTACGGGAGTAAATTGTGCCTGTTCAGCCTAGCCAGCCAGGGGCTAGTCTCTTGCCTGCCGCCTAGCCACACGACTGCATTTTCAGCATCCTTGTGCCCCATCCAGCCCCTCCGCCACCATCACCCAGAGCCCAGGACTAACCTCTTCATACCCCCTGCCAGCTCAGGTCTGCTCTACCCTGGCTCAAATTGCTGCTGTCCCAGAGGCATGTATAGACACTGTGCCTGGGAGTAGTTTACTCTAGCTCAAACTGCTCCAAAGTTTATTGCTTCACATTAATTGCATATGTAGATGCACCCAGTATATAGTTATCCACATGGAATTCTTACCATACAATATTACTGCAAATAATTGTTAGGCAGGTAAGATAAGAACCATTCATGAGGTCAGGGCATAAAAAATAAAATTGCTAACCTGCAAGTATCAGAGAGAAACTTCCCTGAAGGCCAAGTTATATCCATTGTGGGATTTCTATCACTTTTCTGTGTACTGACTGCTGGACGTTACATATTAGATTATCTAGACCAGTGATCCTCAACTAGGGTGTTGTGCCACCTTGGGGTGCTGTGAGATCTTTTCAAGAGTGTCACAGGATGCTGCTCAATATTAGTGCTGTTAGGGGTGCAAACACGTACATATATTTCACAAGATAAACCCAGAGATTTCAAATTGGAATCCGTAGTGTCAAAAACATGGCCTTTCAGATCAATCACAAGATTGGAACCTCTTGTGGTCTTTCTGACTTTTTTGCGAAAGAATTGATTTATTATTTTTCTGTAGTCAAAAAACAAATGAAAGCTAAGAACTGACATTTTTCAAGAGGTGCCTTGAGTCTAACAAGGTTTGAGAATTACCAATCTAGATCAATGCCAACATGGTCACAAATTGATACCCTGATACAGTATAACCTCATAAATCTGGATATCAAAAATCCGGAATTCTCAAAAATCCAGCACTTTTTAAGCTTCCCCCTCTGCTCCCCTGGATGTGGAGGGGGCTGCCACTGCCATCCACCAGAGCGGCTGCTGCTTCCTACCCCTCCCCCTACAAGTTTCAAAAATCCAGAATTTTCAAATTTCTAGCAGGTGCTCAGTCCCAAGTATGCCAGATTTATGAAGTTATACTGTATACACGTCTGACCATTTGGGAAAGAAGATTATCCTCAGGCTTGCTGTAAGTAGAACTTAAAAATACATTTTATAGTTTTAAATGTGGCTTTCAACTTCATGAAAACTGGTGAAAATCTGTAAGAACACAGCCTTTTGGAAAATGGATATAACATCTACCCTACAGCAAACTTTGTTTATAAAAAATGTAAGCACCTTGGAACAGTCAATCTATACAACAGATCAGTATCTGCATTAACAGCTTATTTGGCTTAACACTATCAGATGGAGATTTTAAAAATATATTTCTAGCAATGATTGTCCAGGTTCCTCAATAGCTACAAAAAATCTCCTTATAAACCATATAACTTTATTATATATTATACTGACAAGATTAGATGATTTTTTTCTTTGACTGATGTAGACAGGAGAGTCTTGGATTTACCACCATGTCTAGAAAAAGTGGAACTATATATTTTACAGAAATGTCTTCAAATTGCATTTAAAAATGTCATAGGCCAGGTTCTGCCAGGGTAATATGGGACTGTAAATGTTTATTTAAAAGGCTCTGTCTGCTATTTCACTTGAGTTCCATGTTAGTGGTACTGCTACTTCCTCCTTTTCTACTTCCACACACTTACCCATGGTCCTATTGTGAAATGTTTTAATACAAAGGGATGTTGAAATAGGATCATGTGGTTTTGTAACTTTTCAGAGGTAGGATTGTTTATGCTTGCTTGCCTTCCTTATTAGGTTTCGAAGATTTGATTTTTAGGGGGTGCAGTAATTTACCTAAAATGGCTTAGGTGGGATCTTCCTCTTAACTCTACAAATTGCTGTATTCCCTCCCTATAGCTGGGGTGGTCAACCTCTGGCCCACGGGCCAAATGTGGCCTGTGGAGCCATTGCATCTTGCCTATAGGACTCCCCTGGGTTAGGAAATTTGGCAGTAGGGGAGAGGTGGCCATTAATACAACCACCCTCCCCCACCGACAAATTACCAGACTCTAAGCACTGCATGGCCAGGCTGCCACCCCTTCCCCCACTGGGCTGTGCCGTACCCACCATGCTACTGGATCAGGGCTGAACCACACCCTCTCATCCTCTGTGAAGCTGCATTGGGCCTGGCCATGCCCCCTTCACCCTGTTGGGGCTGGGACACATCCCCTTCCACCTGTGGGGCTGGGTAAGGGCCTACCCACACTCTCTTCCCTACAGAGTTTGGCCATGCCTCCTCCCTGCTCCCCCTGCAAGGCTGGGTTACACCCCGTTCCCTCTCCATGGGGTCAGGTCAAGCTTCTTTCCTCTGCAACACTGCGTTGGGACCGACCTTCCCTCTGCCCCTTCCACACAGCCAGATGGTGGTCACTGTGCCTACTTGGGCTCTATACTGGGAACAACGGCTGGATCTAGGCCACAGACAGACCAGGAACTGCCAATCCAGCCCACCAGGCAAAAAGGTTGAGCACCACTGACCTATAGCATTAATTACAGCATTATTCTCCTGCTTCAGATGTCACCAAATAGTCTCAAACATTTCTTTCTTCATGCTTCATGTTCTGCATTATTCTAGTCACCATTTCTGAGTATCAAATAATTCAACCGTTAGTTGTTTCTGAAGTCATATTGTTGTATGGTATTTAATATACTTAGGCTCTAAGGCTAGCAACAGACGTTCGAAAAGACTGAGCCTGAATTGATTCAATCTTTGCTGGTTAGTCTAACCCGCAGAGAGTAAATCAGTTTCCAAATGGACAGACATTCCCTTTCTATTCAGGAAATGCAGGCACATGCCTGCAGTGGCTCAAGCCAGAAGCCTGCTGAGCTGGGGGGTGTGGCCAGCCTCTGCGGCTCCCTGACAGTGGGAGCAATCCCTGCACACAGGGCTTCCTGGCCCTAGAGGGGAACTCTTCCCCCTCCTCCCTCTCCCCCACCGCTGCGGGGCTGGAAAGGGGACCCTGTTTGGTGCTGGGGGGCTCTTTTCCCTCCTCCTCCTCCCTCCCGCTTGCCCCCCACTGTGGTGGGGTGGGGACGGGGGTTCTGTGAAGCTGCCTGGCCCCAGAGAGGGACTCTTCTCCCTGCTTCTCCCCCATCACTGTGGTGGGCAGGCTCTATGGGATGCTGCCCTCCCCAGAGGGGGACTCTTT
>NW_005841878.1:1207575-1208643 GCF_000455745.1 Alligator sinensis
ACCCAGGGCAGGGGAAGGCTCTGATCCTTGCTGTGGGGAACTTTTCCCCTTCCTCCTCTTCCCACCAGAGGGGCAGCGGGAGCATGGAGCTCAGCTGAGCAAGGTGTGGGTGTGAGGGAGCGGGGCATGCATGGCATGCAGCCCCCACTGCTTGGCAGCAGCCGCAGACAGGGAGGTCAGGGTGCTCGTGCCCACAACAGGTGCTGTTCTGGCCAGCGCTGCGTGGGGGCAGGGAGCGGAGCCTGCCCCATCGCCAGGGCTCTGCTCCCAGCACCAGCAGCTCCAGCAGCCACAGCGTAGGAAGCCCCGTACTGGAGCCTGCTGCCTCCCCTGCTCCTGGCTGTGGAAGGAGCCCCACTCCCTGCTTCTGCGCAGAGTCCAGCATGGGGCTGCCCCACTGCGAGTGTGGAGCTGAAGGCATGCGGTGCGGAGCCCCAGCAAGAGAGGCAGCCATCGCTGTGCTAGGAGTGAGGAGCATAGCCCCGCGCAGCCTGCCCAGCCACTTCTATCCCTGGGGCTCTGCACCATGTACCTGAAGATCCACACTCGCAGCAGGGCAGTCCCATGCTGGACTCCATGTCGAAGCAGGGGGTTGGACTCCCTCCACAGCAGGCAACAGGGGAGGCAGTAGGCTCCAGTGTGGGGATTCCCATGCTGCAGGTGCTGGAGCCGCAGGCATGGGGAGCAGAGCCCCAGCAACGGAGCAGGCTCTGCTCCTTCCCCCCGTGCAGTGCTCAGCTGCGCTAGGCATGAATGCCTTGAGCTCCCTGCCTGCTGCTGCTGCTACCAGGCAGTGGGGGCTACACACCATGGGGGGAGTGCATGGGGGTCCCTACACCCAGCACCCTCCCTCACACCCACACCCTGCCCAGCTGAGCTCCATGCTCCCACTGCCCCTCGAGGGAGGAGCAGGGGGAAGAGTTCCCCCAGCATGGAACAGAGCCTCCCCCTGTTCCCCCTACCCCCTGCTCTGGAGCTGGGCAGCATCGCATGGATCCCCACCCACCCGCCTGCTCCCAGCCCTGCAGTGGGGGCGGGGGGAAGAGGGGAAAGAGGCACTCCCACCCA
>NW_005841878.1:1208674-1215268 GCF_000455745.1 Alligator sinensis
GACAACCAACCCAGCATGGCCTCACTAAGGTGAAGGAGGCAGGGAGAAGGGTTCTCCCTCCATCCCTTCCCTGCAGCCAGGGTCTGCCAGCTCCAAGGGCCACTGCTGCAGCCCCCTCCCCTCTGCTCCTCAGAAGACAGGCTGAAGCCGGCTGCAGTGGGGGAAATGGGGAAGCAGTGAAGAATTAACTCCCCCCCTGCCCACTTTGCCTTAACAGGGCCATGCCAGCTGGTGTCTACACTAGGGCCATCCCTGCTCAGGCTAGAGAGTAGAGAGGCAGGGTCAGACCTGGGCTGGCGCAGAGAGCCCTGCCCAGTCCAGAGAGCATGCCAGGATGCTGGGGGACTCTGATTGAACTTAAACCAGCAAAGTGTCTGGGACAAACATTGCATAAACTGGTTTGAGCCAAATCAGTTAAGTCTGATACAACATTCAACCAGGTTTATCTCAAACCAGTTTTGGCCATTTTGAAACTGGTCTATGTGCACTGAAGGTCCATTCCATTATAGGTTTAAACCAGTTTCTGATCACTTAAACTGATTTATGTGTAAGGGCTGTCCCTCGCCTAAATGCTCTTAGGTTTTAGATCTCTTTGAGGAATGAAGGATTGTTAAAGATATGCAACAGTAAGACAAAATTGTCACTGTTATGATAAAACTGGTATGTAAAAAAATCCATGTTCATTTTAGTGTTTAATTCAGTACATTTAAAAAAATATACATTTTAAAAGCTATAAGCAAACTTCAGAGGTTGATTTGTCTGTAGAAAATAAGCAGCCCTCTATGGTACACGCTTTCCTTTTGATATGCTGCCAAAGTCCTCATGATACCATTTATCTGAAATTTTGGATCAGATGTACCTTTTCTCTCCTGAACCAGTTCCAAGATACTATTATGATTATTAACATAATTATCATTTACTTCTAAAATTAAGACTTAAAGGCCCAATTAAATGCATATTGTCAACTTAAAAATCATAGCACTGCCTGAAACTCTCAATCTAATTGTTACACCACCTTTCAATACTATAACCAAAACATCACAGCAGAATTAATATCTTTTTGCTGTTTCCTCTCATTGTTGATTAACGGACCAGTTCTTGTCAACTACATAAGCTTCTGTATAGCCCTATGAGAGAGGAGATTTTATACATAACATTAACAACAATTAACAGAGTGATTCCAATCAGAAAAGGCAGCTATAGTACTTAAAATTATTTACATCCTTAACTGTGTTATGTTGAAATTAAAATACTGGCCTCCCCTATTTTATATGTATAGAAAAATCTTTATTTCCTCAGTACTCTGTCTCTTAAAACTCTTATCAATTCCTTTATCATCCATTTTTCAGTGAGGGCTGAACTAGCTAGCTGCAGATAACGCTGCTTAAAAACATGGTTATGAGGCCATTCTGAAAATGACTCAATCCCTGCCCCTTTCAGAAAAGTGCTGCTCTGTTACTTGACTTGTGCTAAAGTTGTGTCTGCTTCTTTCCTAGACCTTAAAAAGGTACTCTATGCCTGAATGCTTGTCTAACATCTCTTCCACCTATACAGCTGATCCAACACAATGTATTGGCAAAACAATTCTTGGGTCTCACAACATTTAAACCAAGGAATTTTCACTGGTTATAAATATTTTCATAAAACAGCCTTCTTCAGTTTCTTACCTTATGTTGTGAACAGAAGAATTCAACGTTTCATCCTGAATGTTACTGGTGACAGTGGCATGCCCTTCTGAGATGGACTGTACTGGCTGCATTACATGAACTGTCCGAAAAAGCTGAGTTGGATGTATTTGCTGTGCAGATTGCATTGTCCTCAAAACTTCTGATGGCAAGCTAGGTGTTTGCTGCTGTACAACTTCTATGTGCTCCTTAAGTTTAGCAGACTTAGAGTTTCCTGTTTTTAGACCTGGGGTGGATCCTCCTTTGGTTCCTGTGTTTGAAGATGCTCTAGATCTGCCTGATTGGTTTCTATTGGCTGTAGCTGATGATAGAAAAGATGAATCTGAAGGCTCGTTGCTGGGGCTTGGGTCCTCATCATCTATATAGATGAGATCTTTTGGCATGTCTTTAAACTGATACACTAAGCGCTGACCTTCTACTTTAGCCAGTATGCCTCTTTGGTAATAATATCTGTTCAAAGCAGGCAGACACATAAACAAGTTTTTAGTACAATTTATGACAAAAAAAGGTAAATTATCATCAAAAAAAGATCTGGAAAACCCCCTCTCCCCAAACCAACTTATTTTTTTTGTTAATAAAGACTTGCCAAGTTTAAACATTAAGTTTTAAAAAACAAAATTGCCACCTACTGACATTTCTAGTAGCCCTTTTACTTTATGCTCCATACCACAGCACTCAAAGTTACCAAGATTAAAATTACATTTTGATAAAAGTGCAATATTTTGGCAACATCTTGGGGATGTGGCTTGCCACAGAATCCAGGGCCTCTGAACTTCAGTACACATGACAAGAGGGCAAGCAAAGGCTGACACAGCCCTGGTTGCCCACCGGTTGCTTACACTGCCACCTCCCCAGCTGCTGGTTTCCGCTGTGAGCCCCACGTGGAGCCTAAGCTAGAGCCCCACCATGGCAAAGGACACATAGCAGTTGCAGCTCTGGCTTCAGTACAAGGTCTGTTGCATGCCACGGTTGGAAGCCAAAGCTGCCATCACTGGCACTACCACCACTTCTTCATGCCCCAGGCTGGATCCAGCCCACAAGGAGCCCAGCAGGCCAGATCCAGCCCAGGACACAAGGTGATTTTGACATTTCTGGCTTCCAAGAAAGTTGGTGAGAGGTGGAAATGGTGAAGGTACTTTAGGCAAATTATTTCTTCTGTATATTACAGTAGTGCTTAGCAGTCTCAATCAAGAAGGAGGATGTTTAAAAGTTAGGCTTGTGCCCATGTGTTTATGTAACTGTTCGCCTTGTTTTACAAAAGATTTTCTGCATGAACAAATTCCTAACTTGACAGGCAAACATATATGACTATTTGTTTTTCTAACACATGTACTTGCAAACTGGGAGAATTATACACAGAACTTAATTTCAAAGGTGTGGAACAATGTCACCTTTTATACTGGAAAATGGGGCATTTGGCACACTTTAAGGTTAATGCAGTTAGGCCACATGAATTAAGTTTAGTTGATGAGGGAAGTAAAATTTAAGTTTTGCAAAGGCTTTCCACACAGTCTTTTCAATCCTGCAACTGGGTTTGTGCTTGACCTTGAAGTATTGGCTATTTGAGCCCTTTCACATTATTAACCACAGTGGCAGATATACCAGTTACCACTAATATTCTGGAACAGAACTGGTGGAATTGGAAATGCTTGTGTTGAATTTACATACAATTAATATTTTATTAGTTTTTACAACTGAAGTGAAGCTGTTCCATTAGCAATGGGAGCTGGCTGATTATTTTAGGTTGGGGATGACCTATCTGTATTTCTTTCAATTAAAAAAAACAAATAAAACAACAAAGAACTTCAAACAAGTTGAATAAATAATGCATTACGTGAAACTTGGATATTTTGCTCCTTCAGTAAAATGCATTAATTTAAAAGCAAGCTATTTAATATTATCCATGTTAAAGAAATGTATAAGGAAGTTTAGAGACAATAAAAAGGTAAAGCTCTAAATTTGCTAGTTATCTACAACACTGCATATACTTGTAACTTTAAGCACTCTGAAAAGCCTGTAAAACTAATTTCTGACAACAAAGCAAGTTTCATTTATTTGACATCTGCCAACAGCATACGCCTCAACTTTCAGATTTCAGGCACAGTCCTTTCCTCCTCAGTCTTTTTCTTTTCCTAAATAGCTTCCTTATTGCCAAAAGCAGAGCTCAGGTTTGGTAAGAGCTCTTCATTGTTATAAAATAAATGAGAACAGGTATCTATTTCTAATGAATGCAATGAATACTAATCAACCATCAATAACTCACCTGAGAGCTCTGCCCATTGTTTCATAGTTCATATCAGGTTTGTTCTTGTGTTTTCCCCACAACTTGGACACAGCCTTAGAATCTACCAGTTTAAAAATTCCCTTCTCTCTCTGAGTCCATTTGATATATTTGGGACAGGTAGCTTTATCCTGGAGCAGTGCTAATAAAAACTCCCAAAGATAAATTGTGTTTCCTAAAATAAATACAAAAAGCTTTTCAGGAAATAGGAAAAGCAAACAAAAAGTTATATTAATTTCCTAATTGACATAAAAAATACTAATAACCTCCAAGAACCAAGGTCTTCAAACACACTCGAATTTAAGCTTGATAGCAACCTCAGGCAACTAACCTTCCAACATCAGATGCAATTCCAACCAAACTCTTTCTTAACAGAAAATGAGAATTTGGTATCTTTGGCCCTGAATCAGGAAAGTGTTTAAGTACATCCATGTTCAAAGAACTTACACACATATGGTAAGTCCCACTGACGACACTGAAAATTAAGTTAGTGTTTCATTATTTTGCTGAATCTGGGTGTTTAGGATGATCCTTCATATTTTACATTTTACCCATTTCCTGTATGGAATAAAGACAGGGTTAAGTCTTACCCAGAAGAAAACAACTGAAATGCATTGGTAAAGCAAGCTGACATTTCTGAATGGTTTAATCTCAGAGAAAATGATTCCTGATAATCAAATTACATTACACATTTTAACTGCTGAAACTTCTTGTAAGTTAGAGCAAGACAGCTAGTACTGAGGAACTTGGCTATGACAGTTTTCTTCTTGTTGCTTCAGTGTCCTTAAAATTTCTGCTCTTCCTGCTACTCAACGGTCAACTTTGATTGCTCCTCATGGAGAATCAAGATGTTACTGGGCAGAGCAACAGCATCCTAAGAAATCCCATTAGAGTGAAAAACATCCTTCCAGACTTGACTTGAGCAGCTCTTGTTGGGGGGCTGAAGATCTTCCAAGACCCCTTGTTGTTTAACTGAAAAATGGATTATTTTTCCCATGAAAGAGGTCTTCTGCACTGATTCTTTCCTGCTTTAGCATGTGAAAACACTAGACTTTTTTGGCAAACTGAAAAACATGGTTCATAGCTGTACTGCCCAGAACTGATATTCAACTTAAAATTCAGGTGATGTGGATTCTGCTCCAACTGCTATACTCACCCTTTCCATCTTTGTTTTTCTTTTTCACTGATATGTTTGGAGTTGCAGTAGGGGATTCAGGACGAGAGGGTCTGGTCTTTTTCGCTGAGGAATAAATGTACATTTCAGGATACAAATATGGCAAAAAAATACTTGTTCTCTGACATTTTTTCGATTTCCTCCCCATCCCAGGGCATTTATATTTCTTCCTACAGGCCCAGTTCTTTCAGATGCAGACCATTTTCAATACCTAAATTTACATAATGAATATTGAAGGTACTCAGCATACCACTGGACTGGGCCCTAAGCAAGTCAACTGAGTCATTTTTCCAAAGCGAGGAACATAAGCTATATACTTGGACATTTTCTGAGGTGGTATGTCCATTTTAGGGCATGTAATATCAATTAATGCTCGTGTATTCTATATTTTCTGTAACTGCATTTTTTAAAATTAAAAAGCCAGGTAAAACATTCAGCGCTGTCTTGTCTACCCATCACAAAAACCAGCACTAGGGTAAAAAACAAGATGCTATGGCTCTCTAATATTGGGAAGAAAGGCTCTATAACCAGCAGTGGTCTGCACTGCCATGCAAGGGGAACATTCCTTTCCAGTTTTCATTTCAGTTTTACTTTGTCCTGTTAACAGGTACAGAAAAAAAGTTGCAGCAGATATGTCCTCCTGGCCTAACAGTAATGGGTTCTAGAAGTCAAAAAACATCCTTTTCCCATAGAAGGAGGGTGGCTATGCCTGAAAGATGAGAGGAAGTGAGGGTTAGTTGATGCTTTTGACAAGAATGAACATTGTCCTTAAGTATTTCTTATAAAACTCCTGAATGTATTGTTCAAGTGTGCCTCATTCATTTCCACATCAAGTTTTTACAGGTTTTATAGGGCCCGAATCCTCAAAACTGACTTCAGCCAATACTAGGTTAACCAACTTCTAAACCATACTCTCACTATAAGTGTTTTATTTTACATGCTGCCTCTGTACTGTTGATAAATGAAATAGTTCAATAGATAAAACAATGAATGAATGCAGAAAACCAGGATTCTAGATCTAAGCTTTTCTCCTGACCATACCTGACCTTGGACCAGTCACTTCACCTCTCTGTTCACGTTATGCCCCATTCTACAAAAACAGGACCCCTGTGCAATTCCTAGCAAAACAGACTCCATTCCTGGTTAGATCCTTAAATGCCGTTATAATATAAATAATGAAACAGCTCCATTACAGAGTGGAGATTTTTTTTCACAATGACAAATTTTCATGTGACTGAATAAAAATATTAAGTTTCAGATTGAGCTGTCTGTTTACATGTCAGAAGAGCAATAACACTCCATTATTCAACAAGCATTAACTTAGATTTTGTAGGGGCTGAAAGCATTCAAGTCATAACTTATGAATCAGAACCACACATTGTATTAGCTATAATGATTAGTGTCGCAGAGCACTTGGGTGCCGTAATCCTAAAGAGGGAAAACTGCTAGGGAAA
>NW_005841878.1:1215302-1253518 GCF_000455745.1 Alligator sinensis
ACCAATGCCCCACCCCTGCCAGCAGTCAGCTGACTGAAGGGGGCAGGGCCTGGCACATATAAACCCCATGGCTGAAGGGAAGTAGGGAGTTCCCTGCCAACAGCCAAGGGGGAAGGAGTTCTCTCAGGGAAGAGAGGAGAAGCCTGACTGCAGGAGTAGCATCTGACTGCTTGGGGATGGAGTATTCCCTGGTAGGCTGGAATGATGTTTTAGCTGGGTGGCTTTAATTTATGTTACAGCCCAGGGGCTTGTGTTTTGTTGCTGCTTAAAGACCGGTGGTTTGGGTGAGACTATTAGGGGTTGGAGGAGGCCTCATAGGGGACCCACAGCAGTGTGGGGACTCCAGCACCAATGAGGACACAGCAACTGGGGTGCATTGACTCCAGCCCCAAAAAGGGGGCAGTTGAGAAGCCCCAGAGAGGGGGCATTGATGAGAAGCCCCAGTGCAGGTGTGGTGAGCCCCAGAGAGGGGGCATTGGCAGGAAGCCCCAGTGCAGGTATGGTGAGCCCTGGAGGAAGGGGGCAGCACTACTGTGAGAAGCCCCGGATTGACAAGCGTCAGAGGGCGCAGAGCAAGATGGGGCCATGCAGGGCCCAGAGAGGACAAGGGGGCCAAATTATAGCAAGGCCCTGACTGAACAATGTCAATTCCAGCTGCGAGGCTTGGGGTGTGGTAAAGGGGTGGTTGGAGCCACGTGTAGTCCATAAGGCTAGGGAGCCCCTGAAGCACCCATTGCAGAGCAGGACCCACAAGGGGTCCAGGAGTCCACGGGGTCAGATATTACCTCAAACCATGTCCAAGAGGACATAAGGCAGCCTCCCATATATTTATTCTCCATCAAAGATGTGGTGGGCGAGAAATGAGGGGGCCCTTTGGGCCAACTTGACATGGGAAGGGGGCCTTGGGGAGATCACAGCCATCCTGCAGGACCCCACGCTGTGACAACTAGCTGTAATGGTCTGATGGCTGAGATTATCAACATTTCCTGTTGGGTGACATGGGAAAGTGGGATGTCAGCTGTCTTTTAGAAAGCCGCTAATGAGGCCTCTTGCCCAGGCACCTTTTGATATTGACAGTCTTGCTAAACATAAACTTTTACACATTCCACTTGGAAAACCCGTTGTTGAGGCAACTATGGTGCAATCCTCTGGAAAGAAACTGTATCAAACGCACAGGTCAATTAAGGTTTTCCTAGCAATTAATAAGGCTATTTTTTTTTTTTTAGCCTGAAGGTTGGGAGCCCTTAGCCTTACAAATGCTCTTTTCTTTTTGAAAAGATGGGAAGGATGAAGTCACAAGTGATCTTGACATGAAAAAGATTGAGAACTACCATACCAGATCTTTAGGCTAGCTGCCTCTGATTCCACTGACCACAAGGGGCTGCTTTAAGTATTTGTGGCTCCTGGCGGAAGAAAATGGAGTCATTCTTGACTAGCTCAACCCCTTTATGTGGAACAACTCTCAAAGTTGTTTTTGGTGAATGGCCTTGAAGTCTCTGTCAATGTGAGGTGCTGCAGGATTCCCCCTAGTTTCCCCTCTTATACAGAGTTCATGGGAGGACGCTAGGGAGGATAAAGGGACAAAGTGCCTTCCATACACTGATGACAGTCTCCATAATCACCATCTGGCTTGATTTTTCCAACATAATGAAATTGCCTTATATCTAAATGAGACCACGACTGGCATGGGAACTAGGTGGTTAAAACTCAATCCAAAATCTACGGCTTGGGGAAACAACCAGCAGCACTGATCATACATACAAGCACCTCTGACTAAGGGTGTACATCCTGAAGCAGGTTTGCAATTTAGAGGTCTGATTAAATTCTTGATCACATTACAGCTGTAACCAAGAGTGCTTTCTCCTTCCCCCACAGGAAGTCTGTGACCTTGACTTCTGAATGTAGACTTTGATGCTGTAGTAATTCACACTTCTCTTACCACAAGCTTAGAGTACTGCAAGCCATTCTACATGGATGGTGCTTCCCTATAACACGACCCAGAAGCTGAATTTATTGCAGAATGAAGCTGTTAGCTTACTGTATCACACAAAGAGCCCATATAACACTGATACTCTGTAACTGAGCCAAGGGAAGTGTTGATTGCATCCTATAAAGACTAATATTCTAGGTCCACATTACACCAGACTGTGTGTGAAACCATAAAATTGCAATCAAGAGACACGCAAGCTAATATTCCATCTTTAAAAAAAAAAAACAAAACAAAAAAACAAAAAAACAAAAAAACGATTGCTAGCAGGATATTTCCCTTAAGCATCCTAGGCTTCAAAACATAATTCCTTCTTTGATTCAGTGTGGCCTGAATTTGTTGCCCAACTACACAAAACTAATTTTTAAAGGGGAATTCTGTGAAAAGGTGGCTTGAAATATCTGGTTGAGCAGGTATGAGTTACTGATATTTTTGTCCTTTTATACAAGTAATGCCCTATGTATGCTGTTTTTGTTTTTATTTGTTTCTACTCTTGTAGAAGCACCTACTGCCAGGAGTACAGGCTATCAATCTGAAATTAAAAATTCAGATATACTGTATTTACTCAAATCCAAGACAAGGTTTCCCCCCCAATTTTCCATGGGGAATAAGCCCCCCTCATCCTGGATCCAAGTATGACACAGCAGGGAGATAGGCAGCTGCTGAGCTCTGGCTCTGGCTCCAACACAGCACCAGAGCTGGACCTGCAGCTGCTGTCTGCCCTCAGTTTCTGGCCCCGCCATCTGTCCCCCTAGTGTCCCCTGCTGCCTCTACTACCCCCTCATCTGTCCCCCCCACTGCCCCCATCTCTGCCATCTGCTCACCCCTGTCTAGCTCCGCTTGCCCACTATACACTGCTTTGCTCTGGCACTGGCAGGTTCCAGCCCAGGGCACAAAGCACATGTTTGCTCTGGCCCCAGCCTAGTCCCATAGCAGCCCTGCCACTACTGAGGCCCAAGCAAACACATGCTCTGTGCCCCAGGCCAGAGTGGGGCCAGAGCCTACTGGAGCTGGAGCTAAGGTAAGCAGCATGGGAGGAGGGTGAGGGAGCAAATGAGAGGACAGAAATTGTGGGCAGGGGGAGAGGAGGGGAAGGGGCAGAAAACAGATGCCAGAGAAGTAGGAAGGGGGGACAGGCAGCAGGGTGGTAGAAGTGGTGAAGGGAATAGAAAGCAGGGGACAAGGTGTGGAAGAGCAAGGGACAAGGGTCAGTCTGCTTGACACCCACCTGCCACTGCTTTCCCTGATGCAACACTGGGGTTGGGAAGTGAATTTAAGATGGCCCTCCAATAATTGGATTCTATACATGGAAACAAATGTATACATTTTCCACGGGGGTCATCTTAAATTCAGAGATTTGGGCAAATATATCCATTTCACACAGCAGACAGCCCAACAAAGCATGCTGCTTCTCCCTGTTTTGATGGTCATTTAGCTGTTACGTTTACAGAGGCTATGTCTACAGGGATATGGTAGGCCAATCTAGTTTGTTCCATCTAATTGCGACTGTTTAAATAAACCAAAATGAAGCACATGAATGAGCAGGCACATTACCCTTGAATTTACACCATTCTGTTCTTGCTTTCTGCTAAGATACCCTTTGGCACTATTCCGATGCTCAGCTCTATACTCTGCGAGTCTTTTTACAGTGCAGTGGTGGGTATCGCAATGCAAGGGCTGGGGGAGGATCAAACAACAAACTCCCATTAAGTCCCTCACAGCATCCATTTATTCTGCCAGCAAAAGCCTGTCAGGCAGCAGAGAGGACTGTGTGGAGTGCAGTGATCATGAAAGTAAAAAAACCAAACAAACAAACATACCCAAGAGAATAAGGCAGATGAGTTTGGAATCATCCAAGCAGTTAGATTTACCTCTGTGGTTTCATAGAGATCTTAGTGCTGAGCCATTATGGCTAGTAAAGAAGAAGGGTATTACATCAATGTGACATTTATTTTGAGAGGCTTTGGGCTCTGTTGGCTAGCAGTTGGCAGTATACTCAATGTATGGCATTCCTGCATGCTGTCCTATAGATGCTGGGAGATGTTACCATGAGGCGAGTCCCCGAGAGATGTAGATCTTCAAAAAGCCAAGGGGGAAACTAAGGACAATATGCAATACTACTATGTACCAGCTGGTGCAAGACTGGAAGGGAGAGAAAACTATCTATATAGGCAGTCCTGCAAGACCTGCTTTTTCTAATGACAGAATTGTCAAAATGGAGCACTAACTTTGCCTGAAGCTCTTTCTAACTAAGAGTGTTGTTAAACACCAGAATACATTATCTACAAATTTTGCGGAATCTCCATCATTCAAAGTTAATGCAGATTAGACAAACATTTTGGCCTAGCATGGTTTAGATAGAGATGCTCCTGACCTTGAGCAGGGGCTTGGACTACATCAGCGTTTCTCAACCAGTGGGTTGTGACCCAAAAGTGGGTTGCAAGAATATATGAAAGGATTGAGAAAAAAACTTTGAAAAATGGATCAACAAACTTTAAAAATGGATTTTCTTTTAAAAGAGAAAAATGTGGGAAACTGTGGCTTTTCCCTTGCAGGCTGGCAGAGTTCCCTGGGGCCCCTCCTGCCCCACATACCCACCACCTGCCTCACACACTGGGGGGCTGGGGCCTAGGGGCAGTGGGTCAGGAGTAAGGGGTCCTGGGTCAGGACCAGCCATCGATGTTTACAAATGGGTCCCAGTACAAAAAGAGTTGAGAACCACTGGACTAGATGATCTCCTGAGGTCTTTTTCAGCCCTATTTTTCTTTGATAGAAAGCTAAGTGTATTAATGAAAATGTGAGCCAAGGAACCATTTTTAGCAACATCTTTCTTCCTGTACCAGATGCTACAGCAAACCTGCTTGCTGTGCAACATTTGATTTCTTAAACCAAACACTGGTGACATTCTAAGTGAGAAGCAGTGCAGGGGAAACACAAGGATGGGAATAAGAAAGGAAGAATAAGAGCAGGAAATTGCTTAGGAACAGGGGTACAAAAACAACAGTGGGACTAAAGAATTTGAAAATTCAGGGACATAAAAGTTCTCAGTCTCTAGCAGAAATGTCATTCTGAGCACACTGGTGAGAAGGGGTTAGATGTTAAGCAAGCAGAAATAGGGTCCTGGAAGATAGCTGACATCCAAAACTATAGTTTGAATCCCTCTTTTAAAGTTGCATTATGAGGTCATAAATTCTCAGTTGCTCCCCTTGATTGGACCACATAGCTTATTTGGGGTCAAGGTAATACCAATGGATTTTTGGTGCAGTTCTACTTTGGAGAGACTAAAGTATGGAATAGTACAGGATCCATATATATAGTGTAATAATAATTCCACACGATTAGAACTGTACCATCACTAGTATCTGAGTAAACACCCTCAGTTGGAAGTGAAAAGCAAATAAAATGGTGATTTTTCTTGATTTGCCAGAAGAGAAAACTTAATCCAATTTACTGATGTTTGCATGCATAGCTTCTAATAATACTAAATGGAACCTGTATGCACACAGGATGAAGACAGCACATCTCTAAGTGTTTTGTTATTCCAAAGTTGTATATCCCATGAGCCCCCTTACCCTTTTTCTTCTTAGGTTGCTCAAGTTCTGGAGTATCTAGTGATTCACTATAACAGTCTTGAGGTTGGTGAACTTCTACTACCTCAGGGATCCCATCAAGTGTGACCGATACATGCGTAATAGGAGCAACCATAACTTCATCTTCAGATGTACCAAATATATTTGCTTAAGGAAAAAAACAATAAAGACTTTAAGAATACTCCAACAGAATTAAGTGGACTCTTTAAAACCACTTCCATTTCTAAGAGAAACAAGTAAGCAAGCCAAATAAAACCATAATAGTGTACAGAAAATGCATTACTGCAATTAAGGTCTTCATGACAAAACAGATCAGTCCTTAAGTAAACACATCTGTTCGTGAAGTTTATACAGAATAAACAACTTAGTTGCAAAAGAATTTAATGCTCTAAACAGAAGCTAAGTTCTGATGCAATCACAACAGAATAGCACTATATTCTCATTCATATTTAAGGTAAGCTGGATAGATAAAGTGACTATTGTTACTTTGCCAGCATGAATGCAAAGTCTCTCAAGGGCCAAGATAGGAGCAGCATTTAGCAGAATATCACCCACAATATCACTTTAAGAATACTCACCCACCTTATTTTATGTTCCCTCCTGTGTGCCCTTCAGTGGCCAACCCTGACAGAAGGTTTCAGTGCTGCCGTGATTTTTCACCACACACTATGTTCCAATGTCAAATCTACTGACAAATCCCCCATCCATCCATTTCTTTTATAAAAGCACAAGCCATAATATATTGTTTTTCATATTTCACTTAGAAATAAGGAAAATATGGATCTGACATATGACTTTTAGACTTACTTATTCTTTTTTCATCCAACATAGGACCAGGGGAATCCATATTGAGAAGTGCCTCAGCAGCTTCAATAGTCTCCATTGTTTCATCTCCATTATGACAAGATGCTTCAACTGCAGGCAAGAGACAATATCTCATTTGTAACAAGCTGCAGCTTGGACTTAAGCTTTACAAGCTGCTTAATTTTATGCACTTTTGCCTAAAAGGTTATATTTAGCTGATATACACAATTTATAAGTGGCAATATTTATGGGATGGAAATGAAGGTTCAAAGCATCTTGGTGAATAAAAGATACTTTTTAAAATAGCTTTTCCTAAACTGCGATCTATTCTTCCCCACCTTTTCCTCTATCACTTCAACCCACTGATGGTATATGGAGTAAACAGTCCTGTGCCTATAAGCCCCGGGGGGAAAAAAGTACTAGAAAACACAGTGTATTTTGGATCATGACCTTAAAAACTGCCAACCTCTGTCTCTTGTGAACAAAGGGAGTGAATTCCAAACTCAAGGCACTCACCAAAAATACTCTGCTCTCTACTCCCCTAAGTGTTGATTGACAGAAGACAGCATGACATTTTACCCCATCACAACATCCACAAGAGGGCACATATATAACCCAAAAAATAACTCGTAAAACATTCAGATTCTTGGAGATTATAACCAGCAACAGGAATTGTGCCCACCAGCAGTGGGCTGGGAATCAGTGCAACACAGAACGAAATATTCAGTGCCAAAAGATTTTGATAACCAATGGAATTTACTGGACACTTCATCGTAGTTCTCATGTACACAGCTGTAGGTGATTTCAAGACTTCAATCTCTAACTTGAAAAAAAAAAAGGACTGAAGGTCAAAATATATATAAGAAATTACTCTAGCTTCTCCCATTGCTTGGAGTTCATTCTCACTGAGCCACTAAGTGCTCTGCTAGAGAACTATCTTGGTCCCCATTTGCAGGGGGATTTGGCAACCTGTAGCCCATAGGCCAAATCCAGCCCCACAAAGGGCTTGGATCCAGGCTGCATTTTACTCAGGGCTTACAGATCCTCAGCCATTTAATCCAATCCACATTTTGTTAAAGTTATGCAGGTTGCCTCTGGCTGCTCCAGCCTTCACTGAGGCTGTTCTTCCTTACTGCAACCTCTGGAGCAGCTGGAAGAGAATGATGACCCATGGTGCTGACTGGTTCTCAAGCTGCAGCCCCATATTAAAGGTTGCAGCTCTGCCCCCTCCAGGTGTGCTCAAGGTCTGACCCTCTTACAGACCTCACTAAGGACAATGCAGGCAAGTTTGTATAACCGGGTCTTCAACCACACTGTTCAAACTAAGCAGGAATAGAATACTATTATTCAGTCTAAAGCATACCAAAAAAGTACAGTTGTGAGGCCTTCTTTAATATCTACTACAAGTGTTGCAACTTAGACGTGCACTATATTCAGTACAAAAAACACCCATTGGAAATGGTACCTTGAATAAGTAGTAATGGCTTTCTTTCTCCATGCACTATCATTTTGCCTTATTATTTAAGTAAAGCCCTATCAAGCCATATATTCATAGCAAACACTATCCAACATTTCCTTTACTACCATGGTGTTTGTGGAATAGCACCCCTAGGGTCAGATTCCGTTCCACCCTGAAAATGGTATTAATCCAAAGGATCAGTGGGTCTACCTCCTCCTTACTGCTTTTTAGTGACTCCATTTGAAGGGTAAGATGGTGGTTGTTCCAAATGTAGATGCATTAATGGAATTTCACTGAAATACATTCTCACTTATGTTTTTATGTCTATTTACATACCTAATAAGTGGAACAGAATATGATCTATTGTTATCACAAGTAGTAGCTTAGCATGACCCCTGCTCCATGGCTATTGCCTTACTTATGGTAAGACAGTAACAGCTGAAATCCCCTCACAATGTAAATCCCTATATAATATGATCAAGTGAGCTTTATTTAGCCCCAATTAAATGCATTAAAACAAAAAACAAACCCTGGAATGCTGCATACAGCTGGGTTCCTAACACGGTGGCTGCTTGAGTGACTAATTTCCACTTGTACTTAAATGCTTTTGCTGTCTACTAGTTACATTCATACAACCCCACACTCTCTACAGCATGCCCTCGTTGTCAGCATTTGTGGCAATCAGCTTCAAAGCACAGACAATAAGGCCTGTTGTCCAAGCTGAGAAGGACTGTGCCAGTTACAGCTGTATTTAAATTCAGCCCTGATTCCACTACAGACAGAAACAGAGACCCGGAGACTCAAAATAACAGCAAAATCAAGAAAAAGGGCAGTCACAAAGAAATGAGTTAGAGCTACAGATTTAGTGACTTTTTTCAGAAGAAATTATTATAATTTGAACTGTAATCTGGTTGTTGCCTAGCTCTCTAACCCAATTATAATTTAAGACCACTTGAAATTGGGGGATATAGCAAAATATTGCTTTAAAAACAAACATTTTTCAAGAGACATTGTTCAGTCTGTGGGTAGTATTACAGCGTTGTGTAATCTACATACTCATGATGACTCAAGAGTTATTGCTCAATTTATGTAAATTACTTTAATAGTGGGAGGGGGATGAAGAGAATTGTATTTCAGCAGAAACACCCTCTCAAAATTACTTGGCATTCAAATTCAGCACTTGTATCAACTGTAAGTCACTCTTGTGGGTCCTAATGTACTCAGGCCTGTACAATTTAATTACTGGTACATAACAATTGAAAGTCTTTTTTCTATTTGTTCCTACTGGCACCTCCCCAATCAGAACATGCATTCATCTGTGTTACAACATTCTCTTTCATCCAAACACAGTACACTGTGGTTAACTAGCTATGGGATAATTTACTACTAAGGTTTGATTCACCATTGTTCCAATTTCCTGCCAGCCCCTCCCACTCTCTATTATGAACTCCTGATAAACTATTGCTACTGGATAATTCACCATTAGAGTGACAAATTAACCTGAGTTTATTGCTATTTGGGGCTTATTTTAAATAAACTGTTCTTAAATAAAAAGCACACTCCAATACAGGGAGCAGAGAAGAGGTAGCAATAATTTGAGTGATCCAATTAGTTGCTCACTTTTAGGTACATTATTGATAATTACTGTTAAAAAAATAGCAAGGTATACAGTCTAACAAAACATTTTCTCTTAGAATTTATGCTACCAAAAATATTGCCCCCCATTCTTCCCAGCAGAAATAATGTAGCCTGTTATGTACCTCAAGGTCAAGCACATTTTTAAAGAAAAAACCCCCAACTTTTATTACTCCTCTTTTAATTATTTACAGTCTACTTAGATCAGCAGCTACTGACCATACAATCTATTGCAATTTCTCAGTGTAACATGCTTTTAACATACAAAGAAGGTAGCGGTGCACTTTACAGATTAACTAAATCAGAGATGCATAAACTTTCATGAGCCCAAGCTCATTTCATGTGATGAGCTTTCAGGCTCATAAAAACTTTTGCATCTCTGATTTAGCTAGTCCGTAAAGTGCATCTCCACCCTGCCTTCTGCCTGACTTCAGACTAACACTACTGTATCTTTCCATGTTTTAACAGGGAATGAGAGCTATACTGTTAAATGAAGCATGTCTGTCACTAAAAATAATAAAAAGATTTATAATTTGGATAAATGTAGTAACTGGAATAGTCACTGTAAAAACCACTTCTTTTATATGGCAGTTTCAAGAGGGTGTCTTGCATCATGTTCAAAATTAGAATTGAAGCAATGGCTATGGTTTGCATTAAAAATAAACTCTTGTAGATTTCTCCAAGAAACTTGGGAGAAAGTGCTACGTTTTACATATAGCCCAAAGACTATACATATCAGCATTCCTATAGTCATATAGAAACGACTGTGTATGCAGAGCCTTATAGACCACGTGCATGCTCAGAGCAACAGGGGAAGGTAAAAAAGGAAAAAAATAAAATACCTAGGATTCCTCTGTAGTGAAAAGAGAAATATCTTCTTGGATGAGAATGTGTGCTTTGCATATGGGCAATAATCATACTAGGTAAGCACTATAGTGAAGTTTGCACTCAGATACGCATGTCCCTTAATAAATACAAAAGGCAAGAATTTCATAGGGTGGTATCTTTTACTGGACCAACTGCATAGTTGGGATAGAGTTAGACACTGACCTGAAGAAGAACGCCTTGCCTAACTGTACCCCAGCTATGCAGTTGGTCCCATAAAAGATACCACCTTAAGAAATCCTTGACTCTTGCAGAACTCCTGGACCATCACTAGCTACAACGGCACTCTTAACATTCAACAAATTGTTATTTTAATTCTGAATCCTAATAAGAGAGATTATGTTAGTGCCCCCAGAGGCAGAGGAGCCACTATGTTTTCCATAGGGTGGCAGTTTAAATTGGATGAAAAAAATGGGAAAGTCCTCATTTTATAGCATGGAGTAAAGGTGGTGGGGGCGGGGCAGAGAGGAGGCTAAGCAAGTTTTGACTACACATGCAACACCATACCCTAGTGCCATGGGCTGTGCGCGACTCCATAGGCTCTGTGAAACCATGGGCTACAAGCATGGCAGGTTTCCAGTCTCTGGGGACGCTGAGGAAGACTGTAGCACAGTACAAGCCTTGTGTGAGCAGCAAATGACCACAAGGCTGTTGGCAGGCAAGGGTGGGCCGATCCATTAGCCAAAAAAATACTAACGCTAATTCAGGTTTACACCATTTCCACAGCTCAAAAGACTCTGGAATGTGGTGCATTAAGGAAGTGGAAATTATCAGCCGTCCAATTACACATTAGAAATAACCAAGGATCCCAGTTTTCTCTGTAAAAAAAAAAAAAAAAATCCCCAATGTTTGGTTTAAAATAAGTAACCCAAAATACACATTTTTCCATGATTAAAATGAAACTACTATATATATATATGTAGATATATATCTAATAGTCAATATATAATCTATATCACTATCTATATTAGTGGTGTTTCATTTTAATCATGGGAAAATGTGGATTTTGGGTTACTTTTTTTTAAACTAAAATGGGTGAATTTTTTTTTTTAATCAGAGAAAACCAGGATCCTTGGGAATAATAAATACAAGCAGCAAGGGACTTAAGTCAGAGTTCCAGTCAGTAGTTAGCAAACAGCCCAAAATTGACATGAGATCATGACAGAAATTACTGAAGAGCCTTGAGCTACACATCTGTAAAACTCTGTTTTGTTCATGGATAACTCACTAATGGAAAAAGGGGGCAAACTCTTCAAATAAAACTCTGCTGAGAATAATTCCTGCCAAGTGGGTTTTAGTTTTGCTTTTAAATATGGGCACACATCCGGTACAAAAAGTTGCATGGTAGGAGAACAAACTTCTGTCAAACATCTTAGTCAAGGTTACCACACGCGAAAGGACTCAAAATATTAAGAGCATGACTTTGAAAACTGTTCTGGTTGGGAGGTTAGACTTTCAGGCAATCTCACTACCATTCACCAACACTTGAGACTACATGTTTGTGACCTTCTCACTGGAAAAAAGCAAAACAAAAATAGATACTACTATCACCTAGATCAAAATTCTGGGAAGATGTCCACTCCCTGCAATGCTTTACACCTTCTGAAGGATCACTTTGCATGGTCTGTGTACTCAGTATCTGCCTGAAAGATCTGAGCTATCTATGATACTGCAAATAAGCCTTCCTCATTAGGGTCCATTTGTTTTCTCTTCTTCTCAGTCCCTCTTCACTAACAGAGTTTTATATAAAACACCCATGTCATCAAACTATGCCACTGTTAAATGTTGCAAATTATCTTCTGTATTTTTTACACTTACTTTTATAACTCTAACCATCATTAGCCTATATATTTTAAAGCTACTAATGCATCTTCAGGTAGTTAAAACAGTAAAATTACATCAAAAGTCTAGTTTACTTCTTGCTATAGATACCTGCTTTTATCGAAAAAGTTCTGAAAAGCCAGGTACCCACCTCTAAAGCCAGGTACCCACCAGAAAATACGAACAAATACCTTACAAAAATAAAAAGCACAAAGTCTGAGAAACTTTCGGATGGGGCCTTCCAGCACCTATAGTTTATTAATTGTCCAATTTAGACTGTAAACTCATATGCAGGATATATATCATCATCTTCATAATGTATAGCACTAACAAGAAATTAGTAATAAAACAGCAATTCTCATTTATAAAAATATTTTCTACTTGCTTTTTTCATGATTTTGGAAAAGGCAGAGTCATAACATTCAGCTGGGAGAGAAGTTTTTGCTACTTGTTTTTTCCAACAGCACCACAATTCTGCTTACACTGGACACCTTCCACAGTTTCTACTGCTATTCTAATAAAATATATTGCATTTTGTAAAAAAAATGCAAAGCATTAGGCATATGCATCAAGTATACTGTAACAAGTCTACTTACCTTTATTGCCAGTACCTTAAGTTTTGTTTTAAAACAGACCTAGTGGTAAAGAACATGGTAAGAGATTCTATGCAGCCCTACACATTTCCCCTATAACTTATCTTTCATACTTGGCTCTGGCATAGGTCTGTTTCATTTTGCTTTGTAAGAAAAAGTTTTTCATTGCAAGCCACTGCCACCTTGTTAAAGCAACAAACCTGTCAGAGTGATATCATCATCTTCTATGATTTGCTCTTCTGCAACATCCAATGAACTTTCGGTAATCATGTCACTAGGTTCATCAACACAGGATAAGCCAGAGTAATTGTGTAGGAGGTCTGCACTAGGAACATGTTCCACAATGACAGCAGGGAAAATAGATGGATCACCAAGCTATGAAAAAATAAATAAATAAAAAGATTTAAGCTACTCCCAAACTTTGTTTGCCAATGTACAATACATCAGTGATAGCCAACCTGCAATACCTATGCCACAAGTGGCACAGGCCGCAGGTCAGGAAGTGGGTAGGTATTACAGCAGCAGACAGGACAGGAAGCAGAAAGCAGAGAAGCAGAATGAACAGGAAGAAAAAAAATCAGTGGCAGATCAGGCAAGGAGCACAGGGCAGGAAACAGAAAGCAGAACAGCAGATCCGGCAGGGGAAGGGGATTAAAGTGACACTCCAGGAGCGTGCAGGGCTAATTTGTGCTATACCTACCAAAAACATTGACCATGACTGATCTACAGTGTTACTAAAAGCATTAGACAGCTAGGAACAGTAACAGTAACAATCCAGTAGTGTTTCAATCTGCAAAATGGAATAGCTGTAGACTAATCACTGAAGTTTCTGAAATGTTCACTTTGTTTTGAGCAAGAACATATAATAGAGACATAATTGAAAATCGTTTAATGTAGGATCCCATTTTACAAAGTAAATTTTCAGAATAAACAATTTAAAAATGAACCAGACAGAGGATTCAAAAACGTACCATAGGAAGTAACTGCACTACTCAGAGATGTAGCAGGGCATAAAAGATCATACCACCTGCTAGCTGTTTTTCAGCTCTAGTTCTTATGGTCCTGTTAATTTGAAGCTGTGCTATCCTCTCCCCTCCTCAGTGTCGACTGTCTATTATCAAACCCACCCTGCAAACTACTATTTTGCTTCAGATGCAGAAGAAATGAAGCAATTGGAAAATCAGCCGGAAGTCAAATTGGTCAGCAATCATTAAAAGATGCAGATTCTTTCAGAAGACAACTTCTTAACAGGAAGAGGTTTTCAGAATAAAAAGTACCCTTTGCTACAAACAAGTGTTTTCCAAAACAATTTTTAAAAGGTCATGTGCAGAAAGAGATTTACTATCTGACAGTAGCATAACATGTTACATATAACATATACCACATTAATTTCACAATCTACCAGGAAGATTATGCTTCTGTAAGCAAAACAATGTGGGTGAATTTGGAGCGGAGATATACTTCTGAAGAGTGCACCTAGATTTGCAGAGCCTAATTTTTTAACCATGCTAGAAAAAAATATCACAATTGTAAGCTGTTTTGAGCATTATTTATTTCACATAATCTGACCATTGGATACAATTAATCTGAAAGTAAAATATGCCATAAACTATTGGTTCAACACAAATGGATATTGGGGTGAAGTATCTCCCAGCAAAATGTTATGACTGTAAGTACTGAAGTAGCAAAGGGTGCCATTAAAAGTTTTGACAGGCAGTAATTATTAAATTGAAAAGTATTTTCTAAAAATATGTTTTAACAACAGATGTGCATTTCATGGAATAAGGCACAGATTAAAAATAATTTAAAACAACATCCCCACCCCAATATACTTAAATTAATTTCTGCCATGAATTAGTAGCCCACTAAACACAAAAGCCAATTAACGGACTATCAGCAAACAGGTTCCTCAAAACGTAGCCTTCAAAGTAAAATGACAGTTTACCAAAGTAATACAAGTGACAGAAAAGCAGACCCACACACTAGAAGTTCTGCTAATAGTAGGAAGGGAAGAGTAGAGCTAACTCCAAGAGAAAAATGGCACAAAAAGGCACAGCCTCATGAAAAATAAATTAAATAGAATGAGCCAGGTCCACCCCGCTTTAATAATGATCAGTGTGCAAGTGCTTTCATTTGAGTCATCTACTTTATTAACATTATGAAAAAGGGTAATCAAGCCATTTATCCACTTAAGAACAAACCAGCTATTTTCTTAATGGAACAATAAAACAAAGACAGTCATTTACTCATCAGAAATAGTCAACTGACTCTGCACATCAGAAGCTAGATAGACATTAACCAGGACTCTATTCTTAAATTTTAGTTTATGCACCACTCCGGCTTCTCAAAGAATTGGGTGGTCACTTGGTGTTGATTCCATTTGTATTCTAGCTGAGAATAACAGACCAGATATTGAGAGAAGATGAAATAGCAAGCAAAAAAACCAAAACAAAAGGACAAAGCATTTAGGAAAAAGGGAAAAATCATATATAGTCTCTGTATAACAAACTTCTTGATTTGCCACAGGGTTACATGATCATAAACTGGAGTAGAAATGATCTACGACAGACAGGCAATCTCGTTATTGCAATGTGGCCCAGCCTACCGAAATGTTTGAAGATCTGCAATCCAGCAAGTAGCCAGAGTAATGCACTGGGCAAAAGTTTATAAGTAATGACACATAAAACACTACATTTAAAGATTCCTATTAAAGCTGCACAGAAAAAAAACTCAAAAGCTATGACTATGCAAACTTAATTCAGCCCTTTAAGTGCATACAGGCAGTCCTCGGACTTATGACACAACTGGTTCCTGAAAACCACATCTTAAGTGAAACGTTGCAACTCGGAACCGATTTTCCCATAGGAAGCAATGTTATAAATGGAGGATTGGTTCCTGAACCAAGGCCCGATATCCTATTTTCACCGAAAATAACTCAGAATTTTGTACTCAATCAATTACAGATGAGTAATATAGCTACATTAATATATTTATATTGTAAATAACAATCATATTGATTTGGAAGGACTTCTTCAAGGTGACTTTGCTGGACTTTTTGAAGGGCTCTTGGCTAGCGTCTTCTCAGGAGTCTTGGCTGCAGGTTTTTCTGGAATCTTGTCTGCTTTCTTAAAGAAAGCGTGCAAGGAAGGTGTTCTCCAGGGAGATAGGTGATGCAGCAAACTCGTTAGCTTGTGTGGCACGGCGTCGGATCAAGCGTTGTAAATTCAAAACTGACGTCAGAAAGTTGAAACAGGGTGTCAATTTATAAAAGTTGTAAGTATGAAACGTTATAACTCGAAATGTTGTAAGTTGAGGACTGCCCGTATTCATTCTGATATGGTTTTAACTGCATATTCCCTCCAGCCCCATATGTCCTGTACCTTCTTCAGAGATCAGGATGGACAATACTCACTTAAGTAGGTAGCAAACATTTTATTTCAGGAAGTATCTGCTGAGCATGTGCAAACTGTCTTCCACCCCACCCCCCTCATAGGCTCCCCAAAGGACTAGGGGTGCACTGATAAAGATTTTTTTGTCCGATATTGATCCGATAGCTGTAACGCAGCCCAGTAGCCTGGAGACCAGCGTCCAGTCGGTAAGTTTGTAGGGGGAAGAGGCATGAGGGGGGCAGATTGAGGCCCCCATGGTGAGGGAGGGAGTGGGGTTGAGGCAGGGGTGCTGGTGCTGACCAGCTGGGGCAGGGCAGGGCAGGGCAGGGCAGGGCAGGGTGCAGAATAAAGCCACAGGAGGCTCGTCTAGGAGGCACAGGGAGGTGGGAAGGTTGGGGTGCAGCTCCTGGCTGTTGCATGCACCCTGAGGGAAGTATGGAGGGCATGTGCCCCCAAGATTTGTGCAAGGGGCAAAGGCAGGCTGTCTGCTGTGGATTCCAGCCCAGGAACTGCACCAGCCTTTTCCCGGTGTGGGGGGCTGAACCGGGGCTGTGCTCAGGGTGGATGGGGATAGGGCAGGTGGCAGCACTGGGAGGAGGGCTAGAGGAGGACTAGGGCAAATTTTGGGGTGGCTCTAGCCCACTCCATAGTCCCCTTCCCAGCACCACCCCCGCCCACCCCTCACACAGCCCTGGCCCAGACCCCCTGCTGGGAAGAGGCTGGTGCAGCCCCTAGCCCCAAGCCCACAGCAGGCAGCCCACCCTTACCCCCTGCACAAATCTGGGGGACACATGAGCACGCCATTCCCCCCAGCTTTGTGCATGATGGGAGCTGCCCCTCTGTGCCCCCCAAAATAAGCTGCCCAAGGCTCCATCCCACGCCCCACACCGTGCCAGCTGGGCAATGCCTACCCCTGCCCCATTCTCTCCCTCACTGTGGGGACCTCCATCTGCTTCCCCACCACAAACTTACCATTCAGACGCTACTCTCCATCCTGCCTGGCTATATTCGGGGCTTTGTGAATGGTGTGGCTGCACACGGCATGTATCAGTGACATTATTGGCTACACTGGCCAAAAAAAGTTGACTGTCGATAGTGTCTATTTTCCTTTTATCGGTGCCAATCCGATATGGACTGATATATGGGTGCACCTCTATACAGGACTATACCTTATTTTGATGATCTTGCTAAGCCAGGGTTTGTTAACCAGGGGTATGCATACTCCTGGGGGTACTTGGAAAGGCCCTAGTGGGCACACGTGGGCGGGTGGGGATGGAGCGTCACCATCCACCACCCCAGGAACACAGTTTACTGTAATCTATTCTGCAATACAGAACTTTATTTTGACAACACCTAAAGAATATTGCCCTGAAAACACATAAACAATGGTCATTGTGACTGGGTATCCCAAACATGGGGGTTTCTGTAATGCAGACAAGCAACAGTATGATAATTCTTAACTCTGCCTCATATTCAAGTAACTGAGGCATTTAGTCACATATATGCTTTTAAGAAAGGAAAAAAGGTAAACATATTAAAAGTAGGGCTGTCAAATGATTAAAAAAACTGATGGCAATTAGTTTACATGATTTTAAAAAATTAGTCATAATTAATTGAGAGTTTAATCACACAGCTAAAAACTCAAAATTATGCGCAAAAACCCCTCAAAATTATGCAAAATGATGCAGGTATTTTGTATGGTTGTGGGTGGGTGTAGGGTATGTCTGTGGAGGGGAATTTGTGACGGTGTGGAAGTCTATGGGTGTGTATGTGGGGTTTGGAGCCCAGGGAGGGGGGTTGTTCGCAGCGGGGTCTGGAGCCTGGGGAGGAGGGACCCCTGCATGCCCTGTCAGGATGCCCAATCTGAGCCGGGTCCCTACCCAGCTGCCCTGGGCCCAGGGTGTGCCCCCTACCTAAGCATGGCCCGCAGTAGCGGTGGCCTCAGGCAGCCTAGGCTGGGGGCAGCTGCTCCAGCCCCAGCCCCCACCTGGGCTCAAACTTTCTCACTGACTTGCTCAATGGGTTCCAGGTGGTCCCAACCTGCTCTGGGCCCAAGGATGCCAGGCAGCCCCGCTGTAGCCCAGTACCGCCTTACCCAAACCCCTGGCATTGCCAACTCAGGTGGCTGGGGCCGTGGATGGGGGGTTGTGAGTGGGTGGGTGTGCCCCCCCCCCCATCTTCCTGCTGCAGCTGTCCAGAGCCTGCATCCCCCTGGAACCTGCATGGAGCTGCCGTGGCAGGGCTGCCTGGCACCCCTGGGCCCCATGGCTCGGGCTCAGTGTGGGTTGGGACTGCCTAGGAGCTCTGGCACAGGCCCAGACTGGGGATGCACAGGGACCCACAGGCCCAGAGACAGCTCATGCCAGAGCTCCCAGGCAGTCCTGACCCACCCCAAGCCTGAGCCGTGGGGCCCAAGGGTGCCAGGTAGCCCTGCTGAGGCTCAGCACCGCCTTCCCTGAACCCCAGTGCTGCCAGCCCAGCTGCTCAGGGCCCTGGACAGGGGTTGTGGGTAGGTGCATGGGTGGGTGTGCCCTGCTCCCTCACCTTCCTGCTGCAGCTGCCTGGTGCCCATGCCCAGGCTGCCCTATGGCAACTCTGCACCATCACTACTGCCCCGTGAGGCGGCCTGAAGATGGTGATGATGGCAGCAGGGCAGGGCAGCCGGGGCACAGGCTCCAAAACCACGTGCACAATTAATGTGTTAAAAAAATTAATACATTAATTGGTTCTTGCAGTAATTTCACATGTTAACAATTATTAATTGACAGCCCTAATTAAAAGAAGTGAGATGGAGGAATAAAAAGAAAATTATTCATAGGAATACTAAAATACTGAAAGTGTAGTTGATTTAATCTATCAAACTCTTAAGGGGAGAACAGAAGGAAAAATATCACTAAAAGCTTTCATAGTATTTTATTTTCTAAACCATATTGACCTCTTTCAGGTTTGCATATTACTAAGGCATAAAGATTTTCTTTCTTGCAGTACTTTAGGGTAGGAAAGCCTATATTAAGTATACTGTAAATCAGCCACAGAAAATGCATATATAGTTTTAAGCTTTCATGAAAAAAATGACATATTTCAAAAAAGTTCTTCGGTGTTAATGGCTAAAATATTTTCTTTGCACAGTGACTGCAGCCAGTTGCAAAGTTCACATATAAAATCTCCTTTCAGAAGAAGCTGTTATTAAAATATACTGATATGTAAGTCACAATGGAAAGGTACAATTTTATCTCAACATTTCCAAAACTTTCTCAACAATGTCAAGGAAAAAATACATGGATCCTAAAAGAGTACAAGACTGCTGGTAGTTCAGTTGTTGTAAATCATACAAATGACCTTGTACACATTAAGAATGTCAGAACTCAGATTTACTACATCCTCCTTTCATGCTTACACACAGTGGGAATTATGGACAGGGGAAAAATAGTGTTCAGTTAAGGCCAATCTATTTTTCAGGTAAAGTATAATTATTCAACTAACATACTGAATTACATTCCTAAATTTAATACCAGGCTTACAAAGCATAAGCTTCTCTAGGGGAAAAAAGCATTTCTAATGCACTAGCACAGGAGTGAGTGTGAGTTCACCAGACAGCACATAATGGGAAAAAAAAAAAAAAAAAGGAAATATCCAGTTTTATTATAACCTGTAAATGAAATCAAAGTATCTAGTCATATAAAAAAGTTTATAACTTTCTCCCACAGCCTACTTCATTGCTGCACACCCCACTCCACCCCCAAAAAACAGAGATAAGATGTGACATCCTGGTCCTATTGAAATAAATGGGATTTTTGCTACTGACATCTTCAGGACCAGGATTTCACATAAGATATCTAGAATAAATACTATCTAAATAAAGGAGCTGACTATAGTAGATTTCACAGTAGGTAGTGATGTGTACCAGGCTTTCTTAATCCCTTCTACTTAGACAATAAGAAGGCAGCATTAGAAGGCTGCAATTTGATGTAGTCAGCTGAGGCAGGGGGAGCTGCAGGAGGAAAAGCAACAAGGGGAAGCCAAAAGCTGTAGAGCTGGAAGATAGCTAGCTACTTCAGAGCCAGCTGCAAGGCAATAGGTTAGTGTTCTAGACAAGTAGGAAGGCAAACTGCAGAAGATGAGGGCCAGCTTTGAGGGAACACTGCTGCAATTGGTCAGGAGATCACATGACCAGAAGAGGTGGAGCCCTGGGAGATATAAAAAGCAGGCATCCTGGTTTTCTGTTTAAAAATTGCAAATTCTTTGATTTTTTTTTTTTTTTTTAAAGCCTGCAAATCCTCTGATAAAAAACTCAAAATCCACAATTAAAATGAAACAACACTATATATATATATATAGGAGAGAGAGAGAGAGAGAGAGAGAGAGAGAGAGGTATCAATTGAACACAATGTTTTACTGATATATTTACAATTTTTATGCAATTTGGAAGCCTACCAGTGCCCCAATCACTATAATAAAATACGTTTTAAATACCTATAAAATTTGGTATTTGATTTGGGGGGTTTTTTATCATGGCTCCATGCATCAGAGCTCCCACTGCCCCCTTCACTCACCAGGACTCAGGTTCAGGCCCCTCACTCCCAAGCCACAGTCCCCTGGCCCTCCTGACCCTCGCCCCCCACCACCTCAGCCCTGCTGGAGGGGGCTCCTAGCTGTCAGGGCCAGGGACCTGGGTCTGCAGCCTCCCACAGCAGCACAGGAGACAGCAGCTGCTGCGGCCGCCCAAGCAGGGAGCAGAGCACAAAGTCCGGCTCCCCCTCCCCCACAGGTGGCAGGGCTAAAGCGGAGCCATGGGGTGGCGGAGGTGAGTGCAGGCTGTCCTCCCCCTGCCTCTGTGCTTAGCAGCTGGGATCTGGCGCAGCAGAGCAGAGTGAAGCCAGGTGGGGAAATTCCTTGCTGCTGCATGCCCTGCACTGCCCTGGCAAGGCGCACTCTGCCCACCCAGCAGCAGCGAGGGGTCAAACCCTGCCACCCCCACTGCTGCTGGGGGAGGCAGAGGGCACTTCACCAGGGAAGCATGGGACTTGTAGCAGCAAGGAACTTCACCTCCTGGCCCTGCCATGCCGGGTCCCACCCACTGGGCCACTGAGGAGAAGGGCAGCAGGGAGGGGAGTCCCAAGCCTGCAGTGGCCAGCCCCCAACCCAGCCCTGCCTCATGCGCAGATCTGAGGGACACGTGTGTCCCCTGTTCCCCCAGGAGTGCATGCAGTGTTGAGGAGCCAGCCCCTCCCCTCCCAGACAAGCCGCCTGCAACCTCATCCCACTCCCCACCGGGGCCCTGCGACCGTGCATTCCAGCCCAGGCCCCAAGCCCCATGCACCGCCCAGCTGGGCAGCATCCCCAACCCCAGCTCTGCCCAACTCCCTCCCTCACTATGGGGGCCTCAATCCCCTCCTCCCCAACAAAACTTGGAGCTGCTGTCTAGGCTGCCTGGTGGCCATGTTCATCTACAAGCACATGGCATCTCCTGCCTCACCGCCCTCCTCTTGCTCTCCTAGGCCCTTGCAGGTTGGAACTCTGCCAGCCTGCAGAGAGCTCTTTGCAAAAGTTGAAAATCCATGTGTTTCTCCATTAAAATGAGAAATCTGCATGTTGGGAGCTGAAGGGAGGCAGAGCCAGGCCCTGGCACTCGGGCCTAAAGCTCGAGTACCACTGCTGTAGGCTGTTAAACAGGAGATTTTAGGATATGGCAACAGGGCTGGTGGAGGATGTAGGTGAAGTTCCCTGAGAGGTGCTCAATACTGTCAGGACTGAGGCCAGGACAGAGCCCCTCAAGAGTCTGGGGCCCAGTGGGTACTGTAGGGGAAAGTTAAGTAGTTCTCAGGCAGCGAGTAAGCAACCATGCAAAGGGCCAGGGCAGCCTAGTACCAAAGAGGATAGGGACAAGGGGTCCAAACAGACTGACACCAACAGGGAGAAGCCAACAGGCTGTGTGAAGGATGACTAAGTGACGCCAAGGCATGGGCATAAGGATGACGCCAAGGCATGGCCGTGTCTATGGCGGCAGCTGGAGGACACAATTAACATCCCTAAGGCAATTTAGTGCCATAAGGCACAGATAGAGCAAGTAGGGCCATGAGCAGGGTATACAGGCCAGGATTTGTGCCATCAGGATATATAAAGTTTTGGTACTGGACTAAGGGTCTTGAGAGAGACAAATAGGAATTAAGGTTTTCCCAGATCCATCAGATGCAACCAGAAATACTCCAGGACTCGGAAGCAGCCTCCTAATTCACATAGCATATACATCAAGGTGTAGCAGGCCTTGGCGTTTACAAAGGGGTAAACTGGGGAGCTGAAGTAAGGCAGGTTTAACACTGCCACCCTCAGAGGCCAGTCCTGCTACACACTATAAATGGCATAGAGGAGACCATTACAAAGTGTTTCTGCTTTGAGGTGTAAGACTAACTTATCCCAAACCCCCAGGGGTACATATCTTCCAGTTGATGGAAAATACCAATAATTCTCCATGATCCAACCCATTGTAAATGGAGAAAGTTGGAATCTGTCTCCTTCTTGAGAGGGTAATGGGGAAAAGAGGGGATGACTTCCTTCCCTGACATTGAAACATTTCTTTATAGATGCTTACATAATAGCTTCTGTTTCTTATATGCTTATCCTATAAGGTATCTCGTACTGAGAATTGTAAGGGCCTTAAAGAAAGAGATTCACAAAAACTAAAGTGGCCTGGCAAGTGAAAGAGAAAGAAGGGGACTTCTCCAATTCTGGAAAGTTTGTCTTCTCACTATGTGAGTCCTGCCAGGGTGATCCAGTGCTTTTCCAGAAAATCTCTTTCCTAAAAGGCAATGTGCCACTTGGGTAAAACTCTCATGTCCATTGTCACAGATGTCTTCTGTTAGTGAGCTACTGGTAAGCAAGAAAGACACCAACTTGAATATGAACAGAAAGATACTGCACAGAAGAACTGGGCCAGAGATTGACCCATATATTCAGCACTTGCTTTTAATCCAACAAGGCCACGTGATTCAGACCTCAGACCTTGAAAGGTTGTTTTTTTTTATTATCAGTGCTGTTGGTATTACTTCTGAAGTGAGTCACAGGGAGAACTAGCTGAGATGACCTTTGTGACTTCTGGAAAATGGCTCAGACTCCTAGATAGACACTTGCCTGAACCATAAGATAGTCCAGTTGAGAGGCTGCCTATATGTTCATTATACATACTCTCACGAGAAATTCACCATTCCTTGGAAATCAGCTAAATGCTGCACACTGCCTTGGAGATGGCGGCATCAGGTTTATCCAGAACGTCTTAATAATGTCCTGGAAATCCTCATAAAAGTGGAGAAATAAAAGGACACCCCTTCATTGTAGCTTTCTGAACAGGGAAGTTACCTTCATACAGAGACAGAACATTAGACCTTGGCTTTTGACTTCTGCTTCTCCCTTTCAGAGGGCTCACAGCTGCACCAACAAAACAGGGGAAGGAATTCAAAACATGTCTGAAGGAGAACCTGCTCAGAAAGGGGAAGTAAAATGGTTGCCTACCACAGAGGCCCTATGATACTAGAGATGCAAGGACAGAAAGATAGAAATTGATTCTCCACAAAAGTAAAGGAGAGCACTGAGGGCAAGACACAGCAGGGACAGAAGTTAAGACATGCAATGTCTAATGTACTTGCATTCACTTTTCTCTTATTCTGTGTCATACATAACCCCTCAGAAGTCTTTACAGGCCACCTGTTTAGTGAAGGGACTGCTTCTGTTGAGATCCCTCCTAGAAGAAGTACAAAAAGCCAGAAGTGGCACTTAAGACATTAGCAACATACTACAAGAAGTACCAGGCCTGATCCAGAGATGGAGAGTCTGGAGTACTACTTGAAAAACTGTGGCTGCCATAAGGTAAAATCATAGGAAAATAGGCTGGAAGGGAACTCAAGAGACCATCTAATCTAACCTCCTGTTCGACGCAGGATCATCTATGCCAGCAACTTCTTGACCAACTGTGAGATAGCAAATAGTAAGAGAGGACGAGAGAGAATGGAGTCAAGACTAGAACAAGAGCTATGCGAGAAGGCAATTGAGCCTACAATGGAGCCTGCAGAAGCTATTGCCCAGTATCAGACTAAACGTACTCCCTTCTACCTCCCCTCAAAATAACCCAAATCTTCCCTATTTACATGTGATTTGTGCAGTGTTGCAACAGGATCTACTAGTATAGTAAGTCCAAACTAAGTCTTCCCACTCTCAGACTATGAAGGGATTTTTGTTATTTGTCCCTGGTCACATTTCCACACTACACAACTAGGTGCTGCAACAGCAAAAAAAAAAAAAGTTACAGATATAGACATAGATCAGTATTCCCTAAGTAGAAGTGGACAAACCCAGTAGTGCCTGAATTATATTTCCTGTTTAAGTGAACTCATTTACAAATCCAACCCCCAGCACTATATGTCACTGTCTGAGTCCATGCTTCCTGGATTATGCTTTCTAGTAAATGATTCATAACACGTAGATTTAGACTGTCTACGTTAGACATTAGCAAAATAAATAATAAACATGAATGCAACTAGAATGTAGACCCTTAAGACTTTTCCAAAATTCCTGGCAGGATGAGACACTACAGAAAGACCACATGGCTTTTAAAATAAATAATAAATAAATAAATAACTTACCTACACTACTTCAATTCTGAAATTCTAGCTTTCAACAACACAGCAAAAATAATTTAAAATATTAAGTGACACCCACATTTCATAACCCGTCCGGACTAGAAAAACATTTTTTGGACCAATGAAAAGCACTTTCAGAGCTGAAAGTTTTTAAGCACTGGTCCCGTATTATAAGCAAAAATACCAATTTTTATCCTTATCAGTTATCTCAAATCTCAAAACTTAGCAATGCTGTCTCTAATACATCAGGTCCACAGTTTTATAGCAGTCTCTCTGGTATAAATACATCCTGATACATCTAGTGTCTTTTTGCAACAATATAGTATTACATGTCCCTGCTCTTTTAAAGCCTACCATAACCATCTCAATCTTTTACTATAGAACAAAACTCCCCTTTTTTATAAGACTTGCCCTCCTCACAATGACCATCCTTACATTTATCCTCCTCTCTGCCACCTGCACTATTCAGCATGCTCGACTGGAAGAAGCTTGCAGCAGAATGGTCCCTTGGGAATTCACTTTTTCAGCCACAACCTTGATTTGGTTATCATTACAGCAGGCTCCATGTTTCTCCATCTTGTAACCCCAAATTATTGGAGCTACAAGATTAATGCCTAAACAAAATTTCTTCAGGAGTTGGAGATTTTTTTTAAGAGGTCTTAAGTTTCCTCCAGAAATATCTGCAACTTGATTATTCTTTAAAGAACTTTATGTGGGTATCTACAGAAATGGAGATAAGCACAATGCATCTGTAAAGGCGCCAATGCTTGTTATATTTATGCCACAATTAGCATGTTAATCTCAGCATAAATGCCAAAGATGCCATACATAAATCCAGTTTAAGGCACCATAAAACGGCAAACCAGCCATAAAAATGTTCCACATATAATTTTTATGGTTGGTTCATATGGCACCTTAAACTGAATGTCTGGCATGTCTACGGCTGACCCAATACAGCTGCTGACAGTCATCTGACTTTTAGCCGCTGCCTCCAGACAGCCCTGAGTCACACCAGGCTACAGGCACCCAGTTTCCAGCCAGCTGCTGTAGGAGGGAATCAGGATTATGATCCTGGTCTTCTCCTGCACCAACAAGTGGAAAGGGTGAGGCTGGGATCTGATCCCAAAAGCAAATGCATATGTGGCATGGCAGAAGATGCAGCTATTGGTACTGGGGATCAGATCCTATGGCAACTTTAAATGAATGTGTGCCAGGGACCTAAACAGAATGAATACATGTCAGACTCATTTCTTGTTTCAATTAAACTGGAATGAAACGTCTCTCCCCTCCTCAGCATCCCACCTCTCTCCCATTGCCTGGGTGGGGAAGAACAGGAAAAAAAACAATAAATAGTTGTAATAAATGAGGTTTAAACTAGTGCTGTCCACTATATGTGATCCCCTAGGCTACCATGAGCTGTGTGAAAATATAGGAAAGGAAGCTGCATTGACAGCTCCACCCAAAATTGAGTTAACAGTTTAAACAGAGGGCACTCAGTTCATTGAAACTAACACGTGACATTGTTAATAAGTACTAGCCAATCACAGTCAAATGGCAGGTCATGTAAAAAAAAAAGTCAGAGGCAAGATTACAAAACAAATATTATTTTAGAAGGACAGGAAAAAGGTGCTTTTCAGAAACTAGAAAAATATTATCAGAAAACTCAAAAATATGATCAGTAAGCTCAACAGTATTTAGTAACTCTTTGAAAGCTGCCTTTCTGATTCTATGTTACCAAAATGTTTCTTTATGAAATAACAAAGCCTACCTTTAAAAGGGTTTGAAATCTTAAAAGGAAATACTCTTGCCGTTCCCTAACATAGGCTACTAGGTACAATGTGTATTTAAGGACTACTTCACTGTACTCTCGGGTACATTAAGGCATAGGACATGCTTTAGAATAGATCTACTAAAGAAGCACGTAATGAAGGAAACGTATGTGGTTCCTTATGTTTCACGTATCGACCTTAATAATTATTAGAACTTAAATTCCCAAATGCATTTGAGTAGCTAACAACCCCTTCAGCAATACAGTTCAGAAAATGACCTGTAAAGTTCACATAGTGTCCAATATAACATTCTATTAGTTTTTCAAGCCATTTGCGGAGTTGAAGCTATCTATATTTATAATCTCATTTAAGCATATTAGATAGATTAAACTACCTCTCTCTAAACAGACCAAAACATTAGGGTCCCCACCGAAGTTCTGTATCAAGTAGTGGGTTCTATTGACACAGATCTGTAAGCATTTAATAACCACTAGCAAAGGATGCTCTTGTCCTAAATATTTTGTTTCTGCAATACCACAGAAGTCACAACTGCTTGAACTAATTTCTGTTTTGCTCACCCACAGTTCAGGAAGAAACAGTAAGCTTTCGAAACACTGAAAAGGTCAGCTACAGCAATAACCAAATCATTTTTTTTAAATAAACTCTACAGAATATACATTAAATTAAGTTATACCAATATGGTCTCTTTTAATGTACCATACCTGTTGTTCATCCTCCATGACGTTGCTGGCAAATTCAAACACAAGCTCATTCTGTTGTACAATTGCTGCCATAATAAAGCATTCCAAGGTCTCAGTTCCACATTAAAAAAATCCTCTTAAATGTAGCAGGATGGAGACTATCACCAAAACCCAGTCGGGCAGAAAAACAAGGTCATGAAATAAATCAGGTGTCTGGGCTAATAATTCTTGGACAGTCAATCTTCTTGAGCTCTTCTCTTCTCAAAGATAAACATACCAGGGAAATCCTTTCCTGAATTGTTCTTTTCACTCGGATAACCTGTCACCACTGAAAAACAACAAAAAAATTACAATTAATAAGCAATTGCCTTAACTATAAATAATAGTACTGGCTATACAAGCGTTTGTTCGGTCTCATACATGAGATACCTCTTGATCTCATAAAGCTAGCTACTTCTGTGCTTTTACTGATCTTATTTCTGCAAACAAAAAACCAAACTATTTCACTGGCTTAGAAAACTGTTTGTTTGGTTTACTTCAGGAATCAGAACACTAATTTCAAAATGTTCCAAATTAAAATAAAAATAAGGTAGCATATTTTAGTAACTGCTAACTAACCCAAAGAGCTATGCTAATTATTTAAGATGTATTTTTCAGTTGACGTACCAAAGAGAAAATTCAAAGCAAAACAAAAACCCAGAATAATCTAATCAGCTACTGGATACACAAAGTACTATCACCTTCTCCTCCTCCTCATTTACAGATCCAACTTGCCAAGCTGTTATTTTGCCAGTTAAATGCTACTTTATCTTGGATAACTCTGCATAGTGGAATAGATAAAGCAAATTCAGAGTTCTTAAAAAGTAAAGTGTATTTAAAAACCATCTAAAATCAGAAAGCCTTTAGTTCTTACACTAAGTTGATCTTCAGCTTCTTTTCTCAAAATGCACTGTAAACTTATCCTTATCTCTAGCACAGGCTTGTAAGCAGCAGGAAGGAAACAGCAGTGACCACGTCATGGCAAATTAGAACATGCAAAGAACTACTCAGTACAATAGAAAAAAAGAGAGAGAGAGAGAGAAATGCAACTTAGGAATGTAAACAGCTTCTTTCAGGGGTATGTGCTTCTATCTCCCTAATTTCTAGGGGATCCAACAATAATAATAGGTAGATGTGGCTAAAATGGATCTGGCAGTGATAAGCTGTAATACATTTTCTTCACAATCTAAAAACGTGACTCACTTTTTGTGATTATGTGACTCACTCAGCAAACTGATTAGAAAGAGCTGAGAAATGTATTCAAAAGGGATAGCATTACAATATGGGCGAACATTTTCAAAAACAGAAACCTAAAGTTAGGACCTAACATCCATATTTAGGTACCGATCTACAGATTTAAGACGCTAGATTTAGACACACATATTTTAATGTTTTCTGTATACTTCCTTAGATTGTATTAAATTAAGGCATCTCCTAAAACACAGATATATATTAGATGTAGGGCAATCGGTTATGAAATATTATATTATATTATATTATATTATATTATACACTGTACCCATTCAAGTCAAAAGGAAAGTTTCTTATTGCCTTTTGGCTAAATCCTGCTCCCAATTGTGATGATTATTAACTGTTATTTATATACATGGAAGGGCTACAGAATCTCTGGTTTGCTTTTACCGTAGAGTAAGACATGGAGAATGAAACTGCTGCTCTCTTTCCATGCTGTCAAGAAACCTAATAGGAAGGAGCATGTCATGTGCTCACCTTCCTAACTTTACAGAAATCCAGCAGCCCAGGGACAGAGTGTCTATTGTAGTTTCCCAAACTCCCGAAAGCCAATGACATAATATCTAAGAATCTAATATAATTACTCAATCCTTCTCTTCCAAAAAGTTGGGAAATGCAAGATTATGCAAATATATGAATCTCCCCGCTTACATGCGATGGTTTAATTTGCAGTTATACACCCCAAGAGAATAATTATAGCCCTAAGTAGATGCATTCATCACAGTTCTATTAGTGGGAACTACATCTGTAAACAAAATAATTTTTCTAACTCTAGTATTTAATACTTCAATAGTTCTCATTTTTAAATCAGTTTGTGTCTGAGGTTTCCCAGAAACAGCAGGCTATGACAGCACCATGCCCTGCCTGCATCACAATGTTCCTACTCCATAACCCGTTACCTCCATGACCATTTAGTCCTAAGCCTCTGTCTCAGAACACGTGACTGTTAGTAACATGAGTCATATAAACATGCCTGCTAAGAGTTGGGCTGAAACCATCTTGTTGCACCTTGGCCACCCCGCAGTTTGTATGCTGACATTCAAAATAAAGGATGCAGTAGCACAATAAAGTAGTTTAATCTCTCCTACCAGATAAATTAGCTCTCCAAGAAAAGTATTTTGTTTGAAAACAGTTACCCCAGCCAAATGAACAACAATACTCATTTCCATGTTGCAAATGTGAAAACCTCCTTAACTTGCAAGAGATGATTTAATTTGCTGTCAGACTTCGCATGCAAATAATCAAAGGTGTAAGTAAAGGGCACATAATCATCAGTTATGTCACCAGAGGCTACAGGCATAACAAAGAAGAATAGAAGCTAATGTGTAAAGCCTACTGACATGATGTTTCTCTCTCAATAAAATATGTAGAGTTATTAACAGAAAGCATTTCTAAACCAGCACACACGTAAAAATTCAGAGGCAGAATATCCTTTTGAGTAGCAAAAAGTACAGAGAAATAGATGTAGAACCAGGAATATAATCCAGATTTTCGGGTGATCGGTTTAACTACTAGATACATTCCCTAGAAAGTCAGCACTTAATGTTTATTCTTTCACTGATGCCAGAACATAATTCCTAATTGAGAAGAGCAGTTACTTGCAACCATTGATGGATGACATGGTTCTTAAAAGTTTTACCTTTCACTTCAGTTTTCACTTGAGTATTAAGGATATATTTACCAGTTTATCTTGGGAAGTCTTTATTAACCACATATAAATACCTATGTTTAGGCTTCTTTAAACCTATAATGCAATAACAGGAAAAAAAAACATGGACATATCACCACCATTGCATGCAAGCATTAAAGAATTGTATCCTGTTTTTTTAACTGGATTTAGACTGTACTTCTGAAAATATAGAGGGACAAAGGGGAGAAAAAAGGACTTAATTTCAGCAAAATAGTTGTCTACTGTTACCAAATCCAGCACCATCAACTTTCTTACACCGACATAATAATGTATGTTTCTAAGAAGAAAGACTATAGCAATATTTTTGTAAAATGCAAACACTTAATTTTAGATGTTTTTCCTCCCAAACACTTCATTGGGTATGAACATTTTGTGTGATGGACCCAATGCTACAAAGTGTACAACAGGAACCTGGCACCCAAAAACAGCTGCTGTAGCTGCAAGTTAGAAGTCCTTTGATAATCTTTTCTCATTTCTCCTTTAAAATAAAATACCTGGGACAAAATTATATTTTGTAATATGACACCATTTTAAATATGATGCCAGAACTTCTACAGGCATAAAGACTAGACGCGTAATATTTTAACGCTAATGAAATGTACATCAGTTTCTAAACAGATGTAAATTACACCAGGGTCCATATTGGATAGAGGACATTTGCCCTAGTCCCTTCTCCTCTGTCCACCAGAATGGCCTGTCTGCATTGAGCAAATGGCTAGCCTGGACAGACAACACTTGCCCCAGTGTGTTTTATACCAAAGTATTTGTACCCCCGTTTTTTTCCCCAGGGTTATTCTACACCAGATTCTAATAGGTCTATACATCATGCAGATACACTTTTATGCCACTTGCGCTGGTGTTATGTGTCCAGGTCTTTAGAATTTAAAACACAAAGCTCTGACTTACTACTACTGAATGTCTCAGACTTAACTGTTTTAATAAAAGAAATTACTTTTGAAACAACTTCATGATGTTGTTATCAAGTTGCCACAGGAGGACAGAGACAGAAGGGTCACTTCAGACACGTCACTGGGCTTATCACTCAGGAATACCAAAATATTTTCAATTCTTAACTGTGTTTCCCCATAATGTGAACCAGTATCTATCAATACACTGGAATTAAACAGAAAATAATCTGATGTTAGTCTCAACCCCAAGAGAGACCCTAAGCAAGGTCTCTGTACACGACTACACTAATTGCTGGATGAGTTGCCATAATCTATGCCTTTATGCATTTGTTCTAAATTCCAGACGTATATCTTTATCACTTACAAGTTTTTATCTTAGACTTTGATCCTCCAATGGACTTCTGTTCAAAATACCACCAACATTAACAAGACATTGTGTGGCTCCAAGGTTCTGCATATATTAATGCCCTTACTTGATCAGAACTTTAACATACATTTGAAACAAGTTTTAAGATTTTTACAATAATGATAAATAGTTTTATGTCAGATTGTTAGGAAAAAAGAAATGGATCCTAGAAATTGAATAGGAACATACTTTCTTCACCCGGTGATTAAACAGCCACATAATCAACAACATTATGGGCCAAATCCAAGGACAGTAAAGTCAGACTGTTTCATGGTTCGGTCATTTCTGGATCTAGTCTTACTGCTATTATCATCGTCATCACCCTTATCATTCTTACTGTAAAGGTCATAGAATCATAGAAATTAAGGGCTGGAAGGGACCTCAAAAGATCATCAAGTCCAACCCTGCCCCCTGCTCTGGGCAGGAATACTGCTGAGATCAGATGATCCCAGCAAGATGTCTGTCCAGTCTCCTCCTGAAGATTTCCAAGGTTGGGGACTGCACCACCTCCTTGGGAAGTCTATTCCAGAATCTGGTCATCCTTACCATAAAGAAGTTCTTCCTTACAACCAACCTGAAACCATCCTCTAATAGTTTATGGCCATTGCTCCTTGTCCTCCCCTGGGGCACCCTAGTGAACAATTTTTCTCTCAGCTCCTGATGCTCACCCCTTACATACTTATAGATGGCCACCAAGTCCCTCCCTTCACCCCCCACTTCAGTCTTCTCTCCCCCAGGCTAAACAGTCCCAGATCCATTAGTCTTTCCTCGTAAGGTTTGTCCTCCAGGCCCTTAATCAATCTTGTAGCCCTTCCCTGGACCTTTTCAAGATTCTCCACATCTTTTTCAAAGTGTGGGGCCCAGAACTAGACACAACACTCCAGCTGGGGTCTCACCAGTGCCAAGTAGAGAGGGAGTATCGCTCCCTTAGCCCTGCTTGCAACACATCAGCTAATGCATTCCCAGTATGCTATTAGCCCTACAGTACCGCACTGGCAGCTCATGTTCATTTTGTGATCAACCATAACCCCAAAGACCCTTTCAGCCATCGTGCTGGCCAGGACATCTCCTTTTAACTTATATTCATGTCGCTGGCTACTTCTCCCCAGGTGAAGCACTATGCATTTATCCTTATTGATCCAGTTCTGCTCTGCCCACCTTTCCAGCTTGTTCAGGTCCGGTTGGATCCGCATCTTATCCCTTAGCATGACTGCTTTTCCCCATAACTTAGTATCATCTGTAAACTTGGCCAGCGTGCTTTCCACATCTTCATCTAAATCATTGATAAAGATGTTGAACAGCAAAGGGCCAAGGACCGAACCCTGCGGGACACCACTGACCATCTCCCTCCAAGACAATACAGACCTGTCCACTACAAACCTGTCCATTACACCTGTTATGGTTCCTACAGGTTCAATAAATAGCCCTAAACATCTATCAAGAAATAAAAGCATAGCAGAACAGTGAAAAATACACTCTTGAAGCCATGCCATTCCTTTCCCTATTATTGTAGTATGTATAAAATAAGAAGAACCTTTCACCAACACCAGGACAGTGCAAGACACTGGAGTTATAGAACTTTTTTTTTGTTTAACCATAAGGTTACACCTATACCTTTGCTTTTATTATTGTTTGCATCAAAACATCTTGCTGATCACAAACTAAAATAGAAGTAGGAGCATTTTATGGCTAAGTACAGATAGTCAAAAAGCCTGAGGCTGAACTGATTCAGTCTTTGCAGGTTAATCTAAGCTGCAAAGATTGACCCAATAAGCAAATGAACAGACATTCACTTTTGATTCAGGAAATGCAGTCACATGCCTGCAGTGGCTCAAGCCAGGGGATTCTAAAGCATGGCTCTCTGGCACGCAGCGAGCATGGGCTATGTATTTGCTTCCTCCTCCTGCTGCCCCCAAGGTCTCTGGGATTTGCAGTCCAGACTCACAGCAGCAGGACTCCGCAGGTACCTCTGGGATTTTTGTCCACAGTTGCAGCCAGCACTAAGTAAGCAGGGCAGGGCAGCTTTGTACTCAGGGGAAGGGAAGTTTAATCTCCCTCCCTAGCCCCAGGCCCCAGCAGGGGTTTGCCTGGGGGGGCCAATGAGCCAACCAGTGAGGCCAGTGAGCCAGCCCTCACTACTCCAGATAGGGAGCAGAGGGGCAGGACTAGCCCTGCTCTCTGGAGCAGACAGCTTAGCCTAGCCCAGGGCTGCGAAATGGAGGGATGTTGGGGACTCTGATTTAAGCTGAACTAGAAAGGAGTCTGGGACAGAAGTTTCATAAACCAGTTTGATCTAAATCAGTTAAGTCTGATACTATATTCAATCAGGTTTATCTTAAACCAGTTTCAGCCATTTTGAAACTGGTTTATATGCACTGAACTTCTATGTTACAGGTTTAAGCCAGTTACTGATCACTTTATATGTAACTTCTGTCCCTAGCCTAGATGATAAAACAATGCAAAAGTAAGAACCATGTACTAGTCTTTATCCAACATTTACCTAAATACAAATAAAAACTATTTTAGTCCCCTCAGAAATCCTCCTCTTCTACTGAGTCTGCACATCCTTTGAAACAACCCCCTTGATTATCCTGGCAGAAGTTATGCTCAGCCAGCTTGCACCCTAATAAATTTCTAGTAGCTATATCCCAAGAGGATTTGAACAAAGTGGTACTCTATGCCTTCTTTCCTGGCATTCCAACTTCTTCCTGTACTAACTTGCAGCACACCCTTTCTGCTTGAGGCCTCGTGCTATCAAAATTTGGTCAGTTCAATAAAGCTGGTAAAAGATATCTGTTGAAGAACCATTCCTGGTTTCTACGGTGATGTTGCAATGTTGCTACTCAGTATTTCGCAGCATATGGCTAAAGCTCCAAATTCCAGTTTCATATATCAACGAGTTGTTTCTTCATATCATGATGTTATTACCAGGGATCCTGGTTTTCTCTCATAAAAAAAAAAATCCCAAATTTTCAGATTAAAAAAAGTAACCCAAAATACACATTTTTCATTTTAATCACAAAAAAACATGGATTTTGGGCTACTCTTTAAATCCAAAAATTGTGGATTTTTTTAATCAGAGAAAACCAGGATCCCTGGTTATTACCTTGTAGAGCTCTTATTGTCTCAGCACTCAAGCACCAAAATAAAAAGCATTGAAATAATACAGTCCTATCAACAAAGTGCCCCAATGTTGCACACTGCCATAACAAACACCCATCAACTTCCCACAAACAAAATTAAAAAGCTTCTCTGCAAAATCAAAAACCTTTGCCACCACTCTTGGACTGATAGTTCCTAGGACTGAAAAAGCAAGCATCCCAGCTGAAACCAGTGATAAGATGCAAGGTGTGAGGACATCTTTGAGCCAATCTGGTTCAGTCTCATTCAGGGTGTACAGATCATCACAAACAGCCTGAATTACCCCTGGGAAAAATACTCGAACATAAACCCCAATCCAGCAAAACATGTAAGCAACATGCTCAACTTAACATACCAGTAGTCTCATTCAAGTCAATGAGATTACTTACATGCTTACAGTTAAAAACAAGCTTAACTGTTCTGCTGTGGAACTGAGCACTGGCATTAGGCACTAAACAGTGCTCATCCCATATGGAACATGAAGAGCTGAATTATGCGTTAGCTGAAGCTTCCAAGTGGTTTTCATAAGTAATCTCAAGCAGAACATGTTATTAGTTTTAGCCTGGAGGCAACCAAGTTGGACTAACTACTAAAACAGAATAGAAATGAAATAATGTCGCAGCCACATGGTAAGGATGTGGGGAGAAGGGATTAAGCAGGGGTGGGCAATTATTTTGGGCGGAAGGCTGCTTACTGAATTTTGGCAAGCCATCGAGGGCCACATGACAGGCAGCCAGGGGCAGATAAAGATTAATTTCCTAATTTTTCAGGTACCCCGCAGGCTGGATGGAATGGCCTGGTGGGCCACATCTGGACCGTGGACCACATTTTGATCGCCCCTGGGTTAAAGGAACGCTAGGGTAGCGGTTCTTAACTTTTTTGTACCAGGACCCATTTGTAAACATCAATGGCCAGTCCCGACCCAGTGCCCCTCACTCCCGACCTGCTGCCCCCACCCCCAGGCCCCAGCCCCTCAGTGTGTGGGGCCAGGGGAGGGAGTGTGGAGCAGGGTGGGGTGTGTGTGAGGCATGGGGAGCCCCAAGCAGCTACTTGCAGGCTGGAAATCTGCCAGCCTACAAGGGAAAAAACACAGTTTCCCACATTTTTCTCCTTTAAAGGAGAATCCATTTTTAAAGTTTATTGATCCATTTTTAAAGTTTGCTCATGACCCTTTACTATATTCTTGTGATCCACTTTTGGGTTGCAACCCACAGGTTGAGAAATGCTGGACAAGGACACTATCACCTGGGAATTTAGGCAGCAAATCATCTTAGCTGAAGATGGATATTCAGATACATGATCAATGATCTTCTAAATATTTCCCTTTGTCAACAGGCATCACTTCTCTCTTGCCTAGACTAAAGCAGAGCCTGCTCGTTTCAGTCAAACCCCTATCTCAGTAAGACGCTACATAACGCAATCAGAATGCAGAACCTGGAACTGATGGAAAGGGAACAGAGAGCCGAAGGGTATCAGCAGTTTGCTGACACAACAGCCCCAAATGCTTTATCATTATCTCCTTGAGTGGCTGTTTATACTTTACACGCTGAGAAGAAATGCTAACAAAATAGTTTACTGTAGGACCCTACATGCAAGAGCCACGTAAGAGCCAGTGACTCGCCTGAACTATACTTTACAAGGTATCCATGGTAGAGACATATACCAAATTAAAGGTTGCTGACTGTCCACTGTTACAAAACGTTTTAGAAAAAATCAACAATGCCTCAAGATAAATAGTGGTAAAAGCAGCTGATCCATCCTTTTCTTTGTCCAATAACTAAATTACTACCAATATCTACAGCCTCCGTTTCACAGTCAAGTTGGAAACCGGCCTGTTTCCATAGGCTCTGGGTTCACAAGAAGTCCAGATTATTCAGATTTATCAAAGAAAGGACATTTTAATTAAATACTTGATTAAAAATATATTGAATCTCTTACCTAAAGTTCAGGCAACCACTACTTACTCTAATGTTTCCAGGCAGCCTGGATGTAGGTAATGAAAAGTACCTTGCTTCCAAATAATAGTGTCAATGAATATTTCTCCACTAGTATGGTCTCTGTTAGTCTGCATATGTAACATACAGCAAGATTTGATTCAGACTATGTATAAAAAGGACTTCAGCCTTATTTGCACTATTAAAATTCCCTGAAAATTGGTCTTACTAGTTAGGAGACCTGGTGGAGAAAAGTAATTCTCATGTTCCTTCACATTTATTCTGCACAGGTTCTTATAACAGTGTTAGAAATATGGCTGTAGCTTTAGGAACCCCATCTGCCCTTGTATCCCTGTGGAAAAGACTTACCTGAGACAGAGCAGAGGCAACAGGAGACTGTGCTGGGAGATAAAAGTGGCGAAAGTGAAACCACGGCAGGCAGAGCCACCGCAGGAAAATACAAAATGGAAAAAAAAATGGTCGAGCCTGAAGGAGCCAGGGCCGATAGCCCCATTGGTGCGGGCACGCTTTATAACAGCGTGCTGGGATCAATTGGGCAGCCAGACCCCCAGATCCAAGTTAAAAAACCCAGCAGAAGACAAGCGGGGGGGACCGGAAGTGGCATCCCCAGCCAGCTCAGAGGGGCCAGGGAAGGCAAGCAATCCCAGTGAGGGGGCCTGGTGGTTACCCTGGGAAGGGGTCTCCACAATAGCTCAGGGCCAGAGAGTGCCCAGGGATTTGGCTACAGAGCTGGCATTGACCGAAGAAACCACCAGCAGAGACTGAAGCCTGGCATGACTCGGTGGAGCTGGGATACAGGCGAGACAGACTGACAGCAGGTACCAAGCCTGGGGCGGAGGCAATGGGTTGGGGGACGGACCAGCGCTGAGGCCAGACAACACATTATTGGAAAGGAAGAAGGCCGGGAGAAACGCACAGGATAGTGACATCTCCCACACCCGGCAGCCATCATATTCCAGGAACCCAAGCATCAAAGACGGCACAGGACATCAGCCTCAACAACGCAGGTGACGATGTCAATGTTGGCGCTAGGCGGGATGCAGGGGAGGTTGGAGCCCCACAAAGGCGGAACAGCAGGAACAACCGAGGGGAGACGCTAAGGGGAGACGGGACCAAAACATTATCCTCCCAATCTGAAGACAATCATCATCAAAGATGTGGCAGGCGAGGCCCCCTGGTGAACCGACCCAAAGTCGTTCCAGTAATCCAACTGTTCATCCCTAAGAATAACGGCGAGGCTAGAGAGGAATCCCCATACGAGACGCACTGGAGAGAGACACGGCAGACTACAATCCCCCTATGTAGCTAAGGCTGTTGCAAAATGTTTAGTACTAGCAGCAAGAAGTTTCATTTCTCTCATTCCAGAAAGATTTAGAATGAAATTGCTTCAGACTGAACAGAATCTGAAATGTTTAAATCAAAACGGCAATCAAATGAATTGGCTGAATCAGGGGAGGGACTTGAAGCAAGGTCTCCCACCACAAAGGGAGGCTCTCCTAACACTAGACTAAATGGATTAAAGTCTGAGTTGAATACTGACATGAGGTCTTCTTCAATCCCTCC
>NW_005841878.1:1253549-1277821 GCF_000455745.1 Alligator sinensis
GAAGCCATTCTTCCTTGCATAACTTAGGCAAATATTCCTTGAGCTAGAGTGAGAATGGAAAATGACCATTCACTGGTAAGGAAGATCTCTGCGCCCAGATTATGCAGCAGCAAATATTTAATTATTTATGCAAGGTGGAACAGCATCAGTAAAACAAGAGAGTGGAAGATTTTCCACACAGTCAGGATTAGAACACTCATGAGACGGGAAGCAGGAAAAAATGTGGGGTCAAATCTCTGCCACCAAACCCTACTTTCACACTGGTGAATTCACTCCCCTGACTAACCTTTTCCCTCCAAATTATTCTTCCATTTCTGGCACCATTTGAGAATGACTACATCTCTTTTTGTGTAAAGTTTACTATTTTCTGAAAATATTTCATCCAGCTCTACTGATTTACAAGTCAAATGGTTATGCAGCTTTGCAAAATACTCTGACACAGTGGTTGAGACGGCAATCCCCCTGACATTTAAAGTTAGATGTGAAAACATAAGATGAGTAAAATTTTCAAAATGTTTATATGACTTCAGAGCATCAGATTTGTTAAGTTTCCATTAGATTGTGGAGTCTAAAGTGCCTAAGTCACTTCTGAAAATAAAACTTTAGGTCCTAAACCCTTGTTTACACAAAAAAAATTGTGTTGACCACTTTAAACTATCCTGATATCAATAAAGCAGTATAATGCCTCTACTTAGGTTGCAGCAATTCTGATGTAAAAGGTGCTTAAAATAGCATAGCTATTTAAATATATATATCAGACTCCTAAGCAGTATAACTAGATTAGTGTGTGTCTGTATAGACACACTCTGTATAGACACACTCTATACAAACCAGGCCTTCGTCACTTTGAAAGACTTATATACGTGTATAAGTGCTTGCCCTGTCTTTCTGAATTGGTTTGTACAATTCTATTTTAGTGGCCAGTAATGACCTTACTCCCAGCCCCTCTCGAAGTTTCTCAGGAATCATCTGTATGCCAACCCTCATGAACACTGAGTTTTTGCCACTGGGGCCATCCCACCCAGGATTCACCCCCACAGGATCTCTGTGTTTATGATATATTATGTAAATAAATATAAATAATATATGAATGAATGGCATGGAAAAGGAACATCAGGTTCTCCAATTTATCCCTGCTTGCAGTACTAGAACAAAGGGGAATTAATTTAAATGGAAAAACAGTAAACTAAAATTGACTAAAGGAAAACAATTTAAAAATAAAATGAAGCCTGGTGGGATTCAATACTATAGATAGGATAGAGCCAAGAGCTTACTAATTTTACAAAGAGTATTAGAGATATCTATATGGACATCTACATGGAAAAATGTAAAATCGTATGTTAGTTAAGCTTGTAAAAAGAAAACAAATTCCAAAGGGATACAAACCATCACACTTCAAACTTCTGACAGATATCAGACAAGCTTCCCATAAAAGGCAGAACTCCTCCTACAGTAGTTGGTCATTAATAGACTTTTGCACTTTCCTCTGAAACAACTGATAAAGCCCAATGCCAAAAACAGAAAAGATAACCATTAGTCTCATCTGGTATGGTAGTTCTTCTTCTGTGTGGAATAAGTTTCCTATTCTAGTTCAACACAGCCCTTGACTCCACATTCAAATCCTTCCCCTCTGTAAAAAACAGAGTGGGCAGATCTTATTACAGTTTATTAAGTCTATGAAGAGAGGAAAATAAAAAGACCTTTAAATTATTCTTTCTCCCGTAATATCAAGTGTCCCTTACTCTTTATGCTGTAAACATTTGGGACGGTCTGTTTTTATATATCGGGCAGGGAGATGTGGTGGAGCACCTTTGGGGTGCTCGCTATGTGGCAGGGGCTGCAATAGGCTGGGGCCAAGCCCAGCGGGGAAGGCAGCCAAGCAAAGCCCCCAAATCTCATTTTAAAGGGGGAGGTGTGTGGCGGTGCACCTTTGGGGTGCTTGCCATGTGGCAGGGGCTGCTGTAGGTTGGGGCAGAGCCCAGCAGGGAAGGCAGCCAAGTGAAGCCCCACCCCAGATCTCATTTCAAGCGGGGAGGTGTGTGGCAGAGCACCTTTGGGGCTGCTCGCCACTTGAGGGCTCTCACAGGCTCTGAGGGGAGCCTGCTTTGGAGGAGCAGCAGGGGAAACCTCCCCAGTTACCATTTTAAGGGAGGAGGTGTGTGGCAGGGCACTGTTGGTGCCTGCCACTTTAAGACCTAGGCCAAGCAGCTGGCAGGTGCCTGATTACGGTGGCCATTTTAGATCTCTGGCCGCCCATATAAACAGCTCAGTTCCCTGCTGGCTGACAAGGCAGCAACGTGACCTGGTTGCAAGGCTTGATGGAACACCCTAGAGGTAAGCGAGGAACTGTAGGGGATGGGTTGGAGGCTCCTGGGCATGATCAGTAAGGGGGCGGAGATGTGGAGCCCCAGCAAAGGGGGAAAACCCAAAGGGCTGAGAGCCCTGTATGTTTATATGTATAGAGCTACCCCTGGAAGGGGCCAGAGCAAGATCAGACCCGGTTGGGTAACTGGCTGGCCACTATTCCAGTGAGGGTCACGGGAGAGACCCAAAAGACGGTACGTGTGCCACCCAAGGTATGAACTAGGTAAAGCCTATGGCCTAAGGGGCCTGCTCAAACAGGGAGCAAGGCAGTATAAGCTGTCGATGTGAGAAAGAGACCCTGTGAGAGACAGTGTGTGTCTGAGGCCTGACAATGAGGCCTAAGCTTGTTCTGGCTGCAGGCTGGGAGCATATTGTCATCTGGATGCCATCTGTGAGGCATGGGCTGCAGTGTAGGGGAGGTACAGAGCCACAGATGGCGCCCCCTGGCATCGGGGCATAAAATGGGCAGCATCCCGCCTTAATTAACATCATATTAATTACCAATAAGGCATGGCAGGTGAGTTGGGTGGGGGGTCTGCCCACAGGCAAGTGGGGAACCTAGCACTGTGGCTAGGCAGGGAGCCCCACGTCACCACAGAGATGCTTGCAGCCATGCTAAATCCCACTGTTTGCAATGTAAAGGGGTCTGTCAATGTAAAGGCAGCAGAAGGATTTGGATCCAAGGTAACTGACTTGTTAATAACAATCATAATCTAATAAATAAGTCACAGGGAAATCCTCTTTGCTAAAGTAAAAAAAAGGAGTGGGGGAGGTTGCAGTAGCTATTCTGATCAGGTGACATACTTTCCAAGTTATCAATAAGCAACCTCTACCAGGTATTGGAATTAATCTTCCAACTAGTTTACGCTAAAAGCATCACAAAACTGTCTAGCTCACAAAATGGTAAAAACTTTTTTTCTTTTTTTTAACCACTGTGGGCAGCTGTTAATAATTCATTACTGAGAAATACTTCATGCTGTTGACCTAACATATATACTATTTTATTAGCCAATCACAGGAGTGACCATGCTAAAAATACATGGTTTTTAAACTGCCAAAGAAGGAAATTTTACTTTAAACCTATCTCTAATGGTTTCTTGTCAAAGTTTCTCATTCAGGGCAAGGTTGGCTGCTCAGACCTAGATAAGCCCAGATCAGGCAGCAGAACTCCCCCAAGAACTGCTATAGGAACTTAAACAGAAGTGGAATACTGCATTAAAACACCACCTCTACAACTAATGCAAGGTGCCATGCTTCCATTTTGTTGGCAGCCAGGACTATCAAGAAAGTGCTGTTAAACAAAAAATCATCATTCCTAGGAACTACTCATTTTCTTCTACAATGTACACTAATGTTGATGGCTTCTACGGGGCTGCCTTTGTAAACTGGCTTTGCTTACTTTCATTTATGTGCACCATTAGAAAACATTTTGAACATTAGTTTGGCTTTTTCTGCACTACCATCATACACACCCACAAATCTAGTCACATCACAGTATGCTGTAAGCCTCTGATATATACTCATATTTACTATGGAGTTTCTCTGTTGTTCTTAAATGTAAGTAATCTTACCTTTTACCCCTCTGAAATCAATGTGAAAGCAGTGCAGACTAGGCAATACTCCTTGCCTCTTTGCTGTCAGCTGTCAGCAGTATGAACAGCCATAATCCACTGAAGCAGGCTGCTATTACTCAGCTAGACTTGAAATTCCAGTTCTTTCACATTGCTGTCTATTTTCCTTCATTAAGCTTGCCTGTCCAACCTTGTATCAAATTACATGGAGCCAACATTTATAGCACCTTGCAAAACAGTCCAACATATCACATACCTCAGTCTGCCTATACCTGTTGCCCTCACATTTAATTCCTGTTGTCACCAAGGGAAACTGTTTTGCACTAAAATTGTCATCAAAAACAGATTTCTGAAAAGCAAACAAACCTGGTATAAAGGGGACATTTTTCCCTAATACACCAGCTAACGGACAGTACCCAAATGCTCCAATCAACAAACAAGGTACTGACACATTCTTAATACAATTTCAAATCATTTTATCATCCTACAATTTAACCTTACAGACTTCCCCTGAAATACAGTGGGACATACAGCTTCTGAAATGCCAATATGACCAAATGCCTTTGGGGGCAGTAAAAAGCAATGAGGTTTATACTAATGCAAACAGAAATTATCTTGTACAGACAACTTTACTTGATTTTCTTTCAGCTTCTCAGAAAATGTCTGTTTATACAAGCTTAAAATGTATCTATCAGAATTCAGGATGATCAGAAGGAAAGCCTACTTAGACAAATGCCGCACCTCCCCTCCGACTGCACTGCTTCTAACTTAGGGCAGGAGGTAGCCAAACTTTTTTGACACGTGACTGGTGTGGTTACTGCAGATGGAATTTCTGGCCTGCAAGTGTTTCAGGGCTGTTCCTTTGCATGACAAACACATGGCACTGCCTTCAGCTTGTTTTGTTTTTCTGTAATCATTTTACACCACTTTGCCTTCCTGGAGTGGCAGACATGCGTGCTGTTTCATCCACACTCGAGCTTGCCAATCTGCCTCCATTAAACCTGGAGCGTTAAGTGGGGAGGAAAGAAAACAAAAACAAACAAAGCTATTCCGACTCAGGTGGCTTAGGAACCGTGTGCATGACATTTCAACTGTGATACTGTTGCTGTGGGCCAGGCAAAGCACTTTGTCCATTTCTACATTAAAATCATTTTCAAATTGTATGCGTCATGCTTCAGAATCTAAAGAATGAGAAAGATATGTATCTAGTATATAACTGCTAGCACAAACGTCTTTCTTAGCCACAGAGAGTGACTAACTTCGGCAGGATGGACAATGTGAGGTAAGGTTCTCATTAACAGCCATTCAACAGGCCAACTCCTGCATGAGTATACAGTTTGATTTATTCTTTTGTTTAAGCTAAGTTTGCTATCTCGTTAGCTTCAGACACAAATCAAAATAAATTAATAGACTTTAATCTCTTTTTTTTCATCGTTTTAAGCTATACAACTTAATGACAAAACAACACAACTTCAGTGCTTATCAGTGTCCTTTCTTAACTGCTACAATGGAGTCCTCTGGGTCTGACCTAGCAGAGCACCTTATTTAACAATAAATATTTTTTTCTATAAGTATAGGATATGGGGCGTTCAACAGTTCAGTAGCAACAATTCATTCCCTTCTCCCTCTAATTTACAGGCCTCACCAGTTGAGAAGCCTATCTTTTCAAAGGATGGATCTGAAGCTTTATTGATTTACATTATTTGTTGTGATGAGTCTCACTTAGGTTTCCTCACATATGAATATGAAGTACTTCAACCATAACATGTGTATATGTTGGTCCTCTGATTTTACCACAGGAATTCGAAGTGGAGGCTCCACAAAATAAGCAGGAAAGGATCTGCCTTCCTGGTTTGAATCAGAAACAGCATGATCTCTGTATGTTGCTGCCAGAAATAGGTTTTTAACCACTTCTAGTGCTAGTTTTGTCACCTATTTTCAGATGTTACCAGTCTCCCCTGCAACTCAGTTTTCAGTTTCAGATTCTTCAGAAAGGCTTCACTAGGTGACCTAATGTGATGAGTGGACAGTGACAAATAATAATATGGAATCCAACCTTTTTTAGGGTTTGGAGGATCCAGCATCACTATCAACTCCTGCAAGAGTAAGTATTGAGGCTGGGCAAGCAAAGAGAGATTAAAATCTCAGTCAACAATCTCTCAAAAAAGCAGTCGTACAATATATCATGTGAAAATCACCAGGGTTCAACATACAGTACTGTTTCAAAATGACCTAAAGAGCTCATTACCTCCCATAGGTAGAAATGCTTGAACTAGAAAAGCCTGTAGGAGCAAGAATGAAAGGTAGTATGGCGGGGGGAGAAGCACAACATACTAACCTGTATCAGCAGCCATATTGGTTGATGTGAAACACTGGCAGACAAGGAAGTGGGATGTGACAAAAGTCAGATTTCATAAATACCCTCCTTTTGAGATTCTGCTTTGCAGTGACCCCGCCTCAGAAGAAGACATATTTCAATTTAGTGTTTGATGAAGATTTTTAGTGATGAGCATTTTAAACAAAAACACAATACCTTCCTTCTTTTATTACCTAAAGGGAACTGCTGTAATTGCAGAGCAACTACATGTCTGAAGAAAGGGGTAAAAAAATAAAAATAAGACAGCAGATAACATACTGAACACAGTATCTGTAATCTTTTTTTCACTAAGGTTATGTCCACTGCTGGGTTGCCTTTTTCAATACAAAAAATTCTGTGACGGCTGTATGTGGTATTTGTATTCTACCCCTTGCCCTCCCTTGGCATAATCCTATTCTCTGCCGTCACTCAGGCACCAAATCAGAAAAGTATTGAACCATAAGGGAGGGACACTGAAGTGCATTAAAAGTTCTTCCCTGCTTTGGGATGCTTTCTTAAACTAGGAGATAAATTTATAGTAGTGCTGGAATGCTGTGCATTCAGAAGCTTTTCTAAGTCTATTCCAACCATGTAGTTGGTCCAATAAAAGATATTAGCCACAAAAATGCTTGCCTCTGACATAAGTTCATAACTTTCTTTGTGAGCCAGACTATACCCCTGAATTCCTAAACCTATTTTCCCATGTGATTTTCCTTGTTTTTTAAGATCACTTTAACTATCATTACTTTTTATTGAAGTGATATAGTAAGAGGGCTGGACTTTAGGGTTCACCTTACCATTTAAACCAGGGGCGTTAAACATCTGGCCCATGAAGCTATGGCATCAGCCCCCACTGCTGCATGTGGGTCTTGGAGTGACCCACAGGCAGCACACTGGCTGTGCTGGGAGGTCCTGCATGCCATACAGGGTACCTGTTCCAGCTCATGTCATGGAGTGGCTGCTGCAAGCAGCATAGCCTCGGAGGTGCTGTGTGCCAGTCTGGAGCCGTGCTGTATGCAGCAGCTGCTCCAGGCAGCAGCAGCAGCTCCAGATCTGGAATGCAGGGCTGGTCAGTGGGCCTGGTGCAGCCCGCAGACTGACCCCATGCCACTCATCTGGCCCACAGGGCTGGATGAGTTTGACACCCTCTGCTTTAAATGCTAGAACACACTTGTGATAATTCTATTTGTAAGTGTAAATTAAAATGTTGTGCCATTGTTTTGACCTTCTTTTCACTTCCTGCATGGATGACTTGCACTTGTTTTCCTTGTCACCATGGGATGAGGTAAAAAATTAGAAAATACCCCAGCCATGCTCAAGTAGTCAAGGATAAGGCTAAACCTTCTCCCTTTCCTCTGACATGAGGCTAAAAATTCCCCTTAGATGTTGGAGGAAAAAAGTTACCTACCAAACAGGTTTGTTCTCAACTAAGGGAATGTTCTCAAATGCTAACTGAAACTGAACTTGAAATTGGAAGATGAAATGGGGAAAAAAAAAAAAAAAAAAGTCAATGAGGATGAAGTGTGCCCGTGGTTAACCACCACACAGCCAGAGAGTTTCAAAACAAGGTTTTTGATGCAAGTTGCCAATAACTGTCTGCTTTTAGGCAGTCAATTACTTAACTGGGAGGAGGGTGGTATGCAACACAACAAAAAACTCTGAGGTTCTGCTAGTCCTCTATTTTAAGCAACTTTAATGCACTTATCACCATGCCCAGAGACAGACTACTCCCATTAAAATCATTAGTGCAGCACTTCACTCCTACATAAAGGCAGCTTTTCCTTCCTCCTTTCCTTTCTTCCTTCCCTCTCTTCCCCCACACACCTGATGTTGTTGAGAGTGTTATTTTGAGGCAGGTTATGATAGCCTTTTTTTTTTTCCTTTTAAATCAACCTGTTTTTAAATTAAGAAAAACTGAACCGGAATTTAAGAAACTTTCCTGGATATCCTTACCTGACAATTTCTTTTTATTAATCATAGAATCATAGAAGTAGGGTCGGAAGGGACCTTGAAGATCTTCAAGTCTGACCCCCTGCCTGGGCAGGAGGGAAACTGGGCTCAAGTGACCCCAGCCAGGTAGGCATTGAGCCACTTCTTAAAGACCCCCAGGGTAGAAGCCAGCACCACTTCCCTTGGAAGTTGGTTCCAAATCCTAGCCACCCTAACTGTGAAGTAGTTCCTACGGATGTCTAATCTAAACCTACTCTCCAACAACTTGTGGCCGTTATTCCTTGTTATCCTGGGGGGCGCTAGGGAAAACAAGGTCTCCCCCAAACCCTTCTGGTCCCCCCCTAGTGAGTTTAGAGATGGTCACAAGGTCCCCCCCTTAGCCTTCTCTTGTGAAGGCTAAAGAGGTTCAGGTCCCGTAGCCTCTCGTTGTAGGGTCTGCCCTGCTGTCCCCGGATCATGTGGGTGGCCCTCCTCTGGACCCTCTCAATGTTGTCCACATCCCTCTTGAAGTGGGGTGCCCAGAACTGGATGCAGTACTCCAGCTGTGGCCTGACCAGCGTCGCGTAGAAGGGAAGGATCACCTCCTTGGCCCTACTTGAGATGCACCTGTGGATGCACGATAGGGTCCGGTTAGCCCTGCCGACCATGACCTTGCATTGTCGGCCCATGTTCATCTTGTCGGCCCAGGTTCATCTTGGAGTCACTCCAAGATGAACATGATTCTAATGATGACTCCAAGATCCCTTTCTGCCTCCGTGCTCTGAAGAAGGGAGTTACCCATCTTATAAGTGTGCTGCCGGTTACTACTGCCCAAGTGCAGCACCCTGCACTTGTCCGTATTGAAACACATCCTGTTTTTGTTAGCACACCCTTGCAACCTAACAAGGTTTTTCTGCAGTCTTTCCCTCCCTACTAGCGTGCCCACCTCACCCCAAATTTTGGTATCATCAGCAAATTTGAACAGGTTGCTTTTCACTCCGTCGTCCAAATCGCTGATAAAGAAATTGAACAGTGTAGGCCTAAGGACCGAGCCCTTGGGGGACTCCACTGCCCACTTCCCCCCAGGTCGAATATGACTCGTCCACCACCACCCTCTAAGTACGACCCTTCAGCCAATTAGCAATCCATTTGATCGTGTAGGCATCGATGCCACAGTCACCTAGTTTTTTAATGAGGATGGGTGGGAGACCGTGTCAAAGGCCTTGCTGAAGTCCAGAAAGACTACATCCACGGCGACACCTGCATCCAATGCTTTTGTGACCTGATCGTAAAAGGCAATCAGGTTGGTCTGACATGACCTGCCCCTAACGAAACCATGCTGGTTGCCCCTAAGCATTATCCCCAGTGCCAGCTCATCACAGATGTGCTCCTTGATGATCTTCTCAAAGAGTTTCCCCAGGATTGAGGTAAGACTGACGGGCCTATAGTTGCCCAGGTCCTCCCTCCTCCCTTTCTTAAAGATGGGGACCACATTGGCTATCTTCTAATCATCTGGCACCTGGCCTGAGCACCACGAGTGCTCGTAAAGTCATGCCAAGGGCCCAGCAATAACCCCTGCTAGCTCCCTCAACACCCTGGGGTGGAGAGCATCTGGACCTGCTGACTTGAACACGTTCAGCCCCTCCAGAAGCACTCTAACCCGGTCCTCCTCAACCTTAGGTCTTGAGGCGTTCCCCTCGAGTCCGTCTTGAAACATGGTGGGGGAGTCCCAGTCCCTGCACAAGAAAACAGAGGTGAAGACCAAGTGTCTCTTCTTTGACTGTGAGTTAGTATTCCAGTGTAGGTTTTCCTTCCATCACACATCTTTTGGCCTTGAGTACATTTTCAAAAGTATGTAGGTCCCATTTTCAAAAAAATACTTTAACAGTAAAGGTGTCTACTTCTGTAAGTTTTGTTGATTTATATATATGTGGAATAACTGAGACAGCAAAACCTCCCCTGTTGTACATGAAGTTATACTGGGATAACCTATTCCAGTTTGGGGAGGTGAAATAACCTATCACAGTGTGAAATGTCTTGTACTAGTTTAAATAGACCAGCCTAGTTATGCTGGTTAAAAACAAAACAGTTATACTGGTAAAACATTTTAAGTGTAGCCCAGGTCTAAGTCTCTCTGAAATGTGAAAAACTCTTAAGTGCCTAAGACCCTGATCCACAAAAATATTTAGGCGCTTAATTCTAAAACAGGAGTTAGGTGTCTAACCCTATGTGGATCGGCACCTGCATCACTTTTGGAAAATGGCAGTTTAGGTGCTTTTGAAAATTTTACCGGTCTCTCATTTAGGATTTTAAAGGGTTGGTACAATGTTCAATTGAGTTACCTAGTTCAATCCATCCAGTTTAGAAAGTTTTAACTATAAAGTTATAAAATGTAATTCATATTAACCTAGATAACTCCATCTCACTTCATACCTTTAAAGCCATCTAGATAAGGTCTGAGAATATTTTCAGAGGTATGACGTGATGAGCCTCAACCCCATAATTAAGGTGAAGATGTATTTGCTGTTTATACAACTGATTTTCTCAGTGCTCTAAAAATCCACATGTGCATTCACATTTATTGAAAATGTATGTGCCTCACTAGGGTCCAGACTCAAGAACAAAGGTCTGCCTAATCCTATGTGGCCAATCAGGCAGCTTTTGTAGCCACGGCACATAAAAGAATATGACTAGCATTGGATCTGGCCATATTAGACTTCCCAGCCCAAATGACAAGATACCCACTCAGGGTCACTGGAGGCAGTCTTTGGTATGACTTTGTAGCAGTGCTTGAACTCATACCTCTGGACTCACAGTGAAATACTGCCTTGCTGCTGTACCCACTCAGCTTGTCTCAAACGTGCCTCTCTGAGATTCAGGGTTACGCTAATAAACAAACTTGCAAGTAGAGACAAACAATCTCTTTTGTGGATTCCCCCCCCCCTCTCCCCCCCCCAGTTACAAAGCATTAGGATCCAGCATGGTCTGAAGTGTAGGGATGGGAAGAGCTAGCCATCTAGACTAGGGACAGAAGTTGCACACAAACTGGTTTAAGTGATCAGAAACTGGTTTAAACCTGTAACAGAACAGAAGTTCAGTGCACATAAACCAGTTTCAAAATAGCAGAAACTGGTTTAAGATAAACCTGGCTGAATGTAATATCAGACTTAACTAATTTGAATCAAACCAGTTTATAAAACCTCTATCCCAGACCCCTTCCTGGTTCAAGTTAAATCACAGCCCTCAGTATCCCAGCATAATTTCCAACCCTGGGCTGGGCTTTGCTGTCTGCTCCAGAAAGCAGGGCTGGCCCCGCCCCTCTACTCCCAAGGGGACAAGGAGCAAGCCCGGCTGGGAAAGCAGCCCAGTCTATGGGCGGGGAGATGGGGCGAGAAGCACACACGCTGTCCCCATCCCCTGGCAAACCCTGGCTGCAGGCTGGGGCCAGGGAGGGGGTTAAACACCCCTTCCCCTACTCAAACCTACTGCTGGCTGCAACCGTTGACTACAAATCCCAGAGGCACCTGGAAGCAGGAAGAAATGATGAGCAACCCTGCAGAGCCCTGCTGCTGTAATTCTGGACTGCAAATCCCAGAGACCTCAGGGGGGGACCAGCAAATCCCAGAAGAGGAAGTGAACAGACAGCCTGAGAGCTGTGCTCTAGTGCCCCACGGCTTCTAGCCTGAGCCACTGCAGGCATGTGACTACATTTCCTGAATCAAAGGTAAATGTCTGTTCACTTCTGTTTGAATTTAATCTGTGCAGCTTGGACTAACCTGAAAAGACTGAATCAATTCAACCTTGGGCTTTTTTGACTGTCTGTACCTAGCTGTAGGGATCAGCAGGTCTACTGAACCTGGTTATTCACAGAAATGAAGTTAAATTATCTCCTGGCTTGCAGGCAGGTTTAAAAACCCACAGTAGCATTTTACAACCATGAAACACAAGTCAGAGATCCAAAAAATTAATATGAATAAGAAGCACATTTAGATTCAGGACTTAAGTGAATAAGGGGACAAGCAGTAAAAAGGTGTCTACAAAAATCTGCACATCTCATTTTGAATTATCTTGGGAAATGTCTGGACCAAAGCCCAAACAATTCCTTTACACATATACTCATAGAAGACATGGGTTTTCACTACTGAATCTGTTTGGTCATTCTGTATTAAAATCAGTGAGTCCAGTGGAAAGTATACATGCTGCAGGGGCAAAGGCACCATTTTCTCCACATACAACCATGGGTCAAGATTTGGCCCCTTGCAGTGAAGCCCTCATTCACAAATTCACTTACACCTTCAAATAGAAAAGCTGCTGTGCTGACAAATTCAGGAAAGGGACCTGTGAGGGATGAATCAGGAACACTTGAGAATGGTTCTACCTACCTTTTAAAGATTAGGTAGACATTTTTCTTCCAGGGTTTGGGTTATGTGCTTAAAGAACAGTTACCTAACCTGGGGCCCAGAAAGTACTGTAATGAGAAAAATAAAAATATGCTTGTTGGAAGAGGGCAGGGAAGGGAGGCAAACACTGGAAACAAACATCTGAACTTCCCTCAAAAATATCACAGCCATTGAAAAAATGGAAGAACCTACAGGAACACCACATGGTACTTGTTAGTCTATCTCCTCCAAGTTGGGTGAGATGTAAAACTACTAGAGCGTGGAGATTAAATGAGCACTGGCTCTCATTAACACTCCCATCACATCAATCTTATCACAGGGATTTACCTCATACCCAAACAGAAGGGGAATGAGGGAAAACAGTGATTAAAACAGAAAGTGAATTGCAACCTTAACAACTTTCACACTGTCTGTTGTAAAATGTAAGGAGGATTTGTTTTAAATATAAACTACATTGTTCCCAATTCCGTTTTTATTTTGGTACTTAAGACTTGATCTATAACAGGAGTTTTCAACCTTTTTTAAGGAGTGTACCCCTTCTAGTGCGTACCCCTCCTGGACTCTACCCCCTAAAGGAGTGGGAGGGGAGGTCCCCCCCACCCCCACAGCCGGTTGACAAGCTGGGGGGGAATCCCCAGCAGCTGGTTGATGAGCTGGGGGATGGGTACTTCAGTGGCAGAAAGCAGCCATGGCAGCAAGTGGCAACACAGTGGTGGCAGGAGAAGCAGGGGTACTTGGGAAGTGCGCCACCACCTGCAGCTGTCACTTGATACCACACAGCAATGCGCATCCCAAGTACCCTCGTTTCTCCACGCCACTGCCGCATACCCCCTGGGGCCTTCCTAAGTACTAGCAGGGGTATGTGTACCCCCGGTTGACAACCTGTGATCTATAAGCTCAAAACCTCCAATAAACATAAGGAAATTAAATTAATTTCAGGATTGTATTAAGTGGGGGCATGGAGGGAGAAACAATACCACGTCCTCTGCCTTTTGAAAGAAGAGATTAAGCTTTAAAGAATACAGATAACTACTTTATCTTTCAAGTAAAGGAATATCACTAATCTAAAACTGCTTACCCATTTTTGAACTTAAAAGGTTGTTAGGGGATTCATACCACATGCATAAAAAAAGAAAGAAAAGCAAAGGCAGAAATTAATCCCAATACCTTCAAATAATTATGCAGATTTTAAGATGTGCCCAATTCCCTGCAATTTAAACTTATAAATTATTATGTTTTCTAGAGCACCAGACATGGCCTTCAAGATGTTTCAGACCATTTTACCACACCCAAGTCCCAATTAATTTGCCCAGAGAACATGAAACTAGAAGAGTCTCCAGCAAAGATGCCCCAAAATGAACTTTGGTCAACACAAAGATTGCAGTTAGCGCCCATAAAAAACCTACCACAAAAATAACTCCATAGTATATTTACCTAAGGGGAGATTATAATTAAATTCAAATTAAAATATATGAATTTGCTAATACAAAACATTTGTGCATCCTACTCAATGTCCACACTGCAAGCTTAATAAATTAACTATACAGCAGTGATGTGTAAGTTAGCATGAGATTTCCTTTAAAATCATAAGAGTTTTAAAAAATGCAGAATGTGAGCTTTCTACATTTTCTGAATGTTGACCCTTCAGAGTGCACATACGTTCTCCATTAGCATGAGGCTTTTTTTTTTTTTTATATGAAAGTTGTTGCTTTAAGGGCAGGGGAAACACTCTGAATACTGCAGGATCTCAGGGGAGTGGGGGTATGGAGAATCACAAGACTTGGCAATATTGCAGTTCTTTAAAACAGACATTGATCCTATTACCTGATTTGAAGCCACTCCAATGCATCTTACTACTGGCCTAGTAACCTCTTACTTGTACCTCATTAGCAGTTTTTCAAACTCAAAATAATTCCTGTATTAACACTGATGAAAAAAATTTGGACTTCAGATAGTTACTGCTCTACTAACAACTCCTCTAGCTACCATTTGACAATTATGGTACATTACTCAATCTCCGATAAATAAGAGAATTGTAAAAAATGACAAGTAAATAGATTTAATTCCAATTTCTTCAAAAGACAGCTTTGTTACACAACAGCAGTCCATGCTGCAAACTAGAGTCATCTCTTAGTTCATCTGTTCCTCTGCTAGTGGTTTAACTGACAGGAAGCAGAAATGAAGATACGGAGTCTAAATGACAAGTGTTTCCTGCCTTTACTGCTCTTTTTTTTTTTCTTTCTTTCTTATTATAAAATAATCCATTTGTCCTTTTAGTCTGCCAGACACAGACATAAGTAGCAGCATACACAGGAACTTACAACTTTTCTTTTTTCAGAAAAGGTGAGGAAAAAAGTTATTGCCACACAAAAAACCAGTCAGTTTGATTAGAGGAGACTTACCCGAGCTTACTGAAGCACAGCTTCATGAGGCACGCAAGACACGATATCAAACCATGATCACATGTTCTTTTCTAATATGGCCCAGGCTAACATGTTACGATTCCAGTGATTTTAGTGTGTGGCCTTCTGCAAATCAGCTATTAGACAGCAGAGCATCTGAACAGTTAAAAGTACTTGATATCTGATACCAGGCATAACAAAGAAAAAGATTCGCTGTCAGTATACAATATAGTTTGTGGTAGAAACCATGCTGCTTAGAACTTCCCTTTGAGAACTCATCCACACGGAACTTGAAATATACCAAAAACATCAAATGAAACTATTGTAAGCCGTGCAAGAGAACAGATTAAATGGGGTAACAGGATTTTTCAATCTAATATCTGTAATTCTGTGATGAAATAGAAAAAAAAAATGGCGAAGTATGTGGTGGCAGAAATAAGACCAATAGTAAGAACTAACATGGCGTTGGCAAGCAAAGAATCAGACACCAGACAAAGCAAAATTTGGAGTAGCTGTAACCAAACTCCTTGGTTCTGTAATGAGTATATGGACTATATCCACAAAATAATTTAATTCCCACCCTACATCCTCCTCCACACACATACACCCCTCCTAAAAAGTCCCCACAAGGTTAATTCCTCTGCTTGGTTTCAGAACAACCCCCAACACTTGATGGTATGAGAAAGTTTCATTTCCTTAAAGTAACTGGCCATAAAGTTGACCATCTCTGTTTAAGGACATAAGAGGGGAGGAGAGAAATTGTTTAAGGTGGTCTCAGAGAAGGCATCTAGGTGTAAGCATGACTTGTGACAATATTCTCCACTTTCAGCGGGCAAATGCTTTGATGTAATGGTATAAAACTGAGCAAAACCAAATTTAAGCCACGTGTTCACTAGCTTAACTGTCAACAGAACAAAACCACTGAAAATAAACAGTATCATCTATTTTCTTAGAATGTAATAATGTCATCCAAGAGTGTAGTAGCTGAGCACCTTCTATATAAAACCAACAGGAAAAGGAAAACCTGTTTTGAACTTCATGGGGTCCCTGGCCCTTCTCTCTTCCTAGGGTCAGAACTTTGCCACAGATATAAGTGCACTGGGAGAAATATGTGAATAAAAGAGCAGTTTGAATTATGAGCACCCTTTATGGTGGAAAAAGTTTCTTAAGAAAGCAGCTTAGCAATGTTTCGTAAAGATGGTCAAGGCTCTGGATTCATCTGATCTTCTCTGGATTCCTTTGACAGAAGGTTCTTTATCCCAGTAGTCACAGGACCTCCATGTCTGAGAACTGCATTGTCCATCCCAGTGGTTCATAGATCAAACTTAGGTCTTTGGTATAGCTGTAGCTTGATCCATTTATTACTCTGATAATCAGGATCAAAATCTTAAACTGACATCAGAAGTTAACTGGAAGCCAGTGGCTGATTCAGGGGTGAACAATTATTTCAGCTGGCAGGCCACTTAAAAAGCTTTAGTGAACTGTCAAGGGCTGCATGGACAACATCTTTCAGAAGCCACCATTTTAACAAGTTATAGATAAAAACAAATCACACACTAAAATTAAGCATCTATTGTAACATATTTTAATTTTCTTTCAAAAAATCATTTTTGTCCTGATTTATGTTTTTTTGAGTAATGTGTATAGGGGCAATTCCATAATAGCTCAAAATTAAGTCTTACTCATATATTGGGAGGCGGGGAGGAGGGTGTCTAGGTGTGTGGTTGTATGCATGTGGGAGGTGTGGATGTGGGGTGTGTGTTGGGACAGGGGGGTTGTGCATGTGGGGGGGGCTGCCTGCACACTAGGTCCTGGGAGCCAGCTGGGAGTGGGAAGAGGAAAGGTAGAGGGGTAGGGGGTGCGTGCACTTGCCAGGGCAGTGCAGGTACAATATGCAGCTGCCCCCACAGCACTTTTCATGGGGCTCAGCCCTGCCCGCTCCTATCCGGGACAGCCCACATCGCACTCCTGCCTGCACCCGGCCTCACCCTGGCCAGTGCATAAACTTCCCAGGGTGGCTGCAGCCATCTGGGTGCTGTTCAGTTCTCCCCAGCTCCAGCAGCTCGTCCTCCTGCGTCTGCTGCACTGATCCAGGTATGTGTGTGGGGTGGGGAGGCCAGGAGGGTCCTGCCCCAACGTGCAGGACCCCAGCTCTGCTGGAGGCAGGGGGAGCCAAGCAGCACCTAGGCAGCTGCAGCCATACTGAGAGCAGCCCTGCTAGGAAGCTATGCATGCTAGCCGGGGCTGGGGCAGTGTGGGCTACCTCGAGTGGGAGTAGGAGGGCTTGGCCCAAGCAGAGTGCTGTGGGGGCAGCCGCAGGCAGCTCGCGGGCCATATTTTACCTAACCCTGTCTTAAATACATTTGACAGAAACAGCTTGGCACCACATGGTACCAGAGAAACATGATTCAGGGCACCACCCTTGACAAACACTCCGCTAATCCAAAACATCCAAACAAAGGAAATAAAATACAAAGTTATGTTTATTCAAAACCCTGTCTGAATGGTTGCAGGAAGATCAGCAGCTTACTAAGTTTTGCAGTACTGGCGGAGAGACCTACAATATGACTTAAAAAGTCTTTTCCATTTCAGATTCCAACAATATTATGCAGCCAACATTTTATAAAGTTGCTGCTTCTTTGTAAGTCACATCAGTCATATCTTGCAACATACATTGGCAGGATTTTATGTTTTCCTAAGAAAACTGGGGTGGCAGAGATGTTGACACTGAGCCAAAACTAGTTTACATAGAACTTGAATATTCTTTTTAACCCTGAATATTCATCTGTGTTTTATGTACAAAACAGAAGTTTTATTAAAGCAAAACACTTGCAGATCATAACAAAGAGATACTTTCGTGATGTCTAACTAAATTTAACTTCCTGCAACATTAGGCAAAAAGGAATGCTTATAAGCATATTAGCCTCTAGTATATTAACATACTTACATACTACAAAATTAGCCAATAATAAGGATGCCTAGAACAAGAAGTTAACTTTTTGACCTCGTGAGAAAGGGAAGCTGGTAGTAAATGAGATTTTCTGATGCATCGAAAAGGTGGCATGTTCCTAAAGCTGATTTTTTAAAAATATTATAAAAGTAATATCATGATTATTCACACTTTCAGTGATATTTGTAAAGACATTTAAAGTTCTTTAAATTCTTTGACAACTGAAGATCCCTAGGACTGGTTACTGTAACACAACAGCAAAACACTACCATATTTTGAACTGCCGGTTTGCAGTACTCATCTGGCCTCATTACAGCTAACAGGATTGTGTGGTTTCCACATGGCAGCTTTTTTTCACTGAACAATCTTTGAGATACTTTATTTTGTACATCCAAACCTCCCAACCTATCTGTGTTTTCAGCAGTGGTTTTTTGGTTTTTTGTTGGGGGGGGGGGGGGGAGGGGTGTGGAAATCACCTTAAAGCTTAACCAGCAAACGTTGGGCTAATGCACAAGATTCACAGTGAGAGTCCAAAAGCAAAAGCAAAACTGACCTAGCCTATGTCCATTAAGCCAACTTGATATATAGGGCAAGATATAAACAGCATTCATGGATTTTTGTTTAATTAGTTTGAACCAGGTGAGGAATATGATTTTTTAACCCAAACAGCATCACTTTAACAAATATCCTGAATAGGACAGTTCCAGATAACCAAGGAATTTTTTACAATGTTGACTTAGCAAGCAAAACACAATAACCGACTATTCTGTTTGCACTAAAAAGGCAGTACCTAGTGCAACGAGTTAATATTTTATCACAGCAGTTGGACGGGCAGTCAACAATAATCAACTTTTTAATTTATTTTTAGCTCTTACATTTTTAGTACTACTACTAAGGAAGCATTCTTTAGAGTTCCAGGTTTATCTTACCTTTCTCTTCAGCTAAAATAAGTTTTAAAGAGGCTTAAGCTCCCGTAAGGTCTGCCTGCTTCTTGTGTTGCTTCAGATTCAGTGCAAAGGTCATCAGCTCATTTAAATATCCTGCCTTTGCAGATAGGCTACGACTAGAATGCTTTTACTGCAGGAAAAGCTAACATTCTTTTAAAAGTAAGAGCAACCTACTTCTTGTCCCTATGTTTCCTTTGCCTTCCTTCCCCAAAGAAGGAAAAAATAAAGCAGACAATTTGTTCCTTTTTGTACATATTCCCCCTCCCTTCCCCCAAACTCCCCATGCTATCCTTCCCAAGTTTTTTATAATCAAGATAATCAAATAATTTTGGGCAGAGCAAACATTGTAAATACTGTAGATAATGCTTCTTTCTCTTGTACAAAATAATGGTATGAATGCTACGGTCATTCCTGGGCACAAGCTTTCTCAAAGAGAAATCTATGTGCAATGAGGGGAAAGGAGATGCTGTTCATTAAGGATAACACATGTAAACTTGTCACAAGGTACCTTGTCCCCTTCCACTGGGACAACTTAATAATCTTTAACAATGTGCATCTTACTACCAGTCCTATGTTCTCGTTCCTGGGGCCTTAGCACCACTGTAGTGAAACTTAGATGCTAGAACGTTCATCTAGAATCTGGTTATAATACATGCATACATCCAGTTTAGCTAAAAGTGTAAGTTTAAATAACTGGAGCAAATTTGTATCTGGCCATTCTTACCTCAGTTTAAACAACTTCTGGCCAGGTTGAAACCCATGCATCAGACCTTTAACTGAACTAGTACAGCTTGTGTGTGTACACGAGATCTATGAGACTATTTCTCCTTTCCATTTTCAGTCTTGTCTAAAAACAGAACATGCACTGGCTGAACTGAAACTGGTTAAAAATGAATTTGGCTCAACTGATGCAGACCCCTGTGTGGTGAGACTTTATAAACGGTTAAAAAGACCTACAACTGACCATGTACAAAGTGCACTAATTTTACTATTATTGTTCATGTCTGGTGTAACTCTGTGGTAAGACAAGACCATAAGTAAAGCCTGGGGTGACCTGGGCAGAAAAAAAGTCATCATAATCACGGCTTAAAAACAGACAGAGAAGCTTAAATCGTATATGGCTCTGGTATTATTTACCCCTCTTATTCATAAATAAATACCAAATTTGTTTAACATTATACTAAAAAGTTCGGTTCTGTATATAGATCCTATGCTGTCTTCAAAACAACACAGAGGAAACAAGCTAACCAATGCCTTGGTACATTACTTCCAGAATTCAATCCAGTTTTATCTTTTTCTCGCTCATAAATTAACTAGAGATGCTTGCATACTGCAAAAATAAAAATCTATGCATTGCATGCTTTATGAAACCTTCGGTTAACATTTTACTAAAATGCAGTAAAACGTATATTAGACTACGACAGTGGCTCCACCAACACTGTGTTGGTGCAGCATCGCGGTGAATCTGTGGACTATGTGCTGAGTGGAATGGCACTGACTGAGTTACTGTCTCAGCCAATAGTGTTTCGCTCTTTATATATGCACACTTTTTCTATTACAAGCAATAATGATGCTCTAACTTTATACACACCCTGGGCATCTTGACAGTGCTAATTATCTGCACACTTTCCAGTATTGCTGGATTTACAGCATGTGACAGATATCTTAAAGTACTGAGATAATAGCATGCTTCAGAATTCATACACATAATATACTACCATACCAACTTTCCCTGACTATGCAGCCTCATGTTACTAGAAACCTCTGCAAACCTCAGTTTCCCCTATTATATTATCACAACATTGGCACAATCAGGTCCTGGTGTCTTCTAACTTAGTAACGGTCCAACTGGCATCTGTTTAATAGTCTATTACTGCTTATTTTTAGATGAGGACTATGAAAATAGTATGAACATCACTAGAAGTACAAATTCAGAAGAACATTTTATCAAATAAGGATTTTTTTTTTTTGGTGAGCTAGAATGTAAAAGCCTCCATGATACATTTTTTAAATTATTTAAATTAGCTGCTTCCTAGACTATGGCTATGTTAAACCAATTAAAATTTCTGCATTTGGCTTTTTAAAAGGTACTTATTCTTCGAATGTTGGCTTTGGCTGGTTACTAGAATAAATACACTTTTTGCTACAAAGTCCAGTGTTCGTAAGAATGCCATAAACAGTATCTACTATACAATGAAATAGTGACTTGAAGTTACTTCACTTCCTGTCTAAGGTTTCTCGTTTTCTTTTCTTGAAAAACAAACAAACATGTACATTAATAGAACAGGGCGCAGTTTGCCAATAGCATAACTTAAGTGTTTTGCCTAAAACTGTATATTGTATGAAGAGCCCTAAGAGCCCATGAAGGGAATTCTCACAATTTGGATATAATCTGCCACACTTAATCTAGCAGCATATCAACTGTGGCATAAATTTCTTTGATTCTTTCTATGATTCTCTTTGCAGGTAACTCCTATTCTCAAGTTACACCAGCACTGAACACTGTTAGCATTGCATCACTAAATGGACAGGGCTTTCACATGTTTAATTCCCAGCTGGTACTTGTTTGAACAAATTATAGTTGTAGACAGGAGTAGCTTACAGAGCAATTTAAAAAAAATCATCACCTGTCAACATAATGGGTTGCACAAGACTGGACAGCAGACCAGCAGTCTCCACTGAAGGAGCTGGGCCAGATTTTGCCCTCAGATGTATATGTGCAACTCAGTGACTTCAAGGCACAGTAGTCTAGCTTGCTTTTCCAGAGGAGCCCCTCCTGTTTGGAGAGCTGGCCTACTGCCACATACAAGAAATCATAGTAGTGCTCCTTTGAAAGATTACCTATGTTTGCTCTACTACAGCATCTATTCTCCCACATGCAATATCCTACAAGAGGTACAACTTAATATTGCTGTTATAAACTTTCTATCAACATGGAAGAGGAGTTACTTAAAATGAATTTTCTGATATTACACCAGCCCCAGGTACAAACACACAGCACACACAGTAACTGGATTTCACAGTCACATTTTACTATTTTTAAGCATATTTCTCTCCCCTCGTGCAGGACAAAAAACTCACACAAACAACGAGATAAGTAGGTAAGAGAACAGTGAACATGACTATCCTCAAACTTAAAAAAGAAGTTTTTTTTTCCTCTAATGCCTTAAATTTGTATTAATTGTGTCACAGCAGCCAATTAGAAATGCAAGGGAAATTTAATGAGAAAACTGAGTGATGAAACCATACATATAACCACTATAGCCAGGTAACATCCTCACTAGTTTTCTTGCAACTGCCAAGGATCATTTGAACCACTCTCTCATCCATTTCCCTCGGCCCCTAAAAGTAGGGCTGTCCAACTTCTAAGCAGCTGGGGGCCTCACATGCCAGTGGCTGCACCAGCACAAACCACAGGACCCCGACTGCACCACACACACAAGTGCCCCCCCTCCCTCTGCTACACTGTGCACGTAGGTGCCCACTGCACTGCATGCACAGCATCCCGACCTCACCCTCAGCTCCCTAGCTGCAAGCTACCCCAGTGCACTATGCCTTACAAGCACCCCAGACCATAGGCTCTGACGACACACAGGACCGCACTGTGCCGCTCTGCCCCACTCTCTGGGGTGGGATAGGAAGCCAGAGGAGGGAAGGGAAGCCTGAAGATCCTGGGTGCTGCTGCTGCAACAGGAGTGATGGAGGAGCAGCTGGGTGGGAGCATGGGGACCAAATTAACCTCTTGTGGTCTGTATGTGGTCCATGGGCTGCCAGTTGGACACTCCTGTCCTAGAAAGGTCTCACTGAAAGACCACTCAACCTAGAAAGGAATTGGGATTGAATGACTCCCTTTCAATTTAAATCGTTAATTCTGAAAATCAAGGAGCAGCCACCCCACTACTCATCATAAGGTCAGATAAATAATGAAGTTTTTCCACTAGGTAATGGAAATTACTAGTGCAGCTGCTAAGCATTTACAAAACAAAGGATACAAAATAACCACATAAAAACATCATCCCAAAAGGTAAAATCAAATTACCAACAATCCCATGTACTTTATTAAAAAGAATTTTTAAAGGTAATTTAAACTTAAATTTCCATATACAAAAAGAGAACATGCTATTTAAACCACCTGAAAGCTTTCCCTCAGGTTGCCAGCCTACAGCTTTGACATTATGTTTATTCATAAGTGACTACAAACAAGTAATTTCTTACAATGTAAAGGAAGAGTTTTAAATAAAAACACAAGGACTTTGAGGTCTCATGTTGAAACTATCAAATGAAAGCAGTTTTTGACTTTGGTTTCTAATCCAGTATGAAGTTCTATATGAAATCAGATGGGTAATCTCTTTAAGGATGTATTATCAGTTAAATTAACTTAGCCAATGGCCATTAGATATACAATTTGTCACTAAAGATGGTCACTGGCTGTTTAAAATCTAATAACACATCAAGGTAAAAATACATAAACTTTAGGCCATATGTGATCAGATCTTTTCAGGACAAAAGGCTGATACAGTTGGCACCTTTGCCTGAGGACAGGTCCAGAGACTGAACTATACTGAGGACTATATCATTTTTACTGTTGCAAAGATTAGTCCTCTCCTATTAGGAGAATGATAATATATACAGGATCTCACATTATCTTTTGATAAATAAAAGGACCTCAACTTTCAATGCCCACATTCTCTGAAAAACAAATATTTAAATGTTCCTCCCTAGACAAAATAAGATTTAGCAAAGCAAACTCTCTCTAAAGCACACCAGTAGCATAAAAAGTGTAATGAGTCACTTACTTTTAGCAAGGTCTCATTGCTTACAAAAAGGATCAAACGAGATTGGTAACATTCACTCCCCTTTCTTCCCCTGTAATGACTCACCCCATAGGAAGAAAGTCTCTGCTCTTCTCATATTCAATGCAACTCAGGTGTTAAAACTGCCAGTGAAAACTACAAAATGAAAGACAGGAAACTACCAAAAAGTAAAAGCTACTTTGGAGATCAAAGTTCCTCCTCCACTATGAAGGGAAACCTCACATTTTCATTATAAATATTTTCAAATTTTAGCTCACCCAATTTGGCTCTACTTTACTTCACCCTGTTCACATTCAGACACTCCAGAGAGGAGTAAAATGATTTATGTTTAACATAAAAACCCAAGAAACAGAATACCCCACTGTTTCCAAAGCTATGTAAGCCGCACAAGCAGTTACAGCACCAGACCAACTACTTTTGGTTTTAATTTGTGTATCTCTTTCTTGTATCAACAGCAAGCCTACAAACTTTTCACTAATCATATTGAGCAGGGAAAAAAATAATACTTTTTAGAAGCTCAGACAAGTATTTTGCAGGAA
>NW_005841878.1:1277852-1298462 GCF_000455745.1 Alligator sinensis
GGAGTTTTGGATGATGTCATAGCTATGCATCAACTCCCAACAGTTGCAGCTGGGACTTCATCAATTAAATTAAATCCAGAGATCCCCGCCTGTGGGTGGACAGAAAAATAGTTACTTTCTTTTTGGGACATACAACATAACACACAGCCTTTAACTGGAAAAATCAGCCATGATCTATCATCATTATCATCTATTATCATTCTCTCTTCCAGCTTCTTATCTGCCTAGTGGGGGAACTTTAAAGTTAATTTTTTTTAAAGTAACTAGGACTCTTAAACCACTTTCCTCAATTCATTCAAATGTATAGTGAACCAAATGATTCAGTAGTTTTCTTGTATTCAACTCTGCTTCCACAAGGAACTGGAAATTTCCCCTGGCCAAAGGTGAACTAGAAACAGCTGCACTACAGAAGTGTTCTGGATGCTATAATCAAACCACAGCAATCTGGGACTCCCTAGTTCAACTTTTTAACACACTAATTCAGCTTTTAGCACTCCAACTACAGAAAAGAAAATCAACAAAAGGGAGGGAAATCAGTGGGTTTTCCCTTTTGTTAGTTCAAATGGAGAGAATGAGTGTTGTCTTAGTTTGAACAATGAGTGAGTTTCAAAGTGGACATCAAAACTTATGCAGCTGCTGGAAAGAAACAGGAATCAAATACTCCAAGACATATTAAATATTCAACAAAAAAAGTTCCACAATACAACCTGCTCCTTACTAATTTTACCCATCTCTTAAGTATTTTTCAGGCAGAAGGATACATTGCTCATAATAAACAGGGACCCATTGAGTGGGACTAAAAAATAAATAAATAAAAATGAAACCTAATAAGCTACAGCAGGGTACAAGGAAAGGTAACAGGTGAATGCTGGAGAGGACTGAAGAAAGCAAAATACCCCAAAGCATGCCCATTGGCCTAATAGTTGACTTCTCCCTCAACTCCATTACATGCCCCAGAAGTAGACATTATATGATACTATGTATAATAAGGACAATATCAAACTAAGTTTTATTCCTCTGTAATTAATTTTTCAGTTTAGAAGGAATTAAACTATTTTTAACTGAAAAAATAAAATCTGGGGTCCAAAGCTACTATCCTTAGACAAAACAGAAACCATACTTGGCACCCCCTTGAAACAAATATTTTTGCATGGTGGATCATAAGTTATACCTAAGGTATAATGTGTATTTAAAATTAAGTAGTGTTTTGACAACTTGCTTCCCATACGGCCTTCTTGTACAAATACCCCTACACCTAGCCTCATTTACAATATACCTTTCTTCTGTCATATCCAAAGTGCTAATTTCTGAGAAACAAGTCATATGTAGAGAGACATTTATGTATAATTTTTCTTGAATGAAAAAAAATTAAACTCTTCCTCTATTTTAAATTCTATATTGTCATAAAGGGATTTATTAGCCTATTTCAATAGAAATAAACTTGTAGATGTGAGGCCATATGTAAGATTAATCATCCATTCTTTACATTATGAACCTACTATTAAAGTGGCTGAGAATCAAATCTTAGTTTATCCACAGCAAATGTAATCATACTCTGCAGTTTTATGCACTAGTACTTTGTCCAAACTTATTTTCAGAACACCTTGTACTACAAATTAAACAATTAATTTAAATACATGCCCAGTTTTGAAAAATAAAGGTGTCAACTTAGTAGTGCTTAGAGTAGTTGGAATCAGCAGAACATTTGAAGCATTAGTAAATACAAGAACGTACCTGAAATGCAGTAGCATTTAAAACGTCAAGGCTTTAAGGCTTATTTCAGGTGTATTGCTGTCAAGTATGTAGAAGCAATGTAATTGCTCTTAACATTTTGCAAAACAGCAAAACACAGTTTACACAGCACTTCCATATAAAATGACCACTTCCATTTATAATTTTAAAACACCGTCCATGCAGTTGTACGCCAATAGAGAATGCTCTCTTTTTTTCATTCTTACTCTCATGGTCTATCAGAGGTATTTCTGGCATATAAAATATTTATTTAAAACATACTTTGCCTACAACACCAAAACCCTGCAAGAACTGGCATTCTTTGTTTTTCCCCTGGTATTTACTGCAATCAAGCATGTGACTTGAGTTCATACATTAACAGAGGTAAAAAAAAAAAAAAAGCATACAGCCATGTTTTAGCAACAGGTACACCTCCCCTGCTGTTAGTGTGATATCCCTTCATTACAGACCCAGTGCCACTGGAAGACAAAAAAGTTACCTTAATGTTTTGGAAGGTGTTTGCATAGTCCCAAGAGCCAGAAAGGGAAAAAAGAAATCCAGCAGTTTTATGCAGTTAAAATGGCTACTGTAGATTGGGGAAGTAGTGTCTGTGCTTCGGCTTATGAGTCATACATGAAACCGAGTGTTTCTCAGGGAGGCACGCCCATGTTGCTGTGGGCCCAATTACCCTGCTAGGTCAAACATGCAAATCTGCAGGTATGAGGGGAAAAGAGAACAACTTGAATCATCCAGCCCCACCTTAGCTAGCAAGAGCAAAGGCCAGATAATCTTTGTAACAAACTGGAATGCAGAGTCAGGACAAGGTGTATTTCAGGCTGTTCTAACCCCATGTCTAAGTAACTGAAAGGCATTCACTTTGTTATTAAGTACTTAAAAGCAAATAAAATACACATGTATTTTTTTTTTTTAACAGCAAAGAACGGGAAAGGTACTGCTGGTGTTGACTGGAGTTGTAAAAATATGACAGGTGCACAAAAACTTAATGTGTTTGTAAAACAATGGACAAAGACAGGTTCAATCAATTTACATAATGATGTCAGATTTACCTTGTTTTACCCTCTATTTGTTAAACGAGTGAAACCGGTCTTTGTCTGTGCAAAGAGACAACAAACAAGCTCTAAGTTTAAATAACAATGTAACTTAATAAGTTGTTTTTGTTTTTTTATTGATTAATGTAGTATTTGTATACAAATGAGAATGGTTTCCGAATAGCTGCCATCCTTACAGTCTTACACTACCAATGTCTAACTTGTTATTCTATGTAAATAGATTTTTCGGATAAATACAAGCACACGATTACATTTTATTACATGGTATTCTATTCTACCCTACCCTATTTTTTAAATTAAATAGCTTCTGACATCTGGTGTTTGCTCTTCAGATTTATAATCCTCACACTAATCAGGAATAATTCAAATGCTTAGGTTCTAAGATATACATGCACCATTTCTACTGAAGTCAGCTGGAGTACATGAGCATAGTCAAGAGAAATATATGGTCCCTTAGATTCTCCAATATATTTCCAATATTCTGTCTGTTATTAAACTGTTACTATCTATTGTTTGTCAAGCTGAGACACCAGGCTCAGAGCTGCACAGGACACAGATAAAGGCTCTGTAAGCACTTGGGGCAGTGACTGATCACACAAACACAGTGAGATGCAAAAGGACTGAGAACATTATAACCATAAAAAGCAGGTTTTGTTTTCAATCAGGAAAGGGTTAATGTAAGTGTTCTTGTGGGCTAGAGTTTGTAGCTTTTGTGGAAAAAAGAATGATTTCAAGAAGGACAGAGCCTAGCATAGTGGATACAGAGGTCATTCTAGGCAGGGAGAAGGGCATGGAAAAGCACCCAAGCGGGAACACTGGTGGTGCAAAGAGGCCAACATAGGGCACAACGAAAGGCAAGGGTGAAAGTGTGGAAGAGGGAGCATCATGTATAGCACTGGAGGCAAAAATCCAGATTTTCAGGTCAGTTTAGCAGCTGAATGGAAACATTCCAGATGCAATTATATCTAATGAATATGAAACAACATCTACCAGTAATTAAACAATACCTGAGCAAGTCACTTGCTAAGCAAAATGGATTAATTTTATGTAAGTTACTATATCTACTTAATTACTGGTTACAGTGACACTTATTAATTGAGAAACAAATACTGTTTCGGCTTCCCTCACTTCCAACCTTTACGGTTTCAGTGGGATCATACAAAATGCAAGGTAGGGCAGAATCTGGTTCTCAGTTTAATGTATAACCGGAGCAATAACCTAACATAATTTTATGAGTTATTTTATTAAGTCAGACTGCAGTATACCTGAGGACAGGATGAAAAAAAAATTAGCTGAATAGCAGCAATTTCTTTACCGCTTGCCAAGTTAAAAAAAAAATCAATTAAAGATCCCCATAAGGAATTTCATTAGAGTTCTGTAGCACAGTATGCTTTCATTTGTATTTCTTATTTGAAAAACTCTACAGTATTGGAAACGCCATTATGTCACTATAGTCAGAGAATATTTTCCAGCTCCTGTGGGAGGCATATTGTACACTCACTCCTTCCATCCACATAATTTTAATGCTATCTTCCATGTGCCGTGATAAACAAGACATCTATTTGGATTCTGCACTGCAAACTCTTATGCAAAATATGAGAACCCTGAAAAACCTGATACAGGTGCACAAACACCTTTTTGTTGGTTTTATAAATTTGGTACAATAGATCAGTTATGGCCAAGTCTAGCCAGTAAGCCATAAGTTGCTGACCCCTTCTTTAAGTACTTAAATGGCTGCTATTACCATAGCATTTTGCCACTCAAATACTATGTTTAAACCATGTATCTCCCTTTTTGGCTCATTTTTGTATCTCTAAAGAGCTTCTTTTCCCTCTCATCTCAAGATTTATAGGGATCTGATGGATAAATCTTGAAACTGGAGACCAGGAGACCAAGATTATAGGTCAAACCCTCAACTCAAAAGGTGACATAAATGTTGTCATACAATGTCTTTCTGTGCACACTATATATAGAAAAAGGAGATATAAACTCCCCTATGTTCATTACAGTTTTTTCCTAGACTTTAGGCTTTTAGGAAATGAAATGCAAGAATACAAAACAGAAGCACACAGTAGGCACTCTTATTTTTAAAGGTTGGGCAGGGGAAGAGAAAGACCCCTGGTTTGGGGCCCTTCAGGTCATGAGCAAGAATGTTTGTCTTCCAAACTGATGTAAAAGAGTTATTTCACAAGTCTGCAGTTTAGTCACTCCTGGCCTTTAAAAACTAACCGCATGCCTGTATGTCACGGAAGGGACAAAGCAAGTGTTTAAATGGAAACAAATTGAGAGCTAAAGAGGACAAAAAGCTCTGCCACTGTACATTCTGGTTTGCTTCATATGCTTCTTGACAGACACAGTTAATTTGGCTTCTACAGCAATGGGTTAGCCTCCTTCAGTGCCACGGTTTACAGCCTTGTACAGTCTGGTAAGTACAGAAATCTGTGAGAGAAGCTCTCTTGAGTAGACAAGTTAAATATTTACACTTCCCCATTTAAAAATATGTTATAGTTGACTTAATCTCTCACACAGTTATGCATACTGAGGTCAAGATTTGCTAATGTGCGAGCCTAAATTTGGGTACAAAAAATAAGTGATCTAATTTTTAAGGCCTGCAAAATGCTGAAATTTCCACTGTCTTATCAACACTGGGAAATTCATCACAACCTTTTCAGTTATTCAGTTATTTATTTCAAAACTGGTAGGACCCATAAGATAGAAAAACTTCCATTTTGCCACCATTTCAGTTAAACCTGCTGTAGAGCGAGTTTAGTCAGTGGTAGCAACAAAAATGTTGCTAGCTGTATCCCCTAGGCCCCATCACATTTAAAATTAAGTCAGCTGAATCTCTGGGAATCATCTTATAAAGTTTTACCAGAGTAGACATAATTACTGACTCAGGTCAACTTTTGTACCAGAAAGCTTGTCTAATGCCTTGCCCAGTTATACAGTTGATCCAGTAAAAGAGATCACAAAAAAAATCCAACCTTGTTTCTCACGTATATTAGCTTAGACATGGGGTGCTCAACCTCTGGCCCATGAGCCAAAATGTGGCCAGTGAAGCCTTTGCAACCAGCCTGCAGGGCTCCTGGTGGGTCAGGAAATTTAGCAGTGGGGGAGCTAAGGCCACCAGTTAAGACCACCACCCCTCCCTGCTGCCAAAATCCCAAGCCCTGGGTTGTAGGAGGGCCATGACCCCGCTCCAACCACAAGACCAGATCAGGGCCAGGCCACACCCCACTCTCCCTGCACAGCTGTTCTCTTCTCCCCATGCCTCCCTCCCATGGGTCCAGACCACGTTCCCTTCCCTCCCATTGGCAAAGTTGGGGCCAGGCCACACCTCCTTCCACCCACAGGGCTGAGCCATGCCCCCTCACCCTTGGGGCTGGACCATGCTCCCTCATGGGGCTAGGTTGGGTCATGCCCCCTTTTCCCACATGACTGGGTGGGGACCAGCTACCACCCACCCTGTTCCATACAGCCAGATGGGGCCCCACTGTGCCTGTTCTGGGCCCAGGGAGGGATCAGGCACTGCCCATCCAGCCTGATGGATGTAAAGGTTAAGCACCACTGGTTTACACTGATAGCAGGCTGCTAGAAAAAAAAACATGCAGTAAATAGGACATTATGAGATAGCCACCCATCTGCCAGCACTTCAGGAACAATACAAAAACATTTTGCTTGATGGCCTACCTTCAGAAAAGCCCACCTAACTAATTTGGACAGCAAGATCCAAACTTGAGAAACTGAGCAGAACAAAGCCTCTCAACTAATTTATAAAGAATATATTCCCTGCATCAGGGGGGAAAAGGAGCAGACCCCTTCTAAGGGGATCTGAAGAAGATGGGCATTCCTAGACTGCTTCACAGAGATGGTAAAGCCTTCTGACCAGGCAGTTATGCAGACCTGGTTATTGTTATCAAATTGTTTTTTCTATGTAATGGTTTGCTCCTACCTTTAGGATTAAAGGAAATACTTTAGTCAAAAAGGTTGTCTGGTCATGTTCTCTTGAAGGCAGTTCTTCACTGAATCTACTCATTAAACATAGTCTTTACACATGCTAACGAAGCCCAGATCTCAATCTAGCAATGGAAGAATCACATGAATCACCCTAGGAAAGATCAAGGCTTGAGGCCTGTCACCTGCAGGGTACATGCAGATCAGAGAATGGAAGTTAAGTACAGCTTTAAACAAAATACTCAAAATGGACTTAACTATTTCAGCATCCCTTCCCAACACTCACTACTCATGTATACCTTCACTCTGTTTCACTTCTTCAATCAGTTTAGAAAGCATACCACAAGTTACCTGATATTATGCACATACTCCTATCAGTATCTTTAATGGAAGTCACCCTGTTAAAACCCACAGGTGTAACAGAAATGCAAATAAATAATACAATGTGAGGAGATTAATTCATGGTTCTCTCTCACTGTATGGAATTCACACTCACAAGAGACAAAACCATTATGTGTAAAGTGATTTTAAATCAAACAGAACGGGGTGGTCCTACTTCACAACAGCTGGGGCCTGCATGCTGCATTGATTGTGGCCCCTGGGCTGCACACCACACAGCATTTGGGCTCCCAGGATCGCTACAGTGCACAGCCCCTCCACCCCCCATCATCAACCCCACCGACCATCATGGGAGCAGTGAGAGCCTTCATCATCACCTCCACCAAGCAAGCTCCCCTGCTGCCACATAGGTGAGCCCCATCTCACCTCCTCCCATCCCCCTTGCCATGGACACATAAGCGACACAAGCCCTCCCACTGCTGCTGCCACATGATTGAGTCCTTCCATGCCCCTGCCACACAAGCAGCATGAGTCCCTGCCATCACTGATGCACAAGGAGTACCCAGTTCCCTCCCCCACTGCCACATGGGCAGCAAACTTACAGGGTCTCCTCCTACTATGCTGCCTTGCCTGAGACTCTAGCTGCTGAGACAGCAGCAGGTGCAATGGTAAGGCAGGAGTGGCAACTGAGCAGAAAGAAGCCTGCAAGCTGCACTTCAACCCCTCCTAGGTAAGGTGCAGCCCATGGGCTGCCAGTTATAGGGTTACCATACATCAGAGTTTTCCCAGACATCACCTCTTTTTTGGCCCCCTGTCCTTGTGTCTGAGCAGGTTTTTAAAATGCGAGAAAATGTCTCAGTTTTTCCTTTGCCTACACTTTTCCCAGGCACGAGCAGCTTGGATGCTTGGGGCTAGGAGCAGCGGGCAAAAGCACAGAGGTGTGTATCTGTGTGTGTGTTATGATTAATGACATCTAGACAGACGTGATAGAAGAATCAAATCTGTTGTCACTTCCCCAAACACCTTTTACTTATTCAAGTGTAGTTTAGCTTTCTTTAATTACTTCCTAGTACTTATACATGGAACACCAAACTGAACAAGGAGGCCCAGTGTCCTTTTTTATTTCCAATACCTCCTCTAGACCCAGTTCTTTAATGATCCCTGCAACAAATTAACCAACCACATGGCAAAGCTGATGAACAGATGGAAACAGCTGTATCAAAAAATAAAGAAAGCATATTCAATACCAATAGGAACTCTGGACTGAAAGGCCTCTTCAGCCACGAGTAGAGTCTCCTGAATTTTCAGACAATCATTTATGCAAGGTTTCCTCAAAATCACCATTTTAAACCCTCATACAACTATAAAGCAAAAAACCAGAACAGCCAAGAACATTCTAATACATGATACAGGTAAAAGCAAGGGAGACAAGAGCACTGCCAATGCCCTGACATTGCTACTACAGGGAACAAGTTGGTTAATATATGTTCAGAAGATCCTAGGCTTGGGGGCAGGACTCGCAGGGGCAGGGTGTGTGGCCAGGCAGCTGGGATGGGGCCGCAGCCAGGAGCAAGATGGCTGGGCAGAACTGGGGGGACTCTGGGATCTGGGGGTGGTGACAACACAGGGCTGGAACTGGGGCAAGGGCAAGGGCCAGGGCAAAGTCCCAGTTGTGCTGCCCCATGCTGTCACAGCTCCGTGCTCCTGGGTTCTCCACTGAGACCAGCTGGGAGCCACGCGGGCAGGGGCTGCTGGAAAATGGAGTCCAGCCGCTGGCCCAATCTACCATTTTGCCAACCCCTAGGGTTACCATACATCCGGGGTCTCTCCACCATATCCTCTTTTTTGGCTCTCTGTCCTACTGTCCGGGCGGGTTTTTTTAATCCAAGCAAATGTCCGGGTTTTTGCTCTGCCTCTGCTTTCTGGGGCACTAGCAGCTTGGCTGCTTAGGAGCAGCAGGCAAGGTGACTGGCTTGCAGGAGTCACATGCTCTGTCTGTGCGCGGGCCCCAGCAAGATACTCCCAGGTAAGAGACACTAAGAGAGAGAGAGTGTATGTGTGTGTATGCAGCAGGGCTGGTGGGGCAGGGGTTGTGGGTCAGAAGTGAGGGGCACTGGCAGGGCTAGGGGGGGCAGAGGATGTGGATAGGGAGCAAGGGGCACTGGAAGGGCTGAGGAGGGCAGGGGCTATGGGTCTGGAGTGAGGGGCACCAGCAGGGCTGGAGAGGCTGTGGCTTAGGAATGAGGGGCAGAGGCAAGGCACGGGTATGACACCTGTCGGGGGGGAGGGGTGGTCTCTTTTTTGATACTGGAAATACGGTAACCCTACCCACTCCTGCACTACACAGTCCTTGACAACCTGACCTCAGGGGAAAATTCAATTCTGACCCCAAATTTAGAAGCTGATATGATCCTGAAGAGGAGAAGAATGAGATCCTCTGGCTAAGAACAGCCAAGTTTTCCAAATACCAAAAAGAACATTAGTACATCCTTGTCAGGAACTCCCAGACTCAGTTGTTAACGAGCTCCTAATGCTTCAGAGGAAAGCAAAAATAAAATAAAATAAAAAAACCCCCAGAAACCAGTCACACCATCTTAATCACTTTACTTGTATACTATATCCTATTCTTCATCTGGAAAAGTTTACAATTTAAGACCAAAGAAACTGTGCCTTATTATTTTAGGTACTATCATACCTAGCTTACTTTAGGTGCTATTGTAATTTAAATAATTAATGCATTATTATAGTTAATATTATAAACAATTAGATGATATAATGATAATAAAGCTTTAACTATATAAGACCTTAGGTTACTCACTCTAGTCTATAACTACTGGCAAGCAGAGTAAAAAACCTGATCTGTGGTAATAATTACCCGATCTGTGAGCTGATTTAATCAATATTGAGCTAGCGTGAATAGCCTACAGTCCTAAAATTAGTGTAAATGCATCTTTCTTGTATGTTTAGTGACCTATTCTGTCACTGCTTCAGTGGCAATGCTGTATAGAATACATTTATTTTATGTCTGTAGGCTTTTAGGAAACCATCAACTTGAAATAACCAGTTTAAAAAACAAGAACAATAAATCCCTTGCCATTTCTATGATTTTACTCATATTTTACTTTTTTCAGAAGCATTAATTCGCTTGCTATTGTTATATAAGAGTTTCACAAACACCTGAGTGAACTAAGCATGGGATATAACACTACTAGATAAAACATTTTCCAGAAGGAAGTGAGTTTGATCATGGCCACAATTAAACAGAACACTAAAGATGTCAGGACAGCATCTTGTAGGACATATTTCAGGACTTTATTTCTCCCTTGTCAAACACGAAGGATTGTTGAGTTTGTTGTTTTTGTTTCTATTTAAGAGGATGACTGTATTTTTTCAAGATGCTCTGTTGGGATGATTCTCAGCATACATGCCTCACAATTATGGTCAGAGGTGTTACCATGTCACTTAAAAGTTCACTCCCTGTTCTCAGCACTTACTCTTTGTCTCTCTCACATAAAATAGCAACCTGAAAATATCTGGAAGCAGATTGTTCATTTTTTTCAATGTTAGTATTTTAGAAGAAATGATACAATGAAGAAAACCAAATTTAACAAATGAATAGGGAGAGGTAAACCTACATTACAGATACATATGGCAACAAAGTCACAAAATGATTGGAAACATTTTAACATGAGATAACAACTTAATTAGCCTGCACTATAATCCACCAAGGAATCCCCATTAAGCAACTTCAACTATACACTATTTACACTAGTACTGTGAAGTGTCAATTACATTTTTGGAAGCTGCTAAATATTAATAAATAATACACACTTAATAGAATCAAAATAATGTGTAAAAAGATGTCACATCTAGATTTGTCACTATCAAAAATCATGAATGAAACATTTGATAAATTTGCTCAGTAAGGAATGCTATTCTTCACAGCAGCCCGAGCCAAGCACACACCTACACAGTGAAGTTACTGCATGCACTGTTAGTATTACTATTATTATTTGACTATAGGAGGGAGAAAGGAGGAAAACAAGAGGAAGGGGTCACAGTGTTCCCTGTCAAACCTTCTCCTAATACTCAGCAGCACCACCCAAACCCAGAGAAGTCTGGATCCAAAGTTGTCAAGATGACCTTCTGTAGCTTGATCTTTTTTATTTAGACCAAGAAGCCAGGGGGTGAAAGATCCAACAGCCACAGAAAATACGCCACGTTGCAGGAGGTTATTCTTTATATTTTAATTAGGTACGAAGGAGTTATTTTATTGAAACTTATTTTAGAAAATGATGATAACCATCAATTGTATATACATATGGGAGTATACACAGAATTAACAGAAGTCCGGTTAACCTGGCAAGCAAGCTTAATAAATATGGTCATGTGCTTATGAGAGGGAGCAATGAATTCACACAGAAGTCTTTCTGCATTATGCAGGATGTGAATAAAAAGGAAGAGAGAATCCTGCTTATAATAGGTTTTACAGCTGCTTTGATTACTGAAGAAAGATAAAGGACACTATAAAGGAGTAAAAAAAGCACATTGCATGGAAAATTAACTGGATAATTATAAAAACACTCCTACTGCACATATTGCAATTCACTCAGTTTGAGAACTGACTGTGAAATAAGAGAGCAACACACACAAAATGCTTGGTAAATGTTAAATGTAAATGTGAAATGTTTTCAGTTGTAGGATGATCTACACAGGCACAAGCAAAATTAATGAATCCAATGAGGGACATCAAGTGAGGACAGCAGTATTTCTCTTCTGTATTAACCTTCTCATTAAGAATGGAGAAGAGGTAATGGGAAAAAAAATAAAGACAAGGGAGAGAACGCAAAAATCTAAGAGCTTTCACACAGGGGTATGGATAACCAAAACTTTGACTTATCACCTGCATTTCAACTTGGATATTCACAAATGCAGAGAGAGTATGTGCGAGTGTCTGCTTTGCACTTGTCTGTAGTCCTGGTGAATACATAGATTACTGAAATATAGAAGATCAGTTCTGGGAATCAGTCCAAGACAGATTATTCATCTCTACTAAACTGTGTGCCCACAAAAATGAAGCAAGATGGGCACTCCTAGAAGACACCTGTGTGCATGCAGGTCCAGACTTGTAGAGAGAGGCACCATCCAAAAAAGTATTTTACTTTTGCATGGCCCTCCTGAGGAACAAGACTAGATGGACTAGATGTTAAAAGTGACAGAAAATTTTATGGTTCTCTGACCAAAATGCCAATTTTATTTCCAGAGGTCTTGTTTTTAACTTTTCCTCCTGGTATTAAGCCATGTTGAACCACTTCTGTCTATAGTTAAAGGAACCTTTAATTGCCAAACCTATTTAGAAAAGTGTCCAGTGGCCCAATTTTCCTTTCTCCAGAGTAAGGGTGACTAAATACATTTCTGTTCTTGACATAAAAGCCAATAAACAGTTCTTCTAAGGAAGAAGAAAGAGGGAAAAAAGGATTTGAAATACATTTTCCTCCTTTCCCAACAGAAAAAAAACCTGGCTGCTCATTTTCAGGCCAGTCATCAATACTTTATTAAACTAGTTGATTCCATGGCTCTGCTATTCTTTTACCCCAAAATTGACACCACCCAATAACCACTCCATGCTTCCTTTTGTCTCTGAGCCTTAATTATGTTCAGAAGACTGCTGCCTTCCTAGGAGATCCCAATTAGTCCCAGCTAGTGGGCCTTGCCTCCAGGCAATTCCTAAGGGATGAGAGTGGTGACTGGAGTGGAGTGGGGGAAAGACCAGAAGAGTTCACTATTCTATGCCCATTAAAAAAAAAATCCACTCTTTTATATCGTGGGAAATGTCAGTCTAAGAGCAATTTTCTAAGTTGCAAGGGTATTGGTATGCACACCTTCAACAGTGAAGTGGAGTCACACCCACATGTTCAGGAATTGTTAAGCAAAATCCACACTGCCTTGCTGAAATCTCGCTTAGATTGCTACGGGCACATACAACTGAAAGGGTAAGAATGCAGTCCTTTTGCGTTCAATAGTTTTTTTCAGCGACAGCATGCTGAGAGTTTTGCAGGCCAAAACAAGAAACAACTGAAAAGTATACAACCTAAACTAACACAATAAGCAGGCAAGATAGGGCAAAGAACATGAAAAAAAAAGTCTAAGTTGTTACATTTGGCTTAGATCTTGTTCTACACTTCACTGAATTTTCTGTATTTTGTGTTGGTCCGTGGCAGGTGGCAGGGGCCTGCCCAGAGCCCGGGTCTGTGGATGGAAGTAAGTACTGTACATCCCTATTAGCTATTTGTTAATAAAATTACTGCAATGACTCAAAGCGACAAAGAGCAAAGCAGATAAAGAACACTACTGCCAAGAATGTTAGTGTAACAAAAAACACTGTATATCCAATAATAATTTATTCAATGTTTGCTGAACAGCAAAGGTATAATCTTGTTACCCAGCACAAGTTGGTCATGTGAGGACATTAGAGCCCCACCCACTGACACTTCTCCCCTCCTCTCAGCTGGAGCACTATAGTAAAAGCCCCTTGACCAAAGCCATCCTGCCCAATGGTGGCAGGACATGGGCAAGGCTCCCCCTCTACCAGAGCCCGAGAAGACAGACTGCAGTCCAGCATAGGGAGAGCCCTCACCACCAAATGCTGCTGCAGGCATGGTTCTACAGGCTATTCAAAGCTCTGGGGGGGAAGATCCAGCCCACAGGCCATAGGCTGCCAGCCACTGATATAACCTGCAACCAGTCCCATTCTTCCATATCCAGCAAGGCCAAAGCATGAGCTTAGTCCAAGCCTCCTGCTCAAAAGATAAGTGCAAAAGCTCACATGTCTATTGATGTTGATATACTCAAACTAAAACCTCAATCATCCTAACAAATGATCCATAAAAACATACTTTCAGGTCTTTTGGCAACTGTTTTAGATTTAAAAAAAATATATTTGATGACAAGATTTAGGTTCTACCACTTCTACCAATTTTTGGTAAAGATTATCATTTGGCTCATCTTAAAAGTACTGACAGGAATCCCTTATCTAAGCACCCCTCTTTGCAGTATCAATAATATTAAAGTTAAATTACCTGCATATAGCTTGAGACTTTCTATTCCGTATCCTTTTACCATAGTTCCCAATGATTCTACAATTATTTTAATTATCTCTGATTTTTCAGTAGGTTTTTCCATATTTTTTCTGTACCTGTTGATATTCTACTGGACCCAGGGAGGAAAATCAGCCCTGCACTGATTGAGGGCAAACATCTCTCAAGTCTTTACCTCTAGAAAAGACGTATTCCCTCCAACTCAGTACAGGACCAATTGTGAGAGTTTGTTTTAAATTGTGTGTGGGTACTGGCATCTTATTTTAAGCTGTTTGTTACTTTTTCATTTCACATATCTTCTTTTTTCCCCCCATGCCTATTTATTTCTCGTGTTTCTTTCTTTCTCTTTGCCATAGAAAACTCTGCACCCAACACATGCATTAAATCACCGAAGGTCAGAATACTGAAGCTTGAAGTTTGGTACTGCTTTAGTTTAACACAACTTAAGCTGGTGTGATGATGCTCCAATCAGGACTTGGTAGTAATCCACTCATTTGCCTATTTGGTGCCTCTCCAGTTTGTGAGAAGCAGAGTTACATTTCCTGAAAGAAGCAACAAGTCATCCCAGAATGATACAATAAGTGTCTTATCATTTGTGTCAAGACAGGCCCTGTGTAAAAAGAGTCTGAAACATATACTGCTGAAAACAAAGGGGAAAAAAATTAAAATATACATGCCCTCCTCTCACATCATTCCAATTTTAACGTAGTACTTGGACTAATACTACTTCAGAACTCCCCACTTTAAAAAAATTATTTTCTGCAAATATTAACAATTCAATAGAAAGCAAGTAAAAGTCATATTTTCTTTCCTGTGCCACCCATACACAAATATATAATTAAATAACTGTCAATCTTTAGGCATCTATAGTCAGACATTTACTGTTTAATAAATTGCCCATTATTTTACACCCAAAAGAAAGAATATGTAACATTATTCAAATAAATGTGAAATCAATTTAATCAACATAAAACTCTATTAAAAGCTACATATACATTTGTTTTAAACCCTGTAACCACTTTTGAAACTGTATTTTCTTACGCCTGAGCATTTGTGATGGAGCAAAAGAAGGGACATTTACTTTAATTTCTGATAAGATTTTGTTCTGCCCAACATACCCCGATGTAAAAAAGAACATGTTTAATCCAGAATGAATCTTCATTTTACCAAGCATCTGGACACTACTCTGATACCTGAGGAAAGAATGAATGAGTTCCACCCAATTTTAAAAAGCCCCAAAATATATAGTACCATCCTAACTAAACATGCTATATTAATTCTGAAATCTAGAAAATATTTTTTGGGGAATCCCTGACGTAAATTCCATTAAGCAACAATTATCAACAATATAACCTGTGCCTTGTATAGCTGAATTTTCCTTATCCTTACATGAATCCTAAGCATACATTAAAACAAACTAATATATCTGTATTATTTATATGTATCTGTATATGTATATTCAGTGTGTACAGAGCCTAGGACACTGAGATCCCAGTCAATGACAGGGGCTCCTTGATACTCAGTAATACAAATAGTAGTAGTAGTAGTGGTAGTGAGGATGATGATGATGATAAAATGAAAGAATGGCAGACTAGACTAGAATCATGGTACTGATGCTACAGTTCTGATGCAAAATAGATTTCCATTGATTTCAAAGGGACATAAGGACTACAGAATGAAGGTCATAAACTAAATTAGAGTAAATGGCTCCTCCTGAATAGGTTATATTCTTTTCTTTTCTTTTTTTGTTTACAAAAGAAATGCACTGAGATCTCTTAAAGAGGCAACAGCCTGATAAAAAACACTGCTACTGTTCATGTATCTGACCTCATTTTCAGAATGCCAGAAAAATGACTCCCAGAGGCAAAATAAAGACCTGGATCAAATTGCTGGAATATATTTGCAACAGTTTAGAGAATATGATGTATACCATGGCATGAACATAAATAGTTCCCGAAGGGAGTTCTTAAGAAGCAAGGAAAATTCAGAAAATGAGTAAACTAAGTCATAAGAAGGAAAAAGATATGTATTTTGCAACCCTTGATACATCTTGATAAATATGCAGAAATCAGCGTCGCCAGCAAAAGATAAGAGGCATGTCTAGCTTTGTCTAACCCAGTAGGAGCATATTTATGGTCAGAAGAGTTTGAGAAGCGACTTCATATCAGTGAAAATATTACCCTTGTCATCTCTAGAAAGCTCCAGAATCTGAACAGAGTATGAAAGAGCCCCTTTACGGGCTTGCAAAACACTGCTGTGGGAACAAAGAAATACCAAGTAATTGGCAAAGACTTTGAAGCACCACCAGCAATCAGAATGATCTTCAGCATGAGTCAAAGATGCTCTGGGGCCTATAGTATTCTTCACTGTTGTTTTTTATTGCCCTAGAACAGGGGTGCTCAACCTCTGGCCCATGGGCCAAATCTGGCGCTCAGAGTCATCGCACCTGGCCCCTAGGGCTCCCCAAGAGTCCAGAAATTTGGCAGTGGGGGAGCAGTGGCCACCCTCCCCCTGCCGAATCCCCAAACCCCAATACCTGTGTGATTGGTCAGAGACAAGCTATGCTCCCTTCCCTGGCAGGGATGAGCGACATCCACTTCCTCCACAGAGCCAAACTATACCCCCTTCTCTCCCATTGGGGCTGGGCCACATCCTCTTCCCTCCTTGGGGCTGACTATGTCCCCCTTCCCTCTCCACAAGGCCAGGTCAAGCTCCTTTGAATTAGGCTGCATTGGGGCCGGCCTGCCTGCCTGCCATGCTCCTCCACACAGGAGGTTGTACCCACTGTTCCCACCCAGGTGTCATATCAGGAACACTGGCTAGATCTGGACTGCAGATGGACCAGGCACTACTGATTTGGCCTGTGGACAGACCAGGCACTGCCAATCCCACCCACCAGGCAAAAAGGTTGGGCACCAATGCTTTAGAACAGTGGTTATCAACCTTTTTGGATTTGAGGCACCCTCCATAACTTCTATGAATGGAGTGGCACCCAATTTCAAATAACTATAGTTTCATAGTTTCATAGTTTTAGGGTCGGAAGGGACCTAATAGATCTTCTAGCCCGACCCCCCGCCAGGGCGGGAGAACAACAAAAAACCCTAAAAACAAAAACGGGACTCAAATGAGTCCAGCCAGGTAGGCATCCAGCCTCTTCTTAAAGACCCCCAGGGTAGGGGCCAGCACCACCTCCCTTGGAAGTTGGTTCCAGCTCCTAGCCGCCCTAACTGTGAAGTAGTTTTTTCGGATGTCCAATCTGTACCTCCTCTCCATCAACTTGTGCCCATTACTCCTTGTTATGCCAGCGGGGGCTAGGGGAAACAGCGTCTCCCCCAAACCCTTCTGGTTCCCCCTAGTGAGTTTATAGATGGTCACCAGGTCCCCCCTCAGCCTTCTCTTGTGGAGGCTGAATAGGTTCAGGTCCCGCAGTCTCTCACTGTAGGGTCTGCCCTGTTGTCCCCGGATCATGCGGGTGGCCCTCCTCTGGACCCTCTCCATGTTGTCCACATCCCTCCTGAAATGGGGCGCACAGAACTGGACACAATACTCCAGCTGCGGCCTGACCAGCGTCGCATAGAGGGGGAGGATCACCTCCCTGGCTCTACTCGAGATGCACCTGTGGATGCACGACAAGGTCCGGTTAGCCCTGCCAACCATGACCTCGCATTGTCGGCCCATGTTCATCTTGGAGTCAATAATGACACCAAGATCCCTTTCCGCCTCCGTGCTCTCAAGTAGGGAGTTCCCCATCGTATAAGTGTGCTGCTGGTTCCTACTACCCAAGTGCAGCACCCTGCACTTGTCCGTATTGAAACACATCCTGTTCCTGTTTGCCCACCCCTGTAACCTATCCAGATCCTTCTGCAATCTCTCTCTCCCTGCTAGCGTGCTCACCTCCCCCCAAATTTTGGTGTCATCAGCGAATTTAAACAGGTTGCTTTCCACCCCAACATCAAGATCGCTGATGAAGAAATTGAACAGCGCAGGCCCCAGGACCGAGCCCTGGGGGACTCCACTACCCACCTCCCCCCAAGTCGAGTATGATCCATCCACCACCACCCTCTGAGTGCGACCCTTCAGCCAATCTGCAATCCATCTGATTGTGTAGGCATCTCTGCCACAGTCGCCTAGTTTATTAATTAGGATGGGGTGAGAGACGGTGTCAAAGGCCTTGCTGAAGTCCAGAAAGACTACATCCACCGCGACACCTGCGTCCATGGCCTTTGTGACCTGATCATAAAAGGCAATCAGGTTGGTCTGACATGATCTCCCCCTAATAAATCCATGCTGATTGCCCCTGAGCATCATTTCTGATGCCGGCCCATCACAAATGTGCTCCTTGATGATCTTCTCAAAGAGTTTCCCCAGGATTGAGGTAAGACTGACGGGCCTATAGTTGCCCGGGTCCTCCCTTTTCCCTTTCTTGAAGATGGGGACCACATTAGCTACCTTCCAATCGTCTGGCACCTGGCCCAAGCACCACGATCGCTCGTAGAGCCGTGCCAGGGGCCCTGCAATAACCCCAGCTAGCTCTCAAAATTCAACTAATTTGAATATTGCAGTATTTACTTCCTTGCAAAAAGGCCAGGAGCAGAGGCAAAGGATCAACTGTAGGGACAAATCTGCTCCTGTGCTTATTTGCTCATCTTATACCTCATGGCAATTTTAATGGGATCTCACAGCACCCCAGCATGCTCAAGACCTGCTGAATGTTACTGTGCGTATTGGGGGAGGTGAGGGGTTAATATCCCTGGGTCCTGGATTCCAAATATCATCTAGGATCAGAAAACAGGAGGAGGGGAAGAACAGACTTTGGTGCCTAAGTCCAGAAACAAGTTTCAGACCATAGATCCTAATTGGATTAGACAGGACGGGCTGAAGGGAGGAGTCTAAATTCATGCGACAGGCAGGATTTCGGGCACACGTCTCTTCGATAGTTCCTATTGGTTAGTTTAGGCATCTCCTTACTCTCAATGTGTTGACTGTTGAAATTCCCTCTCCTAGGTACTTCACTCTGCCCATACATTGTGTAGCAAATCTAGGTATCTAACTCAGTATTGTGATTTCCACCCAGAGCTGAGCCTCCAAAGGGTAGGCATGATGGAGCTCTGGTGATGTACCAGAGGACTGGAAAAGGGCCAATGTGGTTCTCATTTTTAAAAAAGCGTGGAAGGAGGACCCAGAAAACTATAGACCCGTTAGTCTTACCTCTGTCCTGGGGAAGCTTTTTGAGAGAATTATCCTGGCGCATGTCTGCGAAGGGCCAGCAGGGGAGATTATGCTTAGGGGCAACCAACATGGGTTCATTAGAGGCAGGTCCTGTCAGACCAACCTGGTGGCCTTCTATGACCAGGTCACCAAATCCCTGGATGCAGGTGTCGCAGTGGATATAGTCTTTCTGGACTTTAGGAAGGCCTTCGATACAGTCTCTCACCCCATTCTCATTAAAAAATTAGGAGACTGTGGTGTCAATGCCTAGACAGTCAGATGGGTCACTAACTGGCTGGAGGGCCGCACCCAGAGAGTGGTGGTGGACGGGTCTTATTCAACCTGGAGGGATGTGGGCAGCAGGGTTCCGCAGGGCTCAGTCCTTGGGCCCGCACTGTTCAACATCTTCATCAGCAATGTGGACAAAGATCAAATGTACCCTGTTCAAATTCACAGATGACACTAAGATGTGGGGAGAAGTGGGCACGCTAGAAGGAAGCAATAGGTTGCAATCAGATCTGGACAGGCTATAGGGGTGGGCGGATGAGAACAGCATGGGTTTCAACACTGACAATTGCAGGGTACTACACCTGGGGAGGAAGAACCAGCAGCATACCTCCATGCTGGAGAACTCCTTTCTGGTCAGTGCAGAGGCAGAGAAGGATCTTGGAGTCATTACTGAGGCCAAAATGAACATGGACCAACAGTGTGGGGATGCGGTCAGGAAGGCGAATCATACTTTGTCATGCATCCACAGATGCATCTCAAGCAGGTCCAAGGAGGTGATCCTCACCCTCTATGTGACACTGGTCAGGCCACAGTTGGAGAACTGCGTCCAGTTCTGGGCGCTGCACTTCAGGAGGGATGTGGACAACATGGAGAGGGTCCAGAGGAGGGCCACTCACATGATCAGGGGGCAGCAGGGCAGGCCCTATGAGGAGAGGCTAAGTGACCTGAACCTGTTCAGCCTCCACAAGAGAAGGCTGAGGGGGGATCTAGTGGCTGTTTACAAACTGGTCAGGGGGGACCAGCAGGCATTGGGGGAGTCTGTGTTCCCCCGAGCACTACCAGGAGTGACAAGAAATAACAATGACAACCTGGCAGAGGGTAGATTCAGGCTAGATATCAGGAGGCACTACTTCACTGTCAGGGTGACTAGGATCTGGAACCAACTTCCAAGAGTTGGTTCTTCCAACTTCCCAGCACTCTTT
>NW_005841878.1:1298474-1305561 GCF_000455745.1 Alligator sinensis
CATTTGACCCCGTACTCTTTCCTAACATGGCAGGGGGGCAGACTTCATGATCTGCTCAGGTCCCTTCCGACCCTACCAACTATGAAACTATGAAACCATGTTGCTAAGCATTGACAAGCCCAAGTCCCTTTCTGGTAAGAAGTCTGTGTTTCAAGGATGCCAAAAAATCCATGCCCCTTCCATGCTTTGGTGCAAACCCACTGGTCCAGTGAAATTCCCTGCAAGGCCACAGCTATAACAAAACGTTCACGTTCACACTGGACATCTGCAGCCAGTTCCTGCACCAGTGTTTCAAGTCCAGCAACATTTAATTTGGAGACAGGGGACTTCCTCCTCCAATTCTTGATGTGGCAGGGCACTGTTGGTGCCTGCCACTTTAAGCGCTGAGCCAAACAGCCAGCAGGTGCTTGATTATGGCGGCCATTTTAGAACTCTGGCTGCCTATATAAAGAGAGCAGGTTGCTACTGGTAGGCCAGGCAGAAACATTGCCTCGCTGAAAGGCTGTATGGAACATCTTGGAGGTAAGGGCAGGCGCTTAAGGGGATGGTTTGGAGGCTCCTGGTCCTAGGCATGACCTAAAACTGCACCCTGCTCGGAGTGGGTGGCCTGGTGGGGCTCCCAGTGGCGCGGGAGCCCCCAGGAAATACCAGGCCAGTTACCACCCAGGTGCAAGGTGGGTTGTGGCGCCTTAACCCCTAGACCCCACAACATTGTGGGTACAAGGGGGCCAGGCACGGCTATGGCCACCTGAGCCCAAAGAGGGTCTAAGACCCAGGTGTGGCTAGGCATGGCTATGACCACCTGAGCTCCCACCAGGGAGGGAAAACCTGGAGCCCCAGTGAGAGGGGGCGGAGATGTAGAGCCCCAGTGAGGAGGAAACCAGAGGGCTGGGAGACCAGTAAATGTGTGTGTCTATAGAGTTGCCCTGGGAGGGGCCAAGGCAAGCTTGGTTCTGGTCAGGTAATTGGCTGGCCACTACCTGGTGAGGGTTGCGGGAGAGGCCCAAAAGATGGTACATCTGCCACCCAAGGTGTGCGCTAGGTAAAGCCTATGGCTAAAGGGGCCCACTGCAAGAGGGAGCAAGGCAGTACAAGTTGTCAATGTGTGAAAGAGACCTGTGAGAAGGGGTGGAATGTGAGAGGCCCTAGTGAGAGGAGGGCGGTATGAATATGTGTCTGTGGCCCGATAACGAGGGCTAAGCTTGGTCCGGCTGTATGCCAGGAGCATTGTTGCCTAGATGCCATCTTCAAGGCTTGGGCTTTGGTGTAGGGGAGGAATTGAGCCGCAGATAGCGCCCTCTAGCATCGGGGTAAGAATGGGCAGCCTCCTGCCTTATGAGAACCAATTAAGAAGCAACAAGGCATGGCAGGCAAGGAGGAGGGCAGTTGGCCCAGAAACAGGTGGGTGGGCCAATGGCAGACCGGCCCTGAGAGAGCCCCGTGTTACACTTGGGAGCTATACTAATCAAGTATTGGGCATTGTGTAGTAGGGCAGTGAATGGCTTGAAGATGTTTCTTTCCTGCGCACACAAGCTAAGAGCAAGAGAAAGCACTGCATAAGCTAATGTGACAAGGTACTTTTCTGAGATGGTGTACTTGACTGGAATAAACACTGAAGCACTCTTTAGGAATTTGGCAGTTGTCTCATTTGTGTTGTGCTCATCTTCAGCAAAGGAAACAGAAGAGGGAGGGAGAAGCATCAAGAGTGGTGCCAAAAAGGTATTGGAAATGAGCCTTTCCTGCTCACGTCTTACTCAATCCAAATGGCTGTGTGGAAACAAGGAATGTCCTTGGATTTAAGAAAAATTATTCTGAGGCGCACGTTAACACCCACATCTGTACTTTATTTACTTAGATGTATATCTGTGGATAGTTAAACCAAGCAATGTTCCCGCTAAAAAACAAGTCTTTATGAAACTACTTTACACTGTGCTCTCTTTCTATAGGTATCTATTCTACTGTAGGTAGCACATGAACTAATGCTCATAGGAAAGTAAGACTAGAAGGGATTTCTGGAGGTTATCTAGTTCAGTGTGGATCCAACTTTTTGGCAGGCATACCACAAATCAGCCCTGCCCTCCCTGAGGTCCACTCCAATACCCTTACTTGACCTGCTGCTCTGTTTTCTGCTCCCTTCCCTATGCTCCCTGGCAAAGCACTACTCTGCTTTCTGCTCTGTGCTCCCTGCCTAATTTGATACTCTTTTTTTCTGCTCCCTGACCTATCTGCCACTGTGCTGCCTGTCTTATCCCCACACTGCTGTGTGCCACATACAGCAGATGCCCATCCTTGGCAGCTGGGCCACCCATTACCTAGCCCAACCTTTTGTCTGGGGCAGGATCACTCCTATCCAAACCATTCAATGCAAATTGCTGTCTAACCTTTAACTAAAACTATGCAATCAACTCTGTCACACAACTACAAGGCACAGCACTCTAACCTGTCACAGGAAAACCAGGGGAACAACAGCTGCTGCAAGAGTTGTTAAAATGTGCTTGAAAGATCTCACATTGTTTCATGCTGGCTTAGTTATTGTTTCTCCAGTAGTATATAAATGCTAACTACTATTATTGTTTATCTGCTTACTAAATATAAGTATTGCTGTGCTTCTTTTTGTGACAAAATTATTTCCTTCTGACATTTCATATAATAGTAACTCCCCTACAAGAGAACAACGTAAACTTCTTTTTCTCTTCCATAATTTAATCATGGGAGGTAGATTCTTTGGTTAAGTTCAACCTCAGGCTTTCTGACTGTCTGTATTGATCCAGTCTTCGCAGGTTAGTCCAAGCTGCATAGAATGAACTGATAAGCAAGTGAATGGATATTCACTTTTGATTCCAGAAATACAGCCACATGCCTGCAGTGGCCAAGGCCAGAAACCGGGCGGCGCTAGAGCATGCCTCCCTGCTCAGCTGGAGAAGAAAACTTGGGCCAAGGTTAACCTGCCCACCCTGCAAGGGGTGGTTATGGGGGAGGTACAAAGAATCCTGGGATGATGGGGCACTGTGAGTTAACATGAATCTGAAGGGGATCTGGGACCAAAGTTCAATAAACCGATTTAGCCTAAATCAGTTAAGTTTGATACTACATCCCATCCAGGTTTATCTTAGCCATTTTGAAAGCGGTTTATGTGCATTGAATTTCTGTTGTGTTACAGATTTGAACTAGCTTCCTATCACTTATACTGGTTTATGTGTAATTTCTATTCCTAATTCTTCAATTGCCTTCCATACAGTTCTACCACTCATCACTCTCTTGACTGAACCCTGAACTGGCTTCTCCCCCTTATGGGGAATCTCTTACAAAACTGAAGACCAAAAGAAGAGCTAGAGTCTCATTCAGTACCCATATCCTTCATTGCAGTGGATCTTTGGAGAGCCACAGCAAGCTGTAGAATACTACAACTTTTCTGCACCAGCAATTCTATTTATTTTTGTCTTTCTGAACAGTCAAGGGGGGGTCCTGACCTCTCAGACTTGTGAAATGGCATAAGCTACTGAACAGCTTCTCCTAAGGCAGCAACAAATGTTGAAACAGAAGCTGTAGCAACAGATACCACGTGAGCAGCTTTCTGCAAGTGGAATCCACAATGTGTTCACAGCTTCCTCTTCAAGTACTTGCATTAAAGCCACAGAACAAAGTCAAGAAAAGATTCAGCAACTGGAGCTCGAGCAGTGGCATTAAAGGCAGAAAGCAGGTTTTCTTTTAAAGGAGCAATACACTAAACTTCTTTTAAATGCCTGCATGGTCAGGGACTTCTGACTTTCAAACTACTTAATTACCTCAGTCATATTAAGAAAGGAAGGGGGAAGGAGTTTGCATGCTTGTGTTTAGGCATAAAATCCTACAACAGAACTTTTTATGAACCACTGCACTGTAATCTGCATACGTGGACTTCAGCCATGTACTTTATTGGCAGAGAAAAGGTTGCCACATACCAGCGTAACTAAATCAGGGACACCAAACTAATTCTGCAGAGCAAGCTTGACTTTTTCAGTCATAGGCCATAGCTACAGTTAGGCTTTGGACTGAGTTGGAAATTGCCTTGGTGTCAAAGGAAAGAGATACTTACCTGTTGCTTTGTATAAAAGCTTTAAATCAAGAACTAAACTTTTAATTAGACAAGCCACTGTGACATTCAACATCAATAGAGAAAAATCTTTATGAAGATACCTTAAGCTACTGCCATTCCTGCCTTTTGTTTATTTGGGAGGGGAGGGGTGAGAGAGAGAGGCAGAGAGCACACAAACAACAAATTGTGTATGCTAATGAATGTTTATCAGGCACCTAGGATCAAAGTTTTTTTCAAAATCTAGGTTTTCAGATGTCACCCTAAAACTTCAGATTTGATACCCCACAGTGGTCAATGTAGGTCATTTTGCACCACTGAGAATGGTGCAACGTGAAAACAACACTACATCATTTCAAAACAAATCAAACTTTACAAACAGACAAGGCACTACAAAAGCACCTCTAATAATGTAGGATTCATTGTAAAATCAGAAGAGCTGGAAAAATGGCAATCCAGTGAAAAAACTACATTTGGTGCATGAAACCTTCAGCATTCGCGAATGCTGAACCCACATTTTTAAATACACAGGAACGTCTCCCCCACAAATGGCGAGGGTCGCCTGTATTCAGAATGTACTACTTTAAGTTTCAATTTTTGCAAGTTTAATAAGAATTTTATGAAATACAAGGTCTACAGCTTGTGTAAATCTGGAAACTTCTTGCTCAATCATATTTTTGTTAATGAGCTAACTGAAGTCAGTAGGGTAGTGCTACTGGTTCTACCCAATATACAGTTAAGCCACATGAGCAATAATGTACTTTTTTAAAATTATTATTATTCATATGGGTTATTAACAGGGATCCTGGTTTTCATTGAAAAAAAAAAATGCCAAATTTTTGGATTTAAAAAAAGAGTAACCCAAAATCCACATTTTTCCATGATTAAAATAAAATGTGTGTGTGTTAGTGGCGTTCCATTTTAATCATGGAAAAATGTGGATTTTATGTTACTCTTTTTTTAAATCCAAAAATTGGATTAAAAAAAATATTATTTTTTTTTAATAAGAGAAAAACAGGATCCCTGTTTATTAAATACCTATATCTTCATAAAGAAACTCAAATGTGAAACCATTCTAAGAACTAAGCTCTAAGAACATAATCTGGCAAATATTTAATGTGAGAGCACTTCAGTGGAAAAACTCACATACATGTTTGCAGGGGCAGAGCCAAAGTTAGATAGTAAAGACCTATCTTGGCTTCTTTAACGTTCTTTAAATGAAGAAAAAAATGGAAAGGCTTCTGATAACTTCAATATATACATGAAATACGTTTCTGATTTAAAATATTCACAAGGCATGTTAAAAACTGATATTTAAAGAGTGAACCAAGATGTACAAAAGTTAATCTATTAACTTGATTATTATGTGAGATATTACAGAGGCATCAATCAGAACAGTGTGCAGTATCACCATTTACACCACAGCACTGTAGACACAACAAAATTAACTTAGGACAGAATGTCAGATTTATTGTTTTCTTGGATCAGAGCTTCAAAATAGATCAGGGGATTAAGACTGAGGCAATGAAGAGGAGATGGCACTATACAAATTATTTATTAAGCACAGCTCCCTGGCCAAAGGAGACCTTCACCTTTAATGAAGAAGCTAAAGTGGAGGTAATAGGTATGTAAGCAGAAGACCTGCAGGCAGTCTGTTCTAGTGTATGAAACCTAGGACACACTGTGGGTTGCACAAAAGGTACTACTGGCCAATTGACCAACTGACATCTCACCAAATTCACTCACATCTTAAGAGCTATGAAATCATTAGAAGACCATCCACAAAACACTCAAATGAACTTCCTTCCCACCACCCTCTGGGGTAAAAGAAGCCCAATGGCAATGCATCTGTGCTCCCTTGTCTCTAACCTGCACCAGAAGGTTTAATTTTTATAGGGCTGCTAGGTAAAATACTAATAAAGATGGAAAACCTCTAAGAACTAATCCAGGCCCATTTCTCAGTAATCCTTAGAAGGCATAAATTAGACAAGATTTGGTTCCTAAACAAGGAAGCTTTCTTATCTCTGGTATACAACTAGTTCACCATTAAATGGAGTTTTCCAACCTAGAGGGCATACCATAAGAGATGCATGGGGGGCACATACCACCCCAGATTTCTGCCCCAATGGTGGGGCACAGGGCTGCAGTAGGGATGGTGGCAGTGCAGAGTTGTACCCCACCACTGTCAGCAATTAAGCAAATTGCTGCTGAGCAAAAAAAGTTATGCTGAGGGGAAACCAGCACGGGTTCGTAGCAGGTAGATCACGCCTGACTAATCTAGTCTCTTTTTATGACCAGGTTACAAAACACCTGGACGCAGGAGTAGGGGTTGATGTCGTTTACCTAGACTTCAGGAAGGCCTTCGATACGGTAACCCACCCCATACTGGTGAACAAGTTAAGAGGCTGTGACTTGGATGACTACACAGTCCGGTGGGTGGCAAATTGGCTAGAGGGTCGTACCCAGAGAGTCGTAGTGGATGGGTCGGTTTCGACCTGGAAGGGCGTGGGCAGTGGGGTCCCGCAGGGCTCGGTCCTTGGACTGATACTCTTCAATGTCTTCATCAGCGACTTGGATGAGGGAGTAAAGTGTACTCTGTCCAAGTTTGCAGATGACACAAAACTGTGGGGAGAAGTGAACACACCGGAGGGCAGGGAACAGCTACAAGCAGACCTGGACAGGTTGGACATATGGGCAGAAAACAACAGAAAGCAATTCAACAAGGAGAAATGCAAAGTGCTGCACCTAGGGAGGAAAAATGTCCAGCATACCTACTGCCTAGGAAATGACCTGCTTGGAGGCACAGAAGCGGAAAGGGATCTTGGAGTCCACTAGGACTCCAAGATGAACATGAGTCGTCAGTGTGACGAAGTCATCAGAAAAGCTAATGGCACTTTATCGTGCATCAGCAGATGCATGACGAACAGAACCAAGGAGGTGATACTTCCCCTCTATCGGGCGCTGGTCAGACCGCAGTTGGAATACTGTGTGCAATTTTGGGCGCCGCACTTCAAG
>NW_005841878.1:1305812-1314185 GCF_000455745.1 Alligator sinensis
TCCTGCCTATGCAGGGGGTCGGACTCGATGATCTATTGAGGTCCCTTCCGACCCTAACATCTATGAATCTATGAATCAATATCATCTATGTGGCACACACTGTGGCACATACTAGCTCTTAAAACAGGCCCCTGCCGGCTACATCGGGGCACCTACGGATGCAGCTGGCAGCTTCCAGGTCCGGACATGGAGGCGGGGGGGGAACACGGGACAGCGGGGCCCATTAAAGCTGTGGACAGGTGGACTCTGGCTACGAGGGGAGACAGATGGATGGGGACACACGTGCTAAAGCTGTAGGTGGGTTCAGGCTTCCATGCTGGTTGCAGCCCCAGGAGGGAAGGAGGGAGAGGAATGTGGCCCTCAACAAGTCACCAAAACTCATGAAGTGACCCTCAAACCCAAATAACTGCCCACCCCTGCTCTACAGTATCCCTGTCCTGCCTTCTGCCTGACTTCAGACTAACAGAGCTAATCACCTCTCTACTGTAAGTACCATTTGAAAAACGTAGAAAACATAAATGAAAGATGTGAAACAATATTTTTAAAACTAGCCATCTCATACAGACCAATTTTCAAAAACTGCTGAGCATCCAACAACTCCCTTAGATATCAAAGGGGCATGCAGAAACCTCAGGTCTTTTGGAAAATCAGCTTGCTTGCCATATTTACTTGAATACAAGATGAGGGGTTTTTTCCTCCAATTGGCATGGGGAAAAGTCTCTTGTCTTATAATTGCATACAAGGAAATCTCACTAAATACACTGTCTATCATTAAACTACCAAAAGCAGCATGTGCTCAGCAATGGAAACCAGCTATGAAATTGATTAAATGCAGCCAACACTGAACATGACTATAAAACATATGGCCCACATGCACAAACATGCTGATGGGACCCTACTAGGGATGTGAACGGTTACACAATTAATCAATTAACTGATAAGCCCAGTTATAACCAGTTTTAACTTATCAGTTATCATTTAGCAGGGGGCAGCAGGCAGTCTGGCAGGGAAGCAAAGTCACACAGTTCCCCCAGCAGGAACTGGAAGATGGCAGGGCAGGGCAGGCAGGAGGGAGGGAGGAGTAAGGAGGAGAGGAGGGGAAAAAGGAGCAGGAATTAGTACCTATAGCTAGGTTGCCTTGCACCTGCCTGCTGCCTAGGTTGCCTTGCACCCCCCATTCCCCATGGGTGCTGGATAGCAAAGCTTTTAGTGTAGATATATTATACTAGCAAATTGCCCATCATGAGTGACCGGGGGGGACGACACACACACACACGACACCCTGTAGTGCCACCGCTTCAACTCCAGTCCTGGGCACCCTCACCATCCCCTGCATCTGGCCCTGTGCGCCCCCCACCCCCCGCGTCCCTCCCCCACGTCTGGCCCTGTGCACCTTCCCCACCCCCTGCCACTCCACCCCATGCCGCTGCAAGCTCCCAGGAACAGGGGGGGAGGGGAGGTTGCAAGTGGTGGCAGGTGCCACCTCCTGGAAACAGGCAACATCCCCTCCCTCCCCGCCTCCTCTCCCCGCTGCCTCTCCCTCTCTGCCGGCTGTTGTTGGGGCCAGGCGGCAGTGGCGCTGGTGGCAGCAGAGGTGGAGGGGTGTTGCCACCAGAAACTCCCCCTTCCCACTTTACTCCCTCCCTCCCTTCCTCCCCTGATGCCTCCCCATCCCTACCAACTGTTGGGGGGGGGGAACCGCACAGCAGCTCCCTCACTCCCTCTGTCCATAACGCTCCAGGCCCTTGCAGCCAATTGTGCACACCCTCTTGGCTCATGCACAGTTGGCCTGCAGCTTTATGGATGGACAGACAGATAGACAAACAGACTACGGGTTTTATTATATTAGAATATTGGGGGGTCATCTTATATTTGAGTAAGTGCAGTATCTTACTTTGCATTTGGTGATGTTAAAAACCATCCTATGACTATTAAACAAAAAGATTCCAATCACTCTGAAACAATAATCTGTCCTCTTCATTATTTGGTACCTCTCTAATTTTTGCTTCCTTCACAAAATATATCATTAGCATCTAGACTGTAAATGAAAATATTAAATAGTGTTTGATGAAGAACCAGTCCCCAGGGGAACAAACAAGCAACAGCTACATTCATGCAGAAGCAAGACGTGCCAAAGCTCTTCTCAAAACTAAGACAGATTTATGAATAAGTCCTGCCAATGTTTGCAGTACTTATTCCATGCTGACTCCATGGCACAATTGTTTTAAGCTCACACTTTATTTCAGGGTTTATAGATATATACAATATAGGGTGAGTCTATTACAATAGCATACTTTATGAATAGCTTATGAGTTTGGAAGATGTTGTTTGCGACAGTCCACTATTCTGGGAAGCAATTTGCTGTAGTTCTAGCATAAATAGCTCTTTAGCAATTATGAAGTCATTTTGATAGACTCTGAACAAGCAAACCATTGCAGAGGCTCTGTTTTAAATGTGTTTTGGCTTAAAAACTAAGAAAACAATGAATAATAGAAGTCTTATTATAAACACAACTTTTCACATAATTAAACAAAAACAGTTTCAACTTGGCATATTCTAAATGTTAAAAATTCTCTGAACTGACTGGGTGCCAGTTAATTGAGAAAAACAATTAATTGCTATTAAAATGAATGAATGGGCTGCAAAATAAATAAAAAAGTTTCTCTTACTGGTGGAGTTGATAGTTCCACCTATCACTAAGGTTGCCTAACATTTCCCATTATAAGATTCTGTTTTCACTTGCTTATAATTTTGCCAAATGTTAAGTATTTGGGCAGAAATTTTCCAAGCCACAGGACTGCCTCAAGCTGATATTTTTCTGCCAAAACAGTTTCCAAGAACAAGGCTAAGGAAAACATTATTTTTTAATGTTTAAAAAAAAAATCTGGTAAACTCCTCTTTGGATAGCTTTAGTGCTGCTAAACCACAGGCTTTAGAGCACAGACTAGAAGTGCTAAAGTGAGGCTTTAGAGCACAAACTAGACATCTGACAGAACCCAACCTTTGTATCATATAGACATGTCTTTTGTTTTCCCAGTGAAACCCTATCCAAATTTTGCTTACTCATAAGCCTCTTCAAAACTGCACTTCACACTTGCTAGATAAGAACCACTACCAAAGACCATGCCTAAGGTTCTTGCAGCTTCTAGTACTAACCAGACCCTATGTGCTCAAACCCTTCACAGGTCCTGTGTGTGACCGGACTGAATCTGTGCTATTCTCGCAAAGCAATTCATCATAGCGCAGCCCTGGGCTACCAGAAGGCCAGAGTTCCCCAGTAGTTCTGGGCTGCAGCAGTGCCAGGCACTAGAATGAGGGCCTGTTTTCTTCATGCTCTCAATGATGACTCCCCCTCTGCTGGACTCGTGCCAGGCATCTGATTCAAATGCAGACGGGTCCAGAGCCAGGTCAAAGGCATTCCAGGGGACAGCCTGGGAAGTAAACTGGGACAAGGAGCTTGGATAGTAGACATTGGGACTGGGGGCTGGCAGAGGAGTTTTGGCATTAGTCTGGGAGGAAAATAGCCAGTAGGTGGGTGGGGGAAATGAGACTCGATGGGCAGCTGGAAGGAGGGACACAAACAAACTGAGGAGTTAGAGGAGGAGAATAGGAACAAGGAAGTAAAGTGAAAGTGAAAATTAGGACTGGAAGTCTGCAGGATTCAGACTAGACAAGGACAGGGGGATGAGAAACCTGAGGAGTGGAGACTGGGACTGACTATCAGAAGGAAGAGGTAAGAAAAGTACTGTAAAACATTAATACAAAAGATGGGGAATGACAGTATTAAGGCTGCCTGTGAAATCTTTATTTATCTTTTTGTGCATATGCATTATCGATACCGTCTTTAATTATTACAATCACAAATTATTTTTCCATAGGATATCTGCTTCATTCAACGCACAGGATATTCAATATATTTTTCTCCATTTTGCTCAATGTCTGACCCCAAGCCTTACTTACTGTACACTCACTGAACCCTGTTTGGAAGATGGAATTAATTTTCTCCTAGGATTTTCACTACTGCTTATTATCATACTGGCACTGAGTGCTTCACAGTATTTATGAGTTTATCTCTGTAACCCCTCTGTGAGAAGTATTATTTGCATTTTTATGAAAGGAAACTGAGGCACAAGGCAATTAAGATCAAAAGCATCACCTAATTTTTGATGCTCAGAGTGAGACACCTGGTATTTCAGAGTGCTTAGCATTATACTGTACGTAATATGTTCAAAGCACAGAGCATCTTGACTTCAGCTGAGGCTGTGACTGCTTAACAGTTGTGCAAATTAGACTCCAGGCTTTCAGGTCCACTACAAAAGGAACACTTATTTAGGGATCACTGTGAAAAAGTAAGGTTACTTAACTTGCCCTGCATCACATGGGAATTTCTTAGCAGAAGCAAATACATAATCCAGTTCTCTAAGGCGGCATTCAGTTATTTTAACCATGAGGCTGCCTCCCTTTTTCACCCTGTAATCCCCCATCTCATTCGCTCCCCACCTTTTAACTTCTGCAACAGATGAAGTAGGGTTTCTTACAAACCGCCCCCGTCAGTACAAAACCTCAATTCATCCTCAGTACTGTACAGGGTGGGGAAGAAACAGCACATGATCTTGTGTGTAATGGTAAAGTCTTTAATTTATATGTACAAGACAGCTCAATTAAGGTAGCACCGGCAGTCAAACTTTTGACTGCTTGACTCTGCAATCTTAACATTACTCTTGAAGCATGGGGGCGCTTGGCGCACAGATTACAGAGTTTAATTTTGCCCGCTGGGTGGCAGTCACGTTTCACTGGGATCAGAATATATATGTACAAACCTATAGACACATCCATAGAGGAGTACAAAATTAAAACACTTAAACACTGTGCTTCTTACATGCCTGAAACTGAAAATAAAACAAAGCAAACAATAAAAACATTGGGGTAGGCTTCAGCAGCACAGCTTGCTCCCCCATTTTAACACTGGCTTCTGGTTAGCAGGACTGTCATGTTAAATGAAAGAAATGTTTCAACTCGCTAAAGTCTGTGGCTGTACAGGAACTGACACTATTTCAATGAATCTAAAGAGGCAAGGATTTTTTGGGAGCTGATAACTTTTATTGGACCAACCGCATGGCTGGGATAAAGCTAAGACAAGCTTTTGAATGCAAGGCATTCTTCATCCTGGGCCACCACGGTTACAGCACGACTCTGACACTACCACAACAGAGCCAAAGGTATTCAGAAAAGTTTGGTTTACGATTCCTAGCCGTGACTCACAATGACTTTGTGGCACCTTTTTCAGAAGTGCCAGGCAGAAGGGAATAACCTGTGACAAGGGGAATAATCAATCTCGAAGGGTTATAATAACCCCGTCTTGAAGGGCTATAATAACCCTGTCTTGAAGGAAAGAGCCTCTGCCTCAAAGGGTTATAATCACCTTGTCCTAAAGGGGTCAGCCCTGTCTTGAAGGGGGCAGCCCCATCTGGAAGGGTTATAACAACCCTCCCTACAAGGGGAATAAACCTGTCTCAAGGGGAATAACCCAAGGGAATAATCTTGTGTTGAGGGTTATAATAACCCTCTCTCCATGGAAATAACCCCACCTTGAAGGGAAGAGCCCCTGCCTCAAAGGGTTATAACCTCGTCATAAAAGGGACAGTCCCATCTGGAAGGGTTACAACACCCTCCCCGCCAAGGGGATATAACCCCATCTCAAGGGGAATAATGTCCACCTTGAGGGGTATAACCAGTTGTGGAAGGGTTATAACCCCCCACTCCATGGAGATAACCCCGCCTCAAAGGAAAGAGCCCCTGCCTCAAAGGGGTATAATAACTTTGGCCTACAGGGCACAGCCCCACCTGAAAGGGTTATAACAACCCCATTTGCAAGGGGAAATAACTTCCACCTTGAGGGGAATAACTTTGTGTGGAAGGATTATAACAACCCCCACTCCATGGAGATAACCCCGCCTTGGAGGGAACAGCCCCCCTCAAAGGTTTATAATAACCTTGTCCTAAAGGGGACAGCCCTGTCTCGAAGGGTTACACCCCTCCCCGCCCCAGATAACCCCATCTCAAGAGGAATAAGCTCACCTTGAGGGGTATAACCATGTGTAGAAGGGTTGTAATAGCCCCCTCTCTGTGGCGATAACCCCGCCCGGAAGGGAAGAGCCCCCTTCCCAGGGGTTGACAAGACCCCCGCCCCAAAGGCCAGCCGGCTGCGGAAAGGGACAGCCCCGCCTGGCCCGGGGGGCACTGACAGCAGCCCCGTGCAGAAGGGAGGAGCCCCCCCAAAGGCCGCCCACCAGGGAGGAAGAGCCCGCTCTGAGGGGCGGCGCCTCTAAAGCCGAGGCAGAGGTTTGCTTTTTGTCCGGGGGGGGGGGGGGAGACGCTGCCCCCCTCCCCCCGGCTCCCCCGAGCGCCTGATTGGTCACAAAGGGCTCGCGAGCGACCTGTAGCGCGCGCCGGGGCCACTCACCCACTCGGCGTTGCCTCCGCGCGCGGCTCCCCGCAGAGCGCTCGCTCTCCCGGCGGGGGGGGGGGGGGAGACGCTGCCCCCCTCCCCCCGGCTCCCCCGAGCGCCTGATTGGTCACAAAGGGCTCGCGAGCGACCTGTAGCGCGCGCCGGGGCCACTCACCCACTCGGCGTTGCCTCCGCGCGCGGCTCCCCGCAGAGCGCTCGCTCTCCCGGCGGGGGAGGTGGGGGAGGAGGGAAGAGCGCGGATTGAGTCCTCTCGGCGCCCGTAGGTCGGCTCCCCCCCCGCCCCCCCCGCGACAGGCCCGGCGCTGCCTCCGGCTCGGTCGGCAGGGCCTGCGCGCTGCGATGTGAGTGCGGGGCGGGCGTGCGGCGGGAGGGGACGTGCGCGAGGCCTGAGGCGGCCCCCGGGGGTCACTCGGGTCCTGCAGAGCGCGGGGTCTCGGGGTCCTGGCGGGGCGCCTCCGTGGGCAGGGAACCTGGTTTTCTCTGCCTTAAAAAAAAATATCCACGATTTTCGGATTACAAAAGTAGCCCCAAATCCACATTTTTCCGCGATTAAAATGAAACGCCACTATATGTATTTCTGTTTCTCTCTCTATATGAGTGGCGTTTCATTTTAATCACAGAAATGTGGATTTGGAGTTACTTTTTTTAAATCTGAAAATTGGGTTTTGGGGTGGCTGCTGTTTTTTTTTAAATAGGAGAAAACTAGGATCCCTGCTGATGGGGCATGTCGACCCTGAGTCTTTGCCTGGGAGGCCTTTTGCAGCCCTGTGCAGTGCAAAAACGGCACTCTCCTTTTCCTGGAGGCAAAGAAATGAGTGAAGAAGAGGGTGGGGTGCCTCAAGTCTCCAAAGCTCGACTTGTAGGAGCAGAGAGGTGGGGCTGGAAGGGCTCTGGGGAGGGCTAGGCAGGTGATTCTCAGCCTTTTCTGTACTCATTTTTTGGCTCATTTGTAAACAGCATTGGCCAGTCCTGACCCAGTGCCCTTCACTCTCGACTTGCTCCCCAGGCCTCCAGTGTCTGGGGCAGGGAGCAGTGTGTGGGGCTGGGGGGCCCCCCCAAGCAGCCCCTTGCAGGCTGGAGCTCTGCCAGCCTGTGAGGGAAAGGCCACGGTTTCCTATGTTCTTCTCCTTTGAAGGAGAATCCATTTTTAGAGCTTGTTCATGACCCCACTGTATATTCGTGCAGCTCACTTTTGGGTCATCACCCACAGGTTGAGGAACGCTGATCTAGTCCAATCCCTGCCTGAGCTAGGATCATCCCTATCCAAACCATCCCATACAAACAGCCAGTCTTGCGGGGGTGGGGTGCAGAGGAAGACAGCCCAGGCTGTGACATGTGGCCAGTCCTGCTGCCCCCCCATGGAGTGCAGCCCTCTCTATCCCCACACACGGCTCTCAGGCACGCTGGGAGCTGTAGTCGATGGGGGTGGGCAGCCTTCAGGAGGTGTAGCAGCCCCCATGGTGGCAGCTTGCTCTTACCCTCGCTCTCCAGCTGCATCAATTGGCATCTCCCCAGCCTACCTCATCCCCTTCTTCCCATGTAAGGCAGTGTAAACAGCTGTGACAGGGAGCTGAGACCCTCAGCAACTCACCTGAACTCCTTAAGTGGTCCTCCAGCCCAAATAATTTCCCACTCCTGATCTAAACTCTACATAGGTCTGTCTATGTGGCAGTAGTCTTTGCACCCTAACCTGACACAGGGGGAACCGCTACTATATATCCATGAGTAGCAGCACTGTGCTGGCTAGAGCAGTGATTAACTGTGGTGGTTACCAGCATTATTCCTGGGCATTGTGTACAACCATCCTTTGGTCTGCCAACCTTTGTTATGCTTCCTAATACAGGGCCATATAGTGCATCTGGATCAACATGAGCAAACTCCTGGGCCCCCACAGAGTTCCTGCT
>NW_005841878.1:1314199-1328946 GCF_000455745.1 Alligator sinensis
GACTTCTGTGCCCCCTGTGATTTGGCTTTGCTGACCTGCTCTTACATCAGGCCATGGGTGGTCATAGGGTCCTATGAAAACGTTTGATGTTGCTGAGCTGATCTTGCAGCATGAGGTATAAATCTGCTTGCAGATTTATGCAGGGGTCTACCAGCCTCAGTACTAAATTCCACTGTAGGTAGTGGGGTGGACCCACTTGTGCAGATCATCTTACAGGGTTTGGGGTTCATGGTGGGGGTGGTATTCTTTGGATTGGTAGCAAGTAAAAAGAGGTGTCTACCACATGTGAGTAGCCCTACTCACCTTAATGAAAATACTCACAGACTAAATGTTTAACAGGTTCTTTTGAGGGGGCAGAATAAGAGCTTTATATTAATAAATTGTATAGGCTGTTGCAGGCAGAAACTTTGTTGTGATAGGGGTGGCTAGGGCCCCGATTTGGCACAGCAGAAATAAATGCACACAAAGAAATTAACATTGAAGTGTGATGGTCAGCTTGTAAAATCAGGCCTTTGGAAACCTGGAAAACTAGAAAAAGCACAGGCCTGTTGCACCCCAGAGCTGGGGCGGGGGGGGGTGCAGTGTTGGAGAAAGTACAGTCTGGTCAGCGACAGGAGCAAGTGCATTTTGTACACAATCCCACAGGTTAGGAACCATTTTACAATTGTGTAATGTGCTGTGGTTCTGACACCCGGGGTGTGGGTGAGCACCCAGCCCAGCATGCCCTGCTGGGAATATTTTTTTACTTTTCTGATTTTCCTTCCCCCCCTAACATGAGTTCATTATACAGTACTTCAGTATCCTGCAGTTGGCCAAAGTCTGCAGTGTGCTTGCGGGATTTGCAGTTGCCAGGGTATCAGGCAGGGAGGGAGTGTGCTTGGACTTACACTTTTTGGTTTTGGGGGTAAAGACATGAGGAGCCACCATTGAGTAGAGAGCAAGGACACATCTGGTGGTTAGAAAGATAGCTAACCACCAGAGGGAGTGATTAAAAAGTACTAAAAAAAGGGGAAAAAAGGAAGGATGTGTACCAGAGTAGGCAGTTACAACAGCTGTGGGGAGGAGATAGCATTGAGAAGCATTGCAGTGTGGGATACCTGAAGTACTAAACCAGGGGCGGGCAATTACTTTGGGCAGAGGGCCGCTTACTGAGTTTTGGCAAGCCATGGAGGGCCGCATGACAAGCAGCCCAGGGCAGATTATAATTAATTTTCTAAATTTTTTAGGGGCCCTCAGGCTTAATGGGTTTGACTAAAATCAGGGGTAAAAGTTGGGGGGTGGGGAATAAGGATTAGCCTGGAGCAGAGGCAGAGAATTTCAGCCTGAACAAGTGAAAGCTACAAGTAATTGAAAACAGGAATAATAATGGAAAGAGCTAGGCTGCCTTACTAGTGCTTGGTGCTGCCAGCCTTATCTATGAATATTAAGAAATCTCAACTTTTTTATTATAAGTAACTCATGCATTGAATTCTGTCCATCCTACCAGAATTCTAGGCTTCAGAATATTTTTTGCAGTATTCAAGCATTTCCTGTGTTAATTTGCAGAATGTTGTCCCTTTCTGTTCCCTACCTCACTCAGCTTAATTGCATGGTCTGTGTACAGTAACAGAATAAAAACATCTGAAGTTAAAGGAATTCCAAGAAGCACTTGGGTGATTGCTCAGGGAGCTGTTTCCATGAAGTTCATATTAGTTCCTCCTTGCAACCCCACCTTCGCCTTAAGCTGTTTTGTTTGAACTGGAAACTTTGAACATTGTTCATAACACTGAAGCTATTTGCACTGCTCTATTACTTACTGCAAAGTATTGGTTATTTCATTGAAGACCAGTTCTGTATTCATACTTGTTTTACTCTTAACCCTCTGGATTCTGCTTCTGAATTCTGTCACTGGGTATTATTTTGATGGCCTTTGTTTGAGGATGCGGTGTAACATAATAAATATTGCTGTTCTTGAAAACTGAATTACTGTACAGCGATACCCAAGTTAAGCAGTAAATCATTTTTCACCAAAACGCAGCCCAGTACCCTGCCATGCTGTCACCAGTCTCTTGCAAGTGGACCCATCACAGCATCTTCTGTGCTACCAGCCATGTTCTAGTCACTTTTTCAAGTTCCAAGTCTGTAACATGCTATCTTTTCCAGGGGCATATTGAATTCTCAGTCCAGTCTTCCCCATGCCTAAAACTGGTGCCTGTCATCTCAACACCATCCCAGCCATACTTGCCTGTGCTTCTCTCCTCAGAGTCCCAACTAGGCACATGTGGGTACAAGATTGCAGGAAAGCAAGGAACACAGGCTTAGTAGAGGGTCAGCTAACCCTTAAATGGTGTTACAGAACTATGGATCTTTGCTAAAAAACAGAAGTCCTGAGACACCCTCATCTGGTATGCTCTTCCTGTATGAGTGAGTTATAAGTTAGGGAGAATCTGTTGTCCTTTTGTCAGGCTCAAACTGAGAAAATGATTCAGCATTTATACACGTGCTTCCGGAGGCACTTTAATTAGAGTGGCTCTAAGAGCCACTCTAAAGTGCCTGGAGCATCACACTTACCAATGTCCCCGTGCTGAAAGATGGCAGTGGGAGTGCATTAACTAAAGTTTGTTGACCAAGCTTTAAAGCACTCCAGTTGTCATTTTTCAGTGCAGGGATGCTGATACACATGATACTGGAGTCTGCTAGAGCACGGTAATTACTACGCTCCAGCAGACTTGATTAATCGAATCTGCTCCAACACGCTGGACATGCTCCAACATGTTGGGAGCAGCCTTGCTGCATGTGTATTAGGTGCCCATTGTTCCTAATTTGGGTCAGCAGTTGAAAGCCAGTGTTAATGGCCCTAGATTGTTCTGTGAGGACTTAACCAACGATAGGCCATCAGTGAGGCTTCAAGTACCTTTTTTGGTAAGGTAACTAATAGAGTTGCCTTATAGAAGATCAGACTTTATTTTCAATGCACTGCAGAAAATGAAGGTTATGATACAAAATAGAATTTGTAATCTGGTACAAGCATGTTTTCACTTCACCATATGCTCTAAGGGATTTGAGACAGAAAATTCTGTGCTGTCAGGGATTTAGCCACACATACTTTGAGGTAGTAAGGGCACTAATTCTTCACCCTTGAATGTAGCCATTCTCCCAAAACAGTTGCCTGATTTATGTCTTTCTCTTACTAAATTGACCCTTTCTGTTCACTTATTGTTCTACCATATACCTGTAATCGATACTTTCTGAAAACAAATTATTTAATGTCCAGTGATTTAATGAGAGAATAAATGCATCTTCCTATACACTAAGCAACCAATGCAAATGTACACAGTGCTTAATTGCCTCAAGCCACAATCCTACAAATACCTCAGCACATGGTTAATTTTAAGTGGTGTGGATTTAATACTCTTCTGCATAGAGTTTTACAAAATCTCAAACATTATGCTAGAATAGCCAAATGATTTTTATGAGAAGCAAGTATTTTTGCAGGTGATATCTTTTATTAGACAAACATTTGAATGCAGAAATTTGTTCTTCAACCTTCATATTCTAGAAACGATTTTGCTTCCTGTCCCAAAACCTTTTGCGTTACTTCTAATTGTCCAAATGTTCCGGTTCCTCAAAATGCCATAGCACACAATGTGTTTAAGTTTCGTTTCGTCATTTGTGACCAAACTAGGCATTTATATTAAATTGCTAGTTTTACATTGAAAACAAGTAAAGGATACATTTTTATTGGAAATACAATGAATTGTGTATTCCCCAAGCTTATGTATTCAGTAAGCGTACCTACTGTAGTTGTTAGTTTCTGGCAGTGTTTGACGCTGAAAAGAAGAGAAACAAATCTGTTTTTAAGTAAAAGCTTAGGCTTAGTAGACATTTTTCAGGTCTCCAAGAAACAGGTTGAGTGTAAGCCAACGCCCAAAAAACCATGTTAAAATTCATCAGTAAATCTTAATATAACCACTCCGTCCAGTTCATAACTTATTTTAGAAGAAATGTTTACCTGCAAAACTAAGCACCCTGACAAAGTTGTATTTGGTTTCTGATGTCAAAACCTTTGGGTTTGATTTTGTTTTTGGTTATGCCAAACTCTTACTACCATGTCTTCTATTTTCTTTTCTTTTTTCAGGGCTGATTACTGGAAATCACAACCAAAGAAATTCTGTGATTACTGCAAGTGCTGGATAGCAGACAACAGGCCTGTATGATGCACATTATTAATGATGATTGCAACACTAGGATTTTGAATTACATATATTTTTAAAATAACGTTCAGTTTATTACGGTGTGAAAACTTCATTTGTTTGTCTTAAAGATAATTTTGCAAGCATTAACCCTTGCACTAGGAAAAATTAGAAGACTTTCAAGTTAACGTTGTGGTTGCTTCTCTGGTTCTCAGTGCAGGACTGCACCTCTAGAATTTGATCCTAGTTTCCTTATCCACATGAATAAGAACTAGAGGATCTGGTCCTGTTCTTTTAAGCTCCCTAATTTGAATTTCCACATAGAAGCTTTGCCTCCCAGCAGATCTTCTAAAAGTGTACAGGGCTGGCGCTCAACCTCACCTCAACAGAAACTGCAGGCCCACAGTTGGGTTGCTTGCTTTTAGCAAACCTTCTAAAGTTAGTGCTCCAAGCACTGAATGCCAAATCTGCATTGTGAGCTTGTACCTGGTGCTATGTGTGCAGAAATACCCAGAACCACTTTAGAGCCTTTGTGTTGGGGCAGGTGCATGAGCACCTACAGTGTTACATGATTCCTACAACCCCAAGAGCTTCCAGGTTTCTCAGGCCTTTCCTACTACACCCATCTCCATGAATATACAGAGCTGCTCAACTTTTTCAGACTACCATGGTCCCAGTCTATCCCGGAAGCCTTTTGACTTCAAGGCTTTCCAGTTATCCATTTCCCACTCCCAATTTCGATTTCTGCTCCAAGTCTCAGATTTATGTACCTGCAAATTTTTAGGGTAAGTACAGAGGTTCAAAAAGCCCAAGGCAGAAGCGATTCAATCTTCACAGGTTAGTCTAAGCTATATAGCTTGAACCAGTAACACTGTACTGACGTTCAGCATTTGGGTGGCCAAGACAGACAGAAGCCTAGACGTGCTTACTTGTATTCTCTCTCCTCCTCCCTTCGCCGCCAGCCCTCTACCTCCCCCCCATGGCCAGCTGCCTAAGGCTACTAAACCCAGCCCAGTGGCAGCCCAGGCCTGATTGGCTCCTACCACCCCCCACCCTTTCTGCTGTCAGCTGAAGGGAGGGGAGAGCCAGCAGAAAAATCTCTCCCCAGCTCCAGTCTCTGAGAGGGAGATGTGGAACAGGACTGCACCACCTGGCCCTGGCCCCCCAGCTGGGATCTGCCTGGTGCAGGAAAGCTTCTACTTGGAGGGCTTTTCACTGCCCTCTGCCCAGCCTGGCTAGCAGGGCTCCATTTGGCTCAGCCTCACCCCCTCCCCAGCCCCCGCCTGTGAGAGTGTAGAGGGGAGGAATGCACACACCCAGCACCACCCCCTGTCCAGTCTGCAACCAGGGGTTTTCTGGTCCCTCGCAGCCCATCTCACTGAGCTGGGATCAGTTCAACCCCACCCTCTCCCATCCCCTGCCTGTGAGAGGTGGGGGGAAAACACACCTGCCTAGCCATGCACTGGTCGCCCTCCAGTGAGTGTCTACTGGATGCAGTGGTGAGGAGTCCCCACCAGAGCCTTTGTGCTTCTCTGCAGCCAAGCTTACCAGGCTGGGATCAGCTCAACCCCCCCCAACCTCCCCTGCCTGTGAGAAGTTGGGGCTAGGGAGGGGAATGCACTGGTCCAGCTGGGCACTGCCCCCCACCCCACCGAGAGTCTGCCTGGTGCACAGTGGGGAAGCCCCCACCAAAGGTTCTTTACTCCCCTGCAGCCCAGCTCGCTGAACTGGCATGGATTCAGCTCCTCCCCCGTCCCCAGCCCTCCACCTGAGGCTAGAGTGAGGAGGGAGCGCACTGGCCTGGCCTGGCATGAGCAGCATGGGGTAGTGAAAGCCCCTACTGGGGTCTTTTTGTAATCCTGCAGCTGGTGAGCCAGGCAGGGATTAGCAAGACAGGCTGTAGGAGAGTGAAAAGCCCCAAGTGGGGTCTTCCCCCACTCCATGCCTGGCAGACTCCAGCTGTGAGAGCCCAGTGCCAGGCTGGGCCTGTGCATCCCCCCATCTTCCCGTCACAGGTGGGCACGAGCCAAGGCTGTGGAGGAACAAAAAGCTTCCAGTGAGGGCAGACCCCAGCTAGGGGGCCAGGGCCAAGTTAGTGTGTTCCCCCTGCTCCATCCTTCCCCACAGGTGTGGGGCTGGAGAGGGGGTGAGGCTGAGCTGATGCTAACTCTGTTCACCTGGCTGCTGTGGGAACAAGAAGCCCCCACTGCTGGGGCTTTCCTTCCCCTTGTCCTGTACAAATGGGGGCTAGAGGTTCCCTTGCCCTCCCATCCCACTGGGCTGACAGGTGCTGGCAGGGAGCAGAGGCTTTAGTGCAGGGGTGTGCAAAATGTGGTCCAGGGTCCGGATGCAGCCCGCCAGGCCATTCTATCTGGCCCGTGGGGCCCCTAAAAATTTTAGAAAATTAATATTTAGCTGCCCTAAGCTGCCTGTCATGTGGCCCTCGATGGCTTGCCAAAACTCAGTAAGCGGCCCTCTGCCCAAAATAATTGCCCGCCCCTGCTTTAGTGCCTCAGCTCTTTGATGGAGCAGACAGCACAGCCCAGGGCTGCAAAGCATTCTGGGATGCGGGGGACTGTGAGTTAACTTGAATTGGAAAGGGATCTGGGACAGAAGTTCCATGTACCAGTTTAACCTAAATCAATTAAGTCTGATACTGCATCCAGCCAGGTTTATCTTAAACTGGTTTTGCCATTTTGAAACTGGTTTGTGTGCACTGAACTTCTGTTCTGTTACAGTTTTAAACCAGTTTCAAATCACTTAAACCGGTTTTATGTGCAACTTCTGTCCCTAGCTTTAAGTCCTCTGGTGCTCTGTAGGCCTTACCAGAACCTGCCTGAATACTGTGGTCATTAATCACTTAAAGTATGTTGTGAACTTTGAAAGGCTTAGGAACGCAAACCTGAAAAGGAGGAGCCAGGAATAAAGGTATGAAGCCTGGAAGCTGGAAAACCACAACATGTATAATTCTCAAACTAAACAACTCTTTGTAATATGCATAAGTGTTTTATTCTTTATTTAAAAATCCCAGAAAATGCTGATTTTGAAATCTGGAATCCTTGTGACCTACTGAATATCAAATATCCCAGTGCTAGATTTAGAGTGTAACTTAATTTTCATACTATCTATTGCTGGGATTTCATACATGTTAAACTTCGAATTTCCTAAATTTTAAATGGTTAGAATTTTATTATAACTATGGTATGTTTGTAACAAATTTTACCTCTATATTAGGTTAGATGTGCTCAGTCTTAACTTCAAGTTCACCATTTCTTTCTTGCATAGGTATAGGTTACAAATGTAACACTGGCTTATGTAAATTACTTTTTGTTAATTTATATTTTAACTTACTTTTTTTTTTCTCTTGAAGAGCATTGAATTTCATGAAAGGGGAAAGAACCATAAGGAAAATGTGGCAAAGAGAATTAGTGAGGTACATTTTTAATTTCTCCTTGTTTCCCTAAGGATTTAACTTTATTTCTTTTGTTATGGCCTTCACTTTTTTTTTTTCATTTGCAGATTAAAAAGAAAAGCTTGGAAAAGGCACAAGAAGAGGAAAAAATGTCAAAGGAATTTGCAGCAATGGAGGAAGCTGCACTGAAAGCATATGAAGAAGATTTAAAAAGGCTTGGAGTTAAGCCAGGTAGTTCTTATAGCTGCTAACAAGTTTAAGTAGGAGAAAAGGAATATTGGGCATATCTACACATTGTCCTATGGCAATGTAGTGATGCATTACATCACTGTATGACATGGCACAGGGACATAGTGATCACATGGGTCTACACATGATTGCCAGCTACGGCAACATTGCAGCAAGCTCCCCGGTTATAGCATGCCACTACGACAGGAGTGGGCCAAATGTGGCCCGTGGGCTAGATGTGGCCCACCAAGCCATTCTGTCTGGCCCACGGGGCCCCTAAAAAATTTAGAAAATTAATATTTGTCTGCCCCTGGCTGCCTGTCATGCGGCCCTTGATGACCTGCCCATACTCAGTAAGCAGCCCTCCGCCCAAAATAATTGCCCATTTCTGTGCTACGGCAACATAGCAATGAAATCTAACCATGCACCACATGCATGGTGCAAGAAGCACCCCTATTGTGCTGTGCTTTAGTTCTTCCAAAAGGAAGTACTAAAGCATGGCACCATAGCAATGTCACCATATGGCAACATGTAGACATGCCCGTAAAATAGTATATTTTTTAACTACTTTTGCAGGAACTATAGGACTGTCTCTCTACTGGAACAAAGATCTATAATTTGCCACTAGTCGAAATTGAGGTGCAAATAGAGCTCAAATGCGTTTATCATCATACTTTCCAACTTTTTGGACCATCTATTTTTGGAGTTGAAATTAAAAAAAAAAAGTGGTAACAAAGATTTCCTAAGCATTAACTATATTACATCTTATAAACACTACAACCCAATGACATAGCATGCAGTGGTTTAACGCGTGTTCAACTTTTGCCAGTAGAAGCAAAGTCCCTTGCAAATAGTGGCGCTTTCAATCACCAGTCAACTTTGAGCCAATTTTTTTCATCAAATCTTCTCCACCTCTTACAGTTTAGTAGGTGCATTTCTTCATTTACCATGAGGATAAGGTACCTATTTTTAATAAGTCCTGTTAAGGTGATGTCCCAGTGGAGACCATCTCCATAACTCTTCCAGCCTCTACAGACCCAGGGTTCAATAGGCCTGAAGCAGTCCTTCAATTTAATTTTTTTTTTTGCATGTGTGTTTCTTCAGAGATGTAACTAACAAGTTTTGTGCTCTGGGCAAAACCCTGCTGGAGGTGGGGTTGGAGATGAGGGGAAAGAGGTGTCAGTCTTACCTGCCCTGAGGACTCAGACTGCTGCTGCCTTGTTGCTGTCTTCAGGCACTTGGATACTGTTGCTGATAGGGTGGAGCTACTGTTACAGCAGCAAAGACTCCCGTATGGGAACTGCCATTCCAACACCCCTTCCAAGTTGGCCCCCAGGGCTGGTGCCCCGCTTGCCTGTCCCTAATTACACTACTGGTTTCTCATGCATATAATCAGACTGCCTTGCAATAGTAAAATCTTGTTAAAAATGAAAGTCTTCTTTACTGTAATACTGTGAAAGAAGAAACTGCATTGAACTAATAGCTATCTGCTGCATGAAGAATGCTCAATATGCAGTATGTAAATTCTGATAATTACTCTTTAAAGAGGGTGTTGGTTTCTTTAAGAGTCCATAGGTCCCAGCTCCACACAAACTAAACAAGTGGAAAAGAAAGAAAAGAAGGAAAAGAAAAAAAAGAAAGGGGTCACCTCAAAAATGTCATCAGGAGAAACAAAGGAGTGGGTACGAGGATTTTCTCCTGAGGGTTACACATATTACTACAATACAATTACAGGAGGTGAGTGTGGGCCAGATGCAATTATTTTGTCAAAAATGGAATTCTCTATATTTCCTTATTCTTCTCTTCTTCTAATGTTTATAGATAATTAATAATTACCCACGTTTTAAACAGCCTTGATAGAATAAAGTAATTAATCTTATAATTATGTGAAAACATCCAGAATTTAAGATGGGCCTTATTGATATTTGTTATTAATAAATAAGTAGTGGCAGAAATCATGGACACTCTTGGAAATTCTTAACCCCCTAAAAAGTTTAAATGCACAGAAAGGATTTTTTTTGTTCTCCTAACAGATAATTGGAATCCCCAGTATCAGGATTCATCTACATAGTAGACAATTTTTGGAGCATAAATAGTATATTGAGTGGATGAGATTAGATCTTTTGATTATTGTGTTTCATGTTTACATTTGCAAGATTGCCACATTGGGGGAGGGGAGGGAGGTGTAGAGTGTTGGTAGGACTTTAATGGGTTTTTTTGGTTTTGAATTTAGTATTTGTAGCTGTTATTTGCCTTAGAGTAGGGCTGTCCAGTTGGTGGTCCATGGACCACATGTGACCCCAGGGTGTGAATCTGAGGCTGTGGCCCTCAGCCATTCAATAGTTGGACAGTTCTGCTTTAGAGCTTTGGCGAGATCCTCTGTTATGACTCAGTAGGTATATTACAAACTATTTCTTGCAATTGCAGGGACTGGCATTGGTGACCTTCTCTATGCTTTCTGATTGATCTGTTTTTCAGTTTCAGCTGGCCTGTGCTCTCAAAAGAAAATATCCTAAATTACCATAACGGTAATAACTACATTTCAATCATGATGTAACAGAACATTGTTTTTTGAGCTAGGGTACATGTTATACCTGTGGTTGTGCAGTGAACTTCTAGCAGGTTGAAGGAACAGACGGGGAGAGGGAAGAAAGTAAAAGAAAAAATGAAGAACAACTCTACAGAATTTCCTAGGTTGTTGGAGGCTTTGCTTGTTTGGTTATGGCAAGATAGCATTACTTTTTCTTTATCTCTAAAGTGCAACAAAAACTGTAACAAACTTAAAAGGTTAATGCAACCTGAAAAAGTTTGGGAATCACTGTAAGAGCAATTTGGAAGACTTAACGGGGCAGGTTCTCATGCTCTTACTCCACAACTAGTCTTATACACTTCATTGGGACCGCTCTTGGTTTACTATTCAGTATGGGTAAGAGTATCACAATGTGATCTAGTGTAATTTTTTCTAGATATACAGTACATATGTTACTTGTGTGCGTGTGTATACACATCTGCATTATACTCTTTTAACTATTTATTTGAAAGGTTAATAATAAAAATGGCCAAAAATAATTGATAAATGAAATATTTTTGTTCTAAGAGTCCCAGTGGGAGAAGCCTGAAGGATTCCAAGACAACCCCCAGAACTCTCAAACGGTAATCACACAGCATTATTAGTGCTTTTCTTTACTTGTAGGATTTACTTCAGAAAGATCCTTGTAGCCTAATTGTCTCATCTATCATGCATCTATTATTTTTAATACCTAATCTAACCTGTTTGTATTTTGGAGATTAGAAAATGCATTGTGGCTTCAGTACATATAACAGCAAAAGCTAAGCTAGGGTTAAAAGTACACTTTCACTACAAATTGCTGTTTTTAATAACTGATAAGTGTGTGTATATATATCTTTATATCGCGATATAGATATATATATATATAGATGTATATGCATGTGTGTGTGTGTATGTCACTATATACTGTATATAGATACACACACAATTTATGTTTATGAGGGATTTTCAAAGGCACGTAAGTAGTTTAGGAGCACAGATTCACAATGCTTCTAAATCATTATTGCACATTTGAAAATTTTACCCATATATAATTTGAAATGTTGCTTTTGTCTATTATATCTTTTAAATAACTTCTGTTAGGTTTTTTTGAGTGAAATGGAACTGTGCAAATCTAGGGTGCAGTATTTTCAAACTCCACAGAACTACAAATCGTGGCCTAAGATCTCTGGAGAAGTCCATTTTTGGTTTCCCGTAACCCCCTTAGTTTAAGATATAAAGTTAGCATATCTTGCAAAGTGATTCAGTTTAGAGAGTTAAGAAACGTGCTGCAGTATTGTGATCTTTTTCTTAAATATATACTGAGGAAATTACAGGGAAAAACTAATAATGAATAATAAAATAATACTTAAAGAATATATACATCAGCAAAAAAAGTATTCTAACAAGGTTTGTTTGGTAATATATTCTACTGGACCAATTGTATAGTTGAAAGAGATGTTAGACAAGCTTTTGGAGAAGAAAGCTTGTCTAAGATTTCTCCCAACTTTACAGTTGTCCAGTAAAAGCTGTCTTCAAACAAACTTTGTTTCCTACATATTCCCTGGACCACAAGGACTACTACACAATACTCTAACCCCAGAAATAGCTTAGTCACAATTTTCAGTGTGTTATATTTCTCTACCCTACCTTCTCCATGTGCAGTATTCTGGGTTACTGGTAAGTTTCAGAGACCATCCATGTTTTACAACCAGTAAGAAGTTAGCTTACTGCTTAGTTCTCCCACACCTGAGCAGGGTGGAGTAATAACACAGCACTGTGTACTTAGAAGATGGCTGCTACTGTGATAAGACCATATAAATGCTGATAGACACCCAGCAGCCTGTGAAAACAATCAGCAGAACTATTGATAAAGGAAACCATCTGTTTCACTGCTCTGTTGGGTCAGGGAAAGAATGCTCCATGCCAAGCAGACTCTACTGCTAATAGAAAGAACTGTGTTATACCTCAGGCTGGTTTTTTTTCATCTCATCTGTAGCTCTGTAAAACCACTTCCCATTTTGTCATTTTTCTTGAAACTAATGCACTCAAAATTTGCAAAATATATCTTGAGGAAATTTGTGGGCAGCTTTTTGCCTTCTCTGAATCAACTGATTTAATTTATCTAAAACCATTTATAAAACTTAACAAAATACTAAGTATCTTTACACTTTGTCAGCTGTGTCATGGTTAGTCATTAAGCCACATTTTACTTTCTTTTACTTTTACTTTCTATGTATTTTTTCATTAGACAGCAGTATGGGTGGAAGGAGTCACTGAAGATGGTCATACATATTATTATAATACACAGACTGGAGGTAAGATGCACTAGTTTCTCAGTTAAGCCCTTTCTGAAAAGATAAGATTTTCTGTTCTGTTTTTTACTATGTGCACTTTCTTCTAGTTTTTGAATCTTGAAATTGGTAATAGTCATTAAAATATGTCTTTTGCTTAGGTCATTTTTACCCTTAGCTGAGGATCATCTGATGTTGTTTGTTTTGTTAAACTATTCCCACTGTTTCTGGCCTCCAGGCACATGGTTGTATACAGATAAAAGGCTTCTTCATCATTTTTGACAAAATGGCAATGTAATCACCAGGGATCCGGGTTTTCCGTTTCCTGTGGGAAAACATGGATTTTCCCATTAAAGAAGAAAAACATGGGTTTTCCCCTTTAAAGGAAAAACATGTGAATTTTCCCTTGCAGGCTAGTCAAGTTCCTGGGGGGAGTGGGGGAGGGTAGTCTGAGGCAGGGGGTGCCATGTGCCTATGCATGCGCGCGCACACATGGTTGGAGTGGGAGTGGGAGTGGGGGTGGGATGGAACACATGGCATGGAACTTTCCCTCTTGGTGACTGAGGGGTATAGACTGAATTTCCTATGCCATGAAGCCCGCCTGCTGCCTTAGTGCCCTTTGCCGCCTCCTGTGCTTGCTGGCAGGTGCACACAAAAAGGCAATGGCAGAGAGGCAAGGAGGGAAGGGGACATAGGGCAAGAGTACCCCAGGGGGTATGGGGGGCATGTGCCCCCCAGATTTCTGCAGGAATAGTGGGACATGGGGCTGTAGCCTGGCCAGACGGGCACTGGGCATGAGCCACCTCCATGACCCAGTGGGCAGGACCCAGCATGGGAGGGCAGAGCAGGGCGGGAGGCTTTATGCTGCAGCTGGCACCCCTGCTGCTGCTGGGCGTGCAGGGGGCACCTTGCCATGGTGTGACTGGCATGGGACTCCTGGCGGCAGCAGTATCAAATCTCCCTGCTCTTCCATCCCATACCAGGTCCCACCTGCAGGGCCGCAGAAGCCCCTGGGGGAGAGCAGCAGGGCGGGGAGCCCCAAGCACTGCAGCAGGCAGCCCACATCCTCCTCCCACCTGCCCATGGGCTCCACTTGGCTCTGATCTGGCCATGCTGGTGTGAGGCAGGCTCCATGTTCCTCTCTCAGCAGCTGAGGCTTGGGGACTGCTGGTTCACTGCGCCTGGCTCCCACAGGGTAGGGAGCTGGGAGAGGGCAAGATGCAACCTGTAGCCCTGGCAGCTGGCTGCTTCCTCCAGCAGGGCTTAATGGGTAGGTGGCTGCGGGTCAGGAGCGAGGGGCCCTGGCAGGAACAGGGAGGCTGTGGGTTAGGAGTGAAGGGCACCAGGTTGGGAGTGAGGGGCACGGGCAGGGCCAGGGGACTGCATGTCAGGAATGAGGGGCCATGGCAGGGATGAGGAGTAGTAGGTCAGGAGTGAAGGCCAGGGCACTGGCATATCGGGGCTGCTCAGTGCCATGAAGCATTGTGGGGGACAGCCGTAGTTAGACCTGCATCCTGATAAGCAAAGTGGGTAGGGGGAGTTCTCATGATAAAAAAAAAAAAAATCAAATACCAAAGTATATAGATATTTACAATTTTATTATAATGATTGAGGCACTGGTAGGCTTCCAAATTACTTTAAAATTGTAAATATATCAATAAAACATTGTGTTCAACTGATACCTATATATAGTGGTGTTTCATTTTAATCGCAGAAAAACACGGATTTGGGGGGTTTTTAATCAGAAAATGTTGGATTTTTTTATCAGAGACTTTTGAATTTTTTAACAGAAAACCAGGATCCCAGGTAATCACTTCCTATGTATCTACATGTTCAGCATGTAACTATGCAGTATAGGTTAGTGAGATGCATAATTTTTACTATCTTTGGTTGGAGACAAAAGAGGTAGACAATTTCTTTTTGTTTGTTGTTGCTTCTTGGGTGTTGTCATTGATACACCCTTAATGTTTTCTGGGAAGACGTCAAGGATATATGTTGTAACTTTTAATCGTAAATTAAAATACATATGACACAGGAAGCTATAAACATATTTTGATCTTAAAAGAATCCAGCCAGCAAGAGAGAATCAACTC